>NW_017732115.1:239022-351630 GCF_001890085.2 Hipposideros armiger
ATTGATTGATTGCTGGCCAAATAGGTATAAACACATACAACTTTTTCTAAACCATTTAACTGCTTTCACATCCACCAGCAATTCATGAGAGTATCTGTTTCTCCATCTCTTCTCTACATCTGACTCATTGCTATATTTAGCTTTTGAAAATCTGATGGTGAAAAATGATCTCAATATTAATTTTATTTCATATTTTCTGACTAGTCAAGATGTACAGATATTAAAGTATAGTTACATTTACTTTCTACTAAATATTTATGATATTAGTTGTCTGTTTTTCCTTTGGCTGTGTTATTAGTTAAGTTGTCGAAGCTCATAGTGCAATAGCGTCAACGGCTCTGAGGACCTGAGGCTTTACTCTCCTTGCAAGCCAACGCTTTGTCTGCCATGGTTTTGTGGATACTGCCAGAGGACACAAGGTGCCTGAGCCAGGGACAAAGGGCATTATTTCTACATCACAGGAGGCATCATGAGCACTAGCATATCTGCATCAGTGTGCCTCGCTGCCCAGTCCCGGAGGGGTGTCCTGATGAGCCCAGGGCATGCCAGCACGTGCAGTGGGTTGTGCTAGAGTTCAGCGGTTCTCAACCTTTCACAGGGGTCACCTAAGACCATCGGAAAACACATATTTTCAATGGTCTTAGGAACTGAGACACCACTCCTCTATCCGTCTCCAGGCCCACATGCAGATACACCCACATAGGAGTACCCGGCGACCCCTGTGAAAAGGTCGTTCGACCCCTAAAGGGGTCACGACCCACAGGTTGAGAACCGCTGTTGTAGACGAAAGAAACCCACCTGCCCTTTGCTCTGGAGGGAGAGACTATCTGCACCTTCTAAGGCTATCCATACATCTTGGAAAAGATTGCCCCAAACAAAGGGATGTTAATGCCTCACTTATAAGATGTGCAATAAGAGAAAAGATCCACCAAGAACTGTCTTCCAGCTCTCAGGGAAATCAGGCTTTCATCAAATACACTGTATACTCATATGTTTTCTCCCAATATAGTAGCATGTATATATTGTCCTTATAGTAGCATGTATATATTGTCCTTGTCTGTCCTTCTTCCCATGTGCCTTAGTCTGATATAAGTACTATTCTCAAGTTAAATTTAGTATAATAACATGGAAATAATTTTCCTAATTTTGAATACACAATATTTCTTTGCTTCTGATCAAAATGAAAACAGATATTATCTAATTGTGACTTTATGAAAATACATGTACATATTTGTTTTGTTTTTGCCTTGAGGAATAAAAGACATAGAAAGGGAAGCCCATGGGGACTTTTGCCCAATCAAAATAAAGACTTAAGGCTCATAACTCTTTCTATCTGCTGTAAATTCAGAGAATTAGCAACATTAGGACAACGCATAGAGGAAGGCATAGAGGCTGTGACAGATCTATGTTTTGTAGGGTTTGAAGCTTCTATAACTTGGGAGGGGTTGTGTGCTTAAAGTATAAGAATACAAAATTACAAACACAGTATCACTCTGGCCTGGACAAATTGATGTGGCCTATACAAATAGGGGGCCCTTAAATGTCAGCTAAGCTTCTTTAACTTCACAGTAAATCTGCTTTATCTGGTAAAAGATGTGAAAGAGAAGGTTGAAGCCAATCACGATATGACGTTTTTGCTTTTCTAAAACCATCCTGCTGCTTTATTAAGTCAGCTAAATATGCACCAAGAAACCAGTCCATAGTATCTGGCCTTCCTGACCTTGGATTATGCTGAGCTGCAATTCAAGGTGAATGATGTTTTGTTGAGTATATCTATTGGGTGCAAAAATTATCACATCAGATCCAGCAGGATTACCTCAGTGCTGGGAGTAGGGTAAAATACTATAGCAATCCATTCTGTCAGGTGCCGTCCTGTGACCTCTCAAGTGCTTATAAGGGTGAAATCTGTGCTAAACGGATTTGAAAGGTAAATAAGGCAAGAAAAGAGGTGTAGAAAAAATATCAGAATACAAGGGATGACAATTAGAAATGTGTATGAAATGAATCAGGATAAAGTATTTTCAGACAGCCTTTGTTCCTATTTAATCTTTTTGTTGTTCATATATGTCATATTAAAAAAATAAAATGAACAGCAATTGGTAGAGCTGCCTCTTTTTCTTTAAGTTGCCCCAGTCACTTGGTTTATGTTTCACAGTTAGCTTTAAAACAATATTAATTGATGCCTAATATTTGCACGGTTTTCTGTAAACCACTGTCACAAAGATTCAAACAATGCTCCATACCCTTACAAAGTTTAATCTTCTTATAGAAATAAAACCAGTACACAGATAACTCCAATGCTTGACAGAATATGCCCAGTGGCATGAGAGAGCAACAGATGGTTACTGGAGTTTATAGAAGACATTATTTTTAGAGGGGGTAGCATTTAAGATGACACCTGAATGATAAGGTTGTCTACAATACAGACACAGAAAGTGTTCCAAACAGATGAAGGGGTGGGTGTGTTGGGGGGACAGAAAATTGCAAGAAACAGAAATTGGTCCAGTTTTATTTGGAAGAGACAGTAAAATTAAGTGGATTAAGCAAAAATGGTGGTGGGACCACATCACTGAGATCTCTGAACTTCCTGTCAAGTGTAAACCAGCAAATGTACTCATCAACAGGATGCCATTTTCTGTAGGGGAATAGAATGAATGGGGAATTGATTTTGCAAAGTACTGGTGGGCCAGGTTAGAGGTTCACAGGGTACATGAGGCACAGCAGCAGTCATTAGGAGGCAGAAAAGGCCTTTTGCAGATCTCCTTGCAGAGATTAAATCTCATAACGGGAAGTACAGGAACAAAGGGGATGGCAACCTCTGGGAATCTAGCAACTCTAGGATCCTGAAGGGCAATTTATTTTATTTGTACTACATTCTCATGTTGACTTATACAGTCTTTCTCTGTTTCCTTTACCATTTTATGCACATTGCTGCCGTAATGCCCCTTTTCTCTACTTTTCTCCTGTGTCTTCACCTATCAGGAACATCGACTATCTTTTTTAGCTTTGTTAGTGGTGCAGTAAAACAGAGCCCTGCTACCACAGAAGACACTTTGTGATATTACCCAAGTGGGGTGGGGAGAGCTCCATTATTCTGAAAGGGCATATAACTTCCCTGAAATTTCAAGAAAAGGAAGTACAGGTGACAAAAACTCAAGTACCACTAACTACCTCCAAGTGTGCAAAAAAGATCACCAAGAGATAGTTCCCCCATGGAGGAGATAAAAAAAAAAAAACGACAGAAATGTGGAGAGCGATGAAGCAACTGAAGTCAGGTGGTGATGCTATGTACAACCTTTATAGCCAGAGACAGTCAAAGGGCTGCAGCAGAATTCTTATGTGGTCTGGGAAGGGAGAAGGCTATTAAAGACGGAGGCACTGGTAGAAAATTTGACATCAACCAGGGATCTCCTGTTCCTGTGTTATACTTCACCTCTGTCTTGTTCTCATCACCATAGGCATACCCACATGCAAGTGATAGATTCAACAGGAAAGATGACCTAATATTATAAAATATTGCATAGCATCATCTTATCCCTACAAAGTTCCTCTTTCCATGTATTTTCACACCTCTCAGTTCTGTAAGGTAGAATCACGTAATCTTGATTTTCCCTACACAACGTCATCAGATTTCTGACAGTTATAATTACAGACAGAATGTGAGTGATGGGTTCACAGCAATTTATTTCCATGACAGAAAAGTGGATCACCTCTACCTGAGAAGCAGGTGTATTGGCATCATTTGGAAAAGACTTCACATTCTCACTAAAACTGACAGATTTGTTCAAAATTTCAGTATGCCCCTTGCCACATATTACAGTGTGACTGACCAAAGACCCACCAATACCAGGATTTGAGTGTGATAACAAGCTATGGAACTTGTAGTAATAATTGTGTAAGAGTTATCATTTATATAAGGCTTTACAGTTTAAGGATATTTTTATTTACTTTGCTTCACCAGATATCTAAAACAACCCTGAAAAATATCACAAAATCAGTAAAAAGCATGCCTAGAATCCTGGTTCCTAGCCTAAAGTGGTTGTCAGACCTGAAACACATGGTTTAGAGACCTCTTTTAGAAAAAGAATATAAAACCACAAATACATAATTTGGTACAAAATGAACATTTACTTAGAATGAAGAAAGAAATCACAATAAATTATAATACAAATTTTAAAAGGTCAACAAATAGCACAAACATACAAATTCTAGGAAAATAATAAAAAATTTTAATAAATGCCTGACAAACAATCTAAAGACTTTTTTCCTAAAAGTTTTAGATGCAGACTCTTATGTTTTTAAATATAACCATAGTTTTGTGATACAATTTCCATACAGAAAGCACAATGACAAATTAGTCTTTTCCCTAGCATAGTTGATTGAAATGTTTATTATTGATCATTGAGATGCATAAAACATGATTCTTAGCACTTAGTTTTACTCTGTAGCAATGCTTCAGGTATGTGCTCTCATGCCAGGAAGTCTAATAATAAATTCCATTATCTCTAAAATATTATATGTACAGTACATTTGTAATTCTGTTTATTTATTATTGAGGCTGTTCCTAACAGGAGAGAACTTATCTTAGACTTGATCTCAATAAGAACTGAATCCTCTGCTTACAATTTTATACATCTGCTGAAAAGAATTTACCACAGACTACTTCTGGCTTTATATACTTCCAACCTTGTTTCTCATCAACTGCGCACATATGCCTTGTGATGGATGTCGTGGGACTCGTTCACCTTGTGGTATGACCTCTAGCCCTGCACCTTTTCGATATGACACCAGGTGTGTTGGCCCAGTGGGCAGCTTCCAGAGCAAGTCCTACCCTGAGTCACAGATGTGACTGCATATCTCAAATATACCTCCTAACCTGCAAACAACAAAAATATGTCTATCCACACGAAATATTTCTCTGATTATACTTCCCCTCACTGATATCCCCAAAATTTCTGTAGCCACACAAACATTGTCATACAAGAGGAAAGGGAGTTGGAAGCATCCCAGTGAAAGGAAATAGCAGTCTTAATGGGGAGTGGTCAAAATATCTTTCTTTACAAGTATTATAAAACCATATGGCCATATGAACACACTGCTAAGGCTATCTCTCTGGTCCTTGGAAAGGATTTGAGCAAAAGAGAGCACTGAAGTTTAAGTTCAATTAGCCTCATGGGAGGTCTGCCTTGAATCAATGATATATGAAAACCAGTAACAGTTATTGATTTCATTCACCTTTTCCATGTGTATCACAGGCGAAGAACAGCAAGTATAGATTAGTCAGGTTATAGTTGCTCATGCTTGATCAAAGATGAGAGTGTAAGGTCAAACAGAAACAAAAGAAAGTTTAACTGGGGAAATAGTTGGAATTCTAATGTAAATATAGAGAGAATCAGAGATGGGAATAAGGATCTGAACTCAAGGTCACTGGGTGAAACCACAGAAACAGCTATATCTACAATAGAAATGCCTTCTCCACTGGACCCTGGTTTATTGATCACACCTAGATGTTATAAAAAGACACATCCAAAGAAGACATTTAATATAAGAACCTGTCCACTCCAGAGCTAGTGGTGTTGAAGTTGTTAAATGATGACATAAACCTCTAATCACTGTGGTTCGGTTGACACTCTAGAAGCTTTTTTAGGAATTTCTTTCAAATCAGTAATTCTATCAATGAGTAACCCAGCTGAGGAGATGCTGTATCGTTAGTGCTTCAATGGGGATGCAGATAATGCCACTGACATAAGTATTTCTAAACATGTTCTTTTACGGCTATCAAGCTTTTTAAGCTTGAGAATTTACAGTCACTGGGAAGGGAGGGAGTATCAAAGGGAATTTTTTATTACCAGAAAAGAAAATAAACCTGCCCCCAACCCCTGCCACCAGCCAAAAACAAAACAAAACAAAACAAAACAAAACACCTCACATTTCCAGAAAAATATTGCAGCCCTTTTGGTTCCATCAGTAATGAAGGTTATTTAGAGGTCCAATGCTTAGTATGAATATTGTAACTGATATTCTCCTTGGAATATTTCTTTCCTCGGAAAATTCCAAATTCACAGGGTTCAGGTAGGAGTCAGACAGCAATCTGAACTCCACCTTCCAAAAAAACGGTGCCTGAAGAGTGATCCTAGGTCCATCTGCAACTGGAATTCCCAAGGGTGCCAGTTTAAAATGCAGAATCACCAGCTCAGACACTTAAGGATCTGGAATCTCTGCATGTGGTTCCACAAATATGTGTGGCTGTCAAGCACCCCGGGGAATTCTTATGACCGTTGTACTAAGTCCTGAAAGTGACAGAAGCTCCTCTAACGGAGGGGGGGGTAGATTCAAAACAGGGTCCTTAGGTATCACAAGGACAGCTCAAGGAATTACCTTAAGTCACAAGCTCAGAGTCTGATAATCCTAAAGTGAGGATGCTTGCACATTTGAATTCTCCCTTCGCTCCTCTCTGAGCTATCATTCCTGAAGATGAATGCCTTACTCATTATAACACCAGTTCACCTTTGCTGCTTGCTATTTCTGCTTCCTTGCTTTTTCTTTCCTACTTCTTTTGTCTGATGCAACTTCATTTTGGTATTATCATGTCCCTCCTATTCATTCTGGACTCACAGGACTAAATGAGATCAGAAACCCAACCAATACTTTAATCCCCTCTGTAATATCTCTAAAGAGTTACCATATGATTTTGGCTTTACTGACTCTATTGAAAGGGAATTCTGGGGCTGTTTGTTCCATGTGTAGGACCTACTATCCATTAGAACCCTCTTTCTTATCACAAAACAAAATATGTACCTCTACAATTAGCACATTGGTCATAGCTCTGCCTTCTGGAAATACACTTATGGCAATTGCATTCTTCTTCCACATGACAGCTTTGAGTGATTCAAACTGATGAGTGTTTAGCATTGAACATTTTGTAATGTATCCAGGATGAAGGTATTCTCTGAACATAAAATGGGAATTAACAGTCTCAATTGCCATTCCTGTGAAAATACCTTCATACCACGTCCTCATTAGATAAAACCTCCAAAACTGCCCTCAGAAAAATAATCTGTTCCTAGAATAAATTAGCTAAAAGCCTGGGGAAACTTGGTTTCATTTATTTATGTGTTTGTTGCAATAGTGGTCCTCTAAACAGCGGCAGTTTTCTCCCCAACCTCCCCTGTGCCACCCTAACTGCAGGGAACATTTGTCAATGTTTAGAGACACTGATAGTTATCACACTTGGGAGAGGGATGCTATTGCCATTTAGTGGACAGATGCCAAGGATGCCAACATCCTACAATGCCCAGTACACCCATTCCTCACCCCTCCATCCCTACAACAAAGGATTATCCAGACCAAAATGCCAAGTGGTGAGGTTGAGAAACCTTTGGTAGAGAAACCTTTAAGAAGTTAATACTGAAAAATGTATACAATGGTTACTTGCTACTCACTGTTTCTTGGGATTCCTTTCCAAACAGCTGAAAATTTTCACATTCCATGTCATCTTTCACCTGGAAAATTGTTAATATATTTTTATAAGTTAAGACCATCACTGACAATGTTATCAGTCACTTAGAAATTTATCTCAGGGGAAAGTGGTCACTATTTGGACATGTTTCTTTGAATTCTTTCGCTGTGTGGTCTCTAAGTGGTCTTAGATAATCAATCTGCCTCAACTTCTAAAATAAAACAAATGTCAGCACATGAGAGCCTGGCTTTGAGGTAAGATACTCAAAATAAGCTTCCTATATACACTCTATCTTTAACACAACTCCAACAAAATAAACAGTAATGTAAATATGTTCAAAGTATATACAGTAAAACCTTGGATTGTGAGTAACTTGGTTTGCGAGTGTTCCACAAGATGAGCAAACATTTCTAATACATTTTAACTGGGTAAACAAGTGATGACTTGCAATACGAGCAGTTTGTTTCTGGAATGAATTATGCTCGCAAACCAAGGTATTACTGTATTAACTCAAGGTGAAGCCAAAAGTAATTTTAAAAGATTACTGTTCATTTGCATTTTACAATCATTCATGATAGTGATATGAAAACAGAGAAGACGTGATACCTGACTTGGACAAAAAGTCCGGTGAGGAAGACAAAAATATAAACCATTTACTCAGAATAATAACTTTCCTTCTTATTCCACTAAAATAATAAAGAAATCAAAAGAGTCCTTCTTCATTCTCCTGCCACTGAATCTTTCAACCCACCAGTATCTGTAACTATGTGTGCTCTGCGTCCACACTGGCGCAATGGATTCACTGTCCATGTTCTATATGAGGCATCTTCTCTCATGTACTGGGTCCCATCTTTGCCTACTCATGGACTTTTCTCACACAATTATCTCCTCTCCCTCCTCCCTCATTGAATCATTGTTATCCCTTTTCTGTACCGTTGATATTATCATAAAAGCATACTATGCTATCTATCACAGCTAGTCCCAGTCGCATCTCTACCCCTACCCCTTTTCCACTCTCACTTCACCCTCTTAGCTCAAACTCTCAGCATCATTTGATATAGCTCATCACTCCTTCCTCCTTTATTATTATTTTTTTAACTTGAAATTTGATACACCACGTTCTCCTGAATTTTTTCTCACTTACATAGTTGCTATTTCTTAGGCTCCATTTCTGGATCCTCTTCATTTCCCCAACCTTGAAATACTGTGTCTCTTGTGGTTAGGTGATCCCATCCGTCCCAATGGCCTTCAATACATTCTAGATGCTGATGAATCCCAGGTTTTTATATCCAGAATGAAGCTCTCCTCAGAATCTCCATACTTTGTTCTAGGATAGCTAATGGGCCTTTCTATCTTAGCAGATCCAAAACTGAGCTCTTGATTCTCCCTCCAACCCTTTGCAAACATGTTCATCTTCTAGAGGTCCCTAACACACAAGTTATTGCCAGAAAGCATCTCAGGTAAAAACCTTGCCTTCACCCTTGAGCCATCCCTATTTCTTGTAGCTTTTCCTTCACTCTGTCAGATGAATCCTTAAAAAATTACACTCAAATAATATCCTGCTCCAAGCTATCTCCATCTCTCTCCTGGATTCATCACCTGGTGCCCCAAAAGTCTTCTGTTTCTGCTCTGGTAAATTGACAGACAGTTCTCTCCACAGTAGCCACAATAAATATTTTTAAATGGAAATTCTGCCATATCACTCAACTCCTGGACACCTTGCAGTAGTTTTCTAACACTCAGAATAAAATCCTAAATCTTTACTGCAGCCTATTAAATCCTACTTTATTTGGCTCTGGATATCTTATTCCCATTCCCTGCTGTTTTTCTCCTGCTCATGACACTTTGTTGGCCTCTTTGCAAATCACAAACACTCTCCTGCCTCGGAATCTTTATACTCATTTGTAACAACTTCCTGAAACAATCTACTTCCAAGTAAGCTCCAGTACTTTCATTTTTTATAATTTCATTTTTTATTCTTCTATATACAAAGCACATCTACAATTTATTTTTGATGAAGAATGTGAGATCAAAATACAAGCTTATTTTCTTATAGTTAGTTATCCACTTGTCCCAATATTAGTTATCTCAAAATCTATTACCCTCCATAGATTAAAAATGCCATTTTTGTTATATACTAAATTCCTGTGTGTATTTAGGCCTATTTAAATGTTTTCTAATCTGTCTCATGAGCAATATTTTAAATTCAGTGCACACTTCAAAATGAAAAATTTTAAAAACTTAACACTTTTTAACTTAAGAAGCCTATAAAGGGAAGTATTTTTAGAGTAGTGGAACAAGGGTCTCCAAAAACCTGCTTTCCATAAAATCAATTAGAACAAGAGAAAAAAATAAAATTCAAAACCAACTCTTTCAAAATTCTCAAAATTAACCAATGGTTTCCAACAATCCAAGGAACATTTATTTGAAAATATTGTATGAATCTTGGTAATAAACAAAACAAACCAACAGTGAGGTTTGTGGTATTTTAACTTGCCCTATTCCCATCCACTCTTCCCATCTCATAATATCCTTGAAAACCAGCAACCTTGTGGTCCACTGTGAAAACCATCAGACTGGAAGCCACTGAGTAGGTCAAAACGGATTTGAAATGCCCCAAGAAGTCCCTTTCCAGACAACTGTTGTTAGTTGACCTGCCTGGGGTTCCCTGAAAACTACCATTTGCAGGACTTGTATTTATTTGAACTAACTCAGAACTTAATACAGTGAGAACAGCCCTTTCTTTGTGGGAACATGCCTAAAATAGTCAGTGGCAACTGTTCAATACTGCAGCTGCTTGAGGCAGTGGTAATTGCTGGAACAAACAAAAGGCTGAGCAAAAAACATAAAAGAAAATGCTATGAATGAGATGTTCTCATGGGGCTTTACAAAGCTCTGGTATATTCCTGGAATCTAAAAGGCTATACATATGTGCAGGGCTGTACTCAGGAAAGACTGTACTCAGGGCTGTGTGTGTGCTGAAGAAAGATTTAAAAAGTGCCCAAGCTTTCACCTATGGCTCTGCACAATTCAGAAGTAAAAGCTAAGGCATAGTACAAATTGCAATAGCACTGAAGGCGTGCCCCAACATACATACAAAGCCCCTTGGCAAAGACAAAGACTTACTGATTCAAATTTAATATGTTTAGATGTTCAAAACAGTGGTGTTTTATTTTTTAAAATGTGAGGTCACCACTTTGAGCATGAAATCAACTTATTGGTGATTAGTATTTTTTCTAAAGTATTAGGAAAACTTTCTCACTTTAGAAGATCTTAACAATCTAAAAAATAATTTTATGGCCAGAATCCAACAAGAGATCTGCTTTGGAACTGTGCCCAAATTGGTGATGATTGCTCTAACATAGATAAATAAAACTTATAAGCACAAAAATAAAAAAATCAATTAAAAAAGGAGGTCTCTATCCAATTATCAGCTGACCACTGAGCTAACTAAACAGCAACTTTAGTGGCTACACATGACAGAGTACCGACAAAGAGAAAAACAACAAACCCTTGTGGAGGGGGCAGAGGTGGTCTTATTTCTAGAGTAATCATATATATCATTAAATATATCCAATTTTCAACAAAAAAAAATCACAAGACATGCAATGAAACAATAAACTATGTCCTCCACACAGGAGAAGTTAATAGAAACTGCCCCTAAGGAAGCCTAGATGTTAGAGTTAATAGACAAAGGCATTAAATCAGTTATACTAAATATGTTTAAAGAACTAAAGGAAACAATATCTAAAGAATAAATGAAAATATGAGAAAGACTTCTCACCAAACAGAAAATAATAGAGATTGGTAATTTTTTAATTTTTTTAAAAAACAAATTAGAAGTAAAAAGTAAATAAGATGAAAAAACATAGCAGAGAGGTCCAACAGCACATATGAGCTTGCAGGAAAAAGAATCAGCAAACCTGAAGATAGGTCAATTGAGACTACCTAGTCTGAAGTACAGAAACAAAAGAATAAAGAAAAATGAACAGAGACTCAGAATTGCAGGACAACAAATGCAAAATGATACTCTCAAAGGAGAGGAGAGAGAGAAAAGGGCAAAAAGAATATTGAAAAAATAATTGCTTAAAACTTCACAAACTTGATGAAAACTATTAATTTACCTATCCAAGAAGCTCAATGAACACCTAGATAAACTCAAAGAGAGCCACAACTACACATATCATAGTTAAACCTGAAAGCCAAAGAGAAAACCTTGAATGCAAGAAAGACATGACTAATTATGTAAAAGGGACCCTCAGTAAAATTTGCAGATGATATCTCTTCTTAAACTATGGAGACCAGAAGGTAGTAGGATGACATTTTCAAGGTATTGAAACCAAGGATTCTATATCCAGCATAACTAACTCTCAAAAATGGAAAAGTTAAGATGTCCATGGCTAAACACACACTGAGAGAATTCATTGCTCTCAGACCTGTCCCACAAGAAACAAAATAGGGAGTCCTTCAGATTGCAGTAAAAGGACCCTAGAGAGCAACTTGAATCCACAAGAAGTAATAACATAGAAAAAGGTAACTAAGTACAGATAAAAGAAAATAAGTGTACTTTTTGTTTGTTACTTTTTTATTCTCTTACCTTATTTAATGACAATTGAATAAAGCAATAATTATAAAACTGTGCTGATTCTTGTAATGCATAAAAAATTTAATGTGTAAAGATTACAATAGTGGCACAAAGAAAGGGGAAGGGAATGTAGATATATTGGAGCAAATTTCTGTATCTAATTGAAGTTAAACAGTAATCATAATCCCCAGGACAATAAGTAAGAAAATAACCTAAAATATATTAAAAGAAACAAGGGAATTAAAATATATATTAGAAAATATTCATTTAACACAAAAGAAGATTGGGGAAATAGAAGAAGAAAAAAGACATGTGTCATTTAGAAACAAAGAGATTAGGAAAGCAGATAAGAAAAAATTTCCAACTGTATGCTGTTTAAGAGACACACTTTAGAAGACAAAAATGGGTTGAAATTATAAGAATGGAAAAAAAGACAAACTACACAAAAGTAATGGAAGAGGGCTTACATGATTATAACACTATCAGACAAAATAGACTAAGACCAAAATTGTTACTATAGACAAAGAGGGATGTCTTATAATAAGAGGGTCAATGTATTAGGAAAGCATAATTATAACCAAATATGCACCTCACAACAGACCCTCAAAATACATAAAACAAAAATGTGTGGAATTGAAAGGAGAAAGAGATAATTCAATAGTAATAGTTGGAGACTCCAATACTCCACTTTCAATTATAATAGAAGAAACAAGAAATAGAAGACTTGAACAGTACTATAAGTCAATTAAACTTAACAAACATCTATAGAACACTTTGCCCAAAAACAATATAATACAATTCTTCTCAAGCACACATGGGCCATTTTCCAAGACACACAATTTATTAGGCCACTAAAAAAAAAACCTCAATCAATGTAAAGTGTTTAAAATTACTGAAAGTATATTCTCTGACCACAGTAGAATTTTATTAGAGACCAATAAGCAAATGAAATTTAGCAAATTCACCAATATTTGGAAATAACACACTCCTAAATAATCAATGGGTCAAAGAAGAAATCACAAGGAAAACTAAAAATATATATATATATATATATATATATTTAGGTATGAATGAAAACATAAACACAACATGAGAAGCTTACAGGATACAGTGAAAGCACTGCTTAGGAGAAAATTTGCAGCTGTAAATTCCTGTACTAAAAGGAAAAAAGATGTAAACCAAAGTATATGCATTGTGTGGTATTCCTATTTCTGTAGTTTCATGAGGATTTATACATCACATTCAGCGGACTGCATAAATCTGCCTTCATTTTAATTTATTAGCCTCTCTGAATTTGAGAGAGCACCAGCAATTGTGGTTAAGTCTGTTAACTCTTGTACCGGCGATCAAATTAATCACAGACTCAGTTCAATTTCTTTATCATGATTATGTGTGATCTTGCAATTCTTCAACAGTTTAGCAATGAAGTACTAGTGTCAGTGCTCAAAAGTTAAAGAAACCTTCAATTTTTAAAATGATCTGTCTTTTCAAGCAAAACTAACATCTCTGAGGCTGCATTTTGCTATTGTACATTTGTAATCATTCCTACGTAAAAGATTACTCATTTACTGTACTATACTCACAAATATCATTTTATTAGTTTCTAAAATTTAAATAAAGACTATTTGAAATACATCTATATCTGTATCTGTATTTTTCCATTGTACCTCATTTTGAAATATGTTGATGTGGTGATTATATCATACCTGAGAAATTGTATATCATCCTTTCATCATATATATATATATAACCTAAGTTCTCCAACATCCTTTTTCTAGATTAAAATTAGCATACTTTCAGTTATTCAAACATTAAAAACTTCTTGAGTATGCACACTGAGGCCATGTAATGTCATAGCTGATGCAATCATTAGCTTTATTCTTGTATCATTCACTCTCACTGTATATACTGACATCATGAAAATATTGAGGAAATAATATTCAAGTATTATGCACTTGTGCAATTTTTATACTCTCATTCTTAATATTTCTGAAGTTTGTTTTTTGTTTTACAAAAGAAAAATAACAGTCATAAAGCAATAAGAAGACCAAGACATTTATTATCAGTGCTTAGGGTCATGTGAACTTTGCTGACCAATAGACGTACATGACCAAATTAATTTACTAGGTAGTAATTTCTCAGTCATTCTTTTCTGTAGTTTTAGAATGGAAGTGCCAATACCATGAATAATAAGGGGGAACCATAAAAGAGGAAACAGGATTTTCAGTTGTGCTTGTGTTATGTAAAAGAGCAGTGTGGAGGCAAATTCAATCAGCCAACTTTGTGAGTTGGATAGTGCTAAGTTAGAAGCATCCATATTTGTATTTTATATTATTCATAAATATTATTACCAATGACAAACTATTTCATCATTTAGTAAAAATAGTACTTTCCCCCAGATCTATCGCCAAGTTTCTGTGATATATTGACTTTCAGTTGCAATAAAAATGACTGAGTTGCATATATTTAAGAAGAGTAAGAAGAAGAAAATCTCAAATTAATAACCTAAACCTACATCTGAAGAATCTAGATAAAGTAGAGCAAACTAAATCCAGAACAAGTAGGAGGAACAAAATAATAAAAATTATAACATAAGTAAAATAGAAAGTAGAAAAACAACAGAAAAATCAACAAAACCAAAAGCTATTTCTTTAGAAAGATCAACAAAATTGACAAAATTTAATTAGACCTACAAACAAAACAGAGAGAAGGCTCAAATAACTAAAACCAGAAAAGAAAAAGGGCTTAGTACTACTGACTTTACAGATTAAAAGGACCATAATGGAATATGATGAACAATCATCTGACAACACATTAGATAACTTATGTGAAATGAAAATCCTCCTATTAAGGCATAACTACTGAAACAGATTCAGAAGAAAAGAGACAATCTCAACAGACCTATAACAAGTAGAAAGATTATATACATCAAAGATACGACCCATAAAATAAATAATTTATAAGCTGGACTTTATTGAAATTAAAAACCTCCTCTCCAAAACATTGTATCAAGAAAATGAGAAAACAAGCCACAGACCAAGAAGAATATATGCAAAAGACATATCTGATAAAAAAATTGCTATCTCTACCTCATAGCACATATAAAAATTAATTCTGTGTGATCTCAAATTTGGCAAATTATTTTTTCTAGATATGACTCCAGAAACTCAAGCAGCACTAGATAGACTGAACTTGATCAAAAGTAAAACTTATCCGGGAATGCAAAACAGACACACAGATTAATGGAACAAAATAAACCCATATATATTCAATTATTTTATGAGAAAGGGGTCAAGAATATGCAATGGGGAAATGATAGTTTCTTCAATAAGGTGTTAGGAAAACTGGACAGCCACATGTAAAACAATAAAACTGGATTGTTATATTACACCACACACACAAAAATCAACTCAAAATGAATTAAAGACTGAAATGTAAATCTTGAAACCATAAAACTCCTAGAAGAAAGCATAGGGGTTAGGCTTGACATCAGTCTTGCTGATGATTTTTTTGGATTTAACACCAAAAGCAAACACAACAAATGCAAATATAAACAAGTGGAACTATATCAAACTAAAAAGCTTATGCACAGCCAATGAAACCATCAACAAAAGGAAAAGGCAACATATGGAATGGGAGTAAGTATTTGTAAAACATATATCTGATAAGGGGTTAATAAACCAAAACTATAAAGAAGTCATACAACTCAATAGAAAATAATCTGATTTAAAAATGGGCAGGGGAACTGAATAGACACTTTTGCCAACAAAGTCATACAAATGGCCAACAGATTAGTGATGGTCAACATCACTAATCATCATCAGGGAAATACAAATCAAAACCACAATGAGATATCACCTCACACCTGTTAGAATGGCTATTATCAAAATAGAAGAGATAAGTTTTGGCAAAGATATGGAGAAAAGAAACAACTGTGCACCAATGGAGGAAATGTAAAATGGTCTAGCTGCTATAGAAAACATATGGAGGTATTTCAAAAAGTTAAAAAATAAAACTTCCATACGATCCAGAAATTCCACTTCTGGTTATTTATCTGAAGATAAAGAAACCAGTATCTCGAAAAGATATCTGTACCCTCATGTTTATTGAAGCATTATTTACAACAGCCAAGACACAGAAACAACCTAAGTGTCTATCAATGGAGGAATAGATAATGGAAATGCAATATATAATATATTAATATTATTCAGCTATAAAAAAGAAGGAAATCCTGCAATTTGTTACAATATATTAGATGGGCCTTGAGGGCACTATGCTAAGTGAAATAAATCAGAGGGAGAAAGACAAATATTTTATGCTCTCTTTTAAATGTGGTATCTAAAACAAAAACAAACAGGGGGAAAAGAAAAACCTCACAGAGAGCAGATTTTTGGTTGCTAGAGGCAGGTGGTAGGGAGTGGACAAAATGGGTGAATGGAGTTAAAAAGGTTCAAACTTCCAGTTATAAGATAAATAAGTCCTGGAAATGTAATGTACAGCATGGTGACTACCATTAACAATACTTTCTTATACATTTGAAAGCTGCTGAGAGAGTACATCTTAAAAGTTCTCATTACAAGTAAAAAAAATATTGCGTTGTCGGTAAAGTCATGACGTATTTTTTCTATGTTTTTCTTTGCAAAAATGCATCATGACTTTTCTGACAACCCAATAATTTGTGACTATTTCAAATAAAAAAAGAAAACGCAGACACTACTGAGTGAAAAAGTGTAAATAGTGAGAACATTTATTTACTATTCATTTAACTCTGGCTTTTAGAACTTTTCTAAAGTATATGGAAACTCCAAAATGAGAAATCACTGGAATTAACCACTAACAAAGGGTAACATAGACAATGGAAGAAAGCAACTCTGTCTACTAGGTAAAGCAGTTAAAACTGCCAGAATCATCATTGTCACTTTTAGACTGAGCAACATTAAGTAAGAGAAGAACTAATGTTTCCAAGGTGAATACCGAACACCTTGGATTAGATCCTCCATTTTTACTTCATGGGATATTTTAGGTACTTTTGAAAACACATTAACTCCTTCCCTTAAACAGGAGACAGCATGATGTGAAATAAATTTTTTGTCTTTGGAGCCCCACTTGGGTTCGAATCCTCATAAACTGGCCCAGGGGCGAGCCACTTAACCTCTCATTTAAGAATACACTGTTGGGGCCAGCCGAGTGGTGCGATGGTTAAGAACTGGCTTGGGACGCCAGAGGGCCCCGGTTTGGATCCCACATATGAGAGCCAGTGACACTGCCCTCCACAGCTAAGATGCTGAACTACAGCTCAACCTGGAGCTGGGCTGCCATGAGTTGCAGCACCGGCAGCCCCTGTGGCAGTGGGTTGCCATGGGCCACCGTGTGTAGCCAGCAGCCAGCGTGAGCAGCCAGCAGCCGCAGTGAGCGGCCGTCCAGAAGCCGGCGATTGATCTGCCTCACCCGGGAAGAGCGCAATGATGGTGCCAACTTGGGCCAGTGAAGCAACGTCCTCCACAATAGACTGAAGACTAAAATGACAGCAACTTGTCTGTTCCCCTTCCCCAATTCCCCAGCTCTGTTCCCATCCCCCCAATTCCCCAATAAAAATCTTAAAAAAAAAAGAATACACTATTGATGGATATGTGAAAATTAAATGAGATATTGTGTGTATGTAAAAGGACCTGGCATAAAGTAGGGATTAAATAAATCACATTGAGCAGATTTATTTTATTAAATTAAATAAATGGTGCCTGGTTTGGGTACTATTTCAAGTTACTAGAATTTATTTTAAAAATCCCAGCTCTTGCACCAATTATCACACTGAGCCCTGGTGGTTTGAGAAAAGTGCATGCTTCATACACAGACATCCAAAGCATTTTACCTATTAGGAGAATGTAGCTCAGTGACTTGTGGAAGCACTCCATAGTTCTTGCTGAGCATTAACGGGTTTTATATCTGTACCACCCAAAAACCTCAGGAGGAGGTTCTTGAGACTAGCATGTTTGCAGGGCATGATTTCCTCAAAAACAAAAGGTCAATATCCCAGGACTAAGTGAAGGATTCTCCACAATTCTGTTCCCATTTAAAAGGAGCTAAATGAGGTCAGTTTGAAGACCACAGGCTGTTCTGGGAATATTACTAGAACTATTAAGTTTTGTTTGATTTAAACTGCTTAATCATAAAGTGTGAAGTTTCAAAAAGGAAGGTGTACACAGAATTGACGTACCTTAAATAGGTATTTAAAAAAATATATTTTGAAAACTTTAAGTAGATCAATTTAAAGCTGACCTATGTCCACTACAAATTTGAAGGTTTTTTTCATTACATGCCATAGTCTATATCAATCTTTCAGATATACTGATATTTCTAGTAAAATTAAGCAGAAAGAAAACCTCTAACTTACTGTATTCTATTTTTGACATTGCATCAATATGACCAAGAATATCAAAGCTACATGAATGGATAAAAAGAGTTTAAAAACACAGGGGTTATTGTTGTGAAGAAACAAAATCAATTAACAGAGGCCAGTGACAAAAAATTGCTCATAAATATAAATATAAAGAACTCTTACAACTCAATAAAAAGACCATCCAATTAAAAGATAGGCAAAGGATTTGAACAGACATTTCTACAAAGAAGATGGACAAATGCCCAACAAGCATATGAAAAAAATGTTCAGTGTCATTAGTCACTTGAGAAATGCAAAAAAGAAAACACAATGAGATACAACTTCACACTCAGTAGGATGGATACAAAAGACAGAGAATATACAGTGTTGGTGAGGATGTGGAGAAATCAGGACCTTCATACACTACTATAAATGTAAAATGGTGTGGCCAGTTTGGAAGACAGGAGCCATATATTGCATGATTCCACTTATATGAAAATTTCAGACTAGGCAAATTCACAGAAATAGAAAATAGATGAATGTTTGCCAGGACCTGTAGGAGGAGGAGTGGGTGGCTGCTAGTGGGTAGAGCAGTCCATTTTTAGGGCAATAAAATGTTTTGAAATTAGATAGTGACAATGGTTATACAACTCTGTGAATGTCACTGAGTTATATGCTTCAAAAAGCATGAATTTAATGGTATATTCAATAAAGCTATTATTAGGAAAAAGAGCCTATCAATCATCTTTAGTTTCAAATGTACCCTACAAAAACATGGACAATTTCTCTTGAATCCACACATTTACCCAAGTCCACAATTTCTGGGAATTTGAAAATGTGCATACTTGACTTTTCCATAATTGATAAAAAAAAACAACCCAAAACTTCCTGTTGTTTTAATCAGCAAGTCCCTTCTATGTAGATGTATAGGTCCCTGGACTGTCATAAACCTTATTTGACTCTTTCTGGTATTTATCTAACATAGTATCAAGTATCATGCATATGGACCATTCCTAGAAAGGTTCACTGTACCTTCCTAATTAGGAAGATCTTAACAAGTTGTATTGATTTTTACCAGGGCAATGACATTATATTACAATTTTAAGTATTTAAAATTTGTCAGCCAAAAGCATTTCTTTATATCATTTAACATGTGCTCCTAGCTAGATAGCTATGAGAACTAAAGGAAGCTCAAATTAAAATATTTGCACTGTTATTCTTTTTTCCCAAATAACCCAATCTGGAAGATAATGTTATCACTCCTTGTAAAGCAGTAAATTCGTCAATTTATATAGGTCATGGTTATTTTTCTCTTCCACAAATTTCTTATCTATTTCACACAGGCCCTCTTTGGGAAACCACTGGTATGAGAGAGCAACAGAAGTGTGAATTTTCTAACACCTCTTTCTGTCAATATTTTCCTTTAAATTATCCCTTGTTCCATTACAAGTTTGGAGCTTAAGTCATTTTCTAGTCAATAGCTCTTTGTATCTTTTGCCTGAACCAAGAAATAAGAAGAGTCTCTAAGGAAAATCAAGTTGTGATTGGCCATTACAAAAGAATCAATTTTAGTCAGAAATACACCAGTTTGTTTCACTTGACAAACTAGAGCAAGACAACTAGATTGTAAATAAATACTGTGATTGACATAGTACACACTGAAGACAACCAATTAAATTGTCAACTTCACATAAGCAAATAGTAAATAATTCATATTTAGGATCTTGTGATCCATATAATACAATTGGCATTGTATAGCAGAATTATGTAAAAGCTATTTTAATATTAACTCTAAAATAATATTATCAACTTTATGCCAATAATTTATTTACACATCATCATGAATATTAAGATTCCTAGTTATTATATGAGTGCGAAAATCATAGGCTTTATTATAATTGAGATCACTTTAGGAAAAATTTTATGTAAAAAGTTATGCACAGGTGAATTATTATTAAAGTAGATGCATTTAGGATTGTACTTTTAGCGAAACATCTATAAAAGAATATTAAACTACCCAAATTGTAACATTATTTTCAATCAACTATTTAAATCAAATGATTTAGATATATCCCATCCAAATTGTTCTTCATAAATTAAGTCAGTTGACTTAATTGGATAGCCTGCTTTCCTCCATGACTTACATTACTAACCAATACTCTTATCTTATTCCAATAGGTAAGAGTGAGTGTTTTTATGTACAACGAGTAAAAGTCTCCATTTGACCTTTCGAGATGCTTGAAAGGCAAAAAGAATTGATTGACTGCCACAAAAGCGATTTAAGTTGACATTACAATTTTAAGGTTGACCAGCTGTGTGCTAACATATTTTGGAAAGTATACCACAGTATCCTTAATTTCTATTTCTTCCCCCCCCCCTCCATTTTAAGTGGCCTCTGGTTATTTAAAGGTAAAGGGTGGCAAACCGATACTCTGGCTACAAAAAATACAACTGTGAACTTAAAAGAAAAGTGAACTCTTCAATAAACAAAAGTTAAAGTTTAGACCAAAAGTCATAGGCTGATGCCATAAAGGCAAATATTCTCTACAAAAATGTTATTTTTGCCTTATACATTTATAGTTTACAAGTTTAGCTATGATTAAAAGTTGAGATATTTCACAAAAAATTTGGATATCTGGCTTCCTTGAAGAAAAAAAAAAATTGCAATCTGGCAACCCCAGGCCCATTTTTCACACATAGCAAGAAATCAGTAGAAATGGGTAAAACATGCTTTTGTGGATGGGGGCATGCCAGAAGCATTGTTTTCAGTCTGTTGGTTTTAGGATTCATGGTGTTTTTAACTTCTTAGCTTTGCTGATTTATATTACCTACCCCTCTGGGATCTAAGTTTATAATTTTATTACCTGCCCCTCCAGGATCTAAGATTATCATTTTATTACCTATACCTCCAGGATCTAAGATTATGATAAAATCAAAATAGATTTAAATACTTCTATCAAAAAAACAACCAACAAACAAAATGTAGTTTAAAAAAATGTAAATTGTCCCATAGCGTATCTTAGGTACTTTTGTTTTGATATACAGGTAATGACTGATTTTTAGAAATATTGGTCTACAAACTTGGTCAAGTCTAGCTTTCAAAGCAGTATGGAAAGGAAGACTTAAGACCTTAGGTACACTGTGCTCTTCACTTGCTCTTCTCCCCTCATTCTCTTTAGAATCTACCACGATGGCTGATGAAGACCAAACACATGTGAAAAAGAGCGGGATTCGAGAAGGAAGAGAAAGCAGTCCTTCCTAGTCAGTCATATAAAATATTGACCCAAAACTCAAAATTGCCTTATTTCAAGATCTAACCTGGAATGTAATCTACATAACATTCATATATTCAAGATAAATATTGATGAGATAACATGCCAGAAGTTTAATAAAAATTTCCCTAGAACTAAACTGATTCTTTTCAAAAAGGCATAAATACACTCAGTTTACTAATCTGTTATTCAGAATATCAAAGGGTGTAAGATAAGTACTATTAGATATCTTGAAAAAAGATATACACTTGGACCAAACATAGGTCCCCTCTAGCATAGGATTTTGCATTATGGAAATAATAATCACTGATGTATCCAAAGGTTTATATACATGGAAGTTCTTAAAAACCTTATTTGTAACAGCAAAAAGGAGGCAGCGATACAACATTATATTCATCAATGGGGTGTTGGTTAAATTAATTTGGTATGTTGGAAATGTAAACTGTAGGAAGTCAGTTAATAGCACAAGACAATATTCATAATAGTGAATGAAGTAAGCATATCCAAAGTAGTATGTGTACCAAGATCCCAATTTCATGGTAGATGTGAGCAAAATAAAAACGAAAGGATGTGCATCAAAATATTAACAGAAATGGGATTTTAGGATTCCATTATAGGATGGAATAGTGTCCCCTCAAAAATTTATGCCCACCTGGAACCACAGAATGTAACTTTATTTGGAAATAGAAACTTTGTACGTGTAATTAGTCAAGATGAGGTCATACTGGATTAGGGTGGGCTCAAAACACAAAGACTAATGTCCTTATAAGAAGAGAAGACACACAAAGACACATAGAGAAAAAGGCCATGTTAAGATAGAAGCAGAGATTAAAGTGATGCAGCTACAAACCAAGGAATACCAAGGTTTGCCAACAGCTACCAGGAGCTAGGAGGAAGCATGGAAGGGTTCTTCCCTAGTCTTCTAAGGAAGCATAGCCCTGATGACACCTTGATTTTGGACTGCTAGTCTCCAGAACTCTGATAGAATAAATTTTTGTTGTTTTAAGTCACCAAGTTTGAGGTCATTGATTTTATTATTTTTATTATTTTTATTTTATTTTTTTTATTTTTTTAGCTGAGCCATCCTGCCATCTGTTGGCAGCTCAGTGGCAACTCAGCTCAGGCTGGGCATCGAACCGCTGATGCTCAGAGCTTGCACTCTTGTGCAAGCTCTTAACCAACTGAGCCACTCAGCCGGCCCTGAGGTCATTTGTTATGGAGCCCTAGGAAACTAAAACAGTAGCTAACCTTGATTTTCCTCTTCATGTGTATGCTTTTTGCCCTATTTTATAAAATAAATATGTTACATTTATAATGAGAAAAATGTTATTAAAACACATGTGGCCTAATAATTAAATACTTAATAACTGATAATTATACTATTCTTAGAACCAAAAAGTTCTAATCCACATATTTTTAAGAGAAAAATAAAAATCTATGTTCAAACACACTCTAAAATACTAATGAGTATCTGAAGCACCAATACTTTTATTATTTATCTTCTACATTTATGAGATTTGGGGTTAAACAAGGAAAATCTCTCTCTTCTAAGAATGATCAAACATCACTAAGATTTATTAATAATAAAATCAAAGTAAACTGAGCAGCTTGGTGAAAGCAATAAAGAACTCTGGAATAGCAATCATGGTTGTTCATATAATATTGATTTGGTTTTAGTAAATATAGATATTTCTCAAGTGGGCATTGAGAGAATTAAATATGGAACAAATAGCACAAAATATACTTGGACACAAGACAGAAACAACCCAAAAAGTAAGAGCTTGGTATTGGAAGATTTAGAATTCATGTAGTACATCATCCAACAATTCAAGAATTCTTCACACAACATTCCTGACAGGTGATAATTTATTCAGCAGAATGAAATTTTCTAAGTACCCATTACTTGCCAAGGATGCATGATTATATCATCCAGTGACCACCTCCGTTAGAAGCTTACTTCTTCAGAAAGCATCTTATTCTATTCTTCCACAATTCTAGTTCTTAGAAAATTCTTATGCTTACATAAAATCTCTCTAGATTAAGTTATTTATATTCTCCTTCCACACTTTCCTTCTTTCTTTCATTCATCCTTCATAACCAACGTGTATCATAACTTGAAGTCATAGTTTTAAAGCATTTTAGGAAGGAAACCAAAAGATTACTAATTCCTCACAATGACAAAATTCCCTTTACAGCACTCTTTACCCAACTGTTATCCTTTCTGTTTTTGAGTACATCTATTTGAAAAACAGCAAGTCCCCTCATCTGTGGGTAGGGAAATTTACTTTAGGCATGTTTTATGTGGAGATGAACTCTGTCTTTCGGCAAATTTCACCCATTGGTTCTATTCCTTCCTTCCAAAGCAGAGTAAACTCTTCCATGTCAAGTTTACCCAGACATCTGAAAATCATCACCAGCTCTCCTTTATATTTCTATTTCATTAGGCAAAACACTCTGGGTACCTTTCCTGGTTTTGAGACCCTTTATTATTCACCCTCCTGGTCAGATTTTTATGAATATATCTCAATACTTGTGTTTATTTACAGTATAGAGCCTGGAACTCAATATATTACAGATGTGATACGTCCAATCAAAGTAGCAGCATTAATCTGGCTGCTGTAGAAAACAAAAAAAAACATATTAACCATAGTTGGAGTTGACTGGTTAGTGAAATGCTGGAGTATTTTTCACTAGGATCCCTTTTAATTCTTGGAATTTTCCCCCTTTCTATAAACAGGTACTTTTTGTTGTTGTCATTGTTGTTTTAAATCTCAATTAAAATGCAGAATTTTCTATTTATCCCTATTGAATGTCATTGTATTACTTCCTGCCTTTTCTGCTAGCTTATCAACATCTCTCTAAACATTACTTCTTCCGTACAAATAGTATCCTTTACAGACTTGCACCATTTACAAACGTAACAAGATCTTCCCTGACTTCTCTTAAGCAGAGGGCTTTACCTAAGTTCTAGAGTTCCATGGAAGTTCTTCAAGTATTAGTCATGATGATGATAATGATGATGATGATGATGATGATGATGATGATGATTATAGCAACTAATATTAAATATCTTTCTACCAAACAGTTGTTCTAAGCACTTTATATACATTATAACATCTAATACCAATAAAAATCCTATGAGATAATAACCATTGCTATCCTCATTTTGTAGATAAAAATACTGTTTTTATCTACAGAGCCAGAGCTGTTTATGAGCTGATGTGGCTAAATCAGTTGTTTACAGGCTATGCCCATTCTGACCGGTCAATGCCCAGCATTACCAGTTGTTAGATATTTTTAAAATTACTCTTGCATAGAGTCAGGATTTGAACCCCAGTGGCCTGATTCCAGAGTCTGTCTTCTTAACCAGGTTCCATCCTGGCTCTCCATGATGATAAATCCGAGGCCAAATAATTCAGTATCCCATGTTTGTTTCAACCAGAGATGCTATGCTTTTATCTCATTAGGTACTTTCTATATAAGTAATTGATGTGAAACTAAATTATTAAAAATATTTCCTACCAAAAAATTTAAAAACATTAAAGTATAAATGAAAATATATTCAATAACTAAACTTAAAGCACATAGCTTCTCCCATGCCACAAAATATTAATATTAAATATATCAGTTAAAATATATATCCCTTGAAATTATATGCAATATTGTGTGTATAAGTGAGAGATAACATTTTACCCCATGAGAATATGCATAGCTCATTAGATTCTTAAATGAGTTACAGATATGCAAAAAGTCGACATTGCAAGGGATCACCTCTGATAAACTGTATACCTACATTTGTCCATTTTTTTTCAAGAACATGAAACAAAAGGAAAATTCCTTATTGAAATCAGATGAATTGGGACTGTAATTCTCAAACTCAGAAATATGATTGCAAACAAATTTATGTTGCCTCTGAGCCTCAGTTTCATATCTGTGAAACAGGGGTGAAAATAGTACCTACCTCAGATTACTGGAGGAGCAAAATAAAATTATATATATATATATATGATATACCAGAATTGTCAAAGCTAAAGAGAGAACAAGACACATCTTCCTGGATGAATTGTACTCAAATTTGGGGAAATATTATTTATACATTGAAACAAATATTTTTATTAAATAGAATCTGCATGAATATTTAAGGCAGAATGGGGAATTCAGAAGTTCATTTATGAGGCAGACCACTCCTATCGGAATACCTCAGTAGAGACATTTGAGAAGTACTGGTGTGGGAATTCTCCTACTGAACTGTTTAATAAGACTCTCAAAAAAGCCTAACAAATAAACTGAGGAGAAAGAATGATAAATTTTACTGTAAACTTTTTATGGCATATACTGTCAGAAGACAGTTCTCCATAGGTTTCTCATATGCCTGTATGTCTTGGGAGGATAGGCGCTGACAAGCTTTTCTGAATTATCTTTTCAAGTATGTTTATTAAGCAATAGCCTTGGAAAAAATAGATAGGGTATGCTTGCTTGCTGTCGAGCATAATAATGTCCCCTGAAGGGCAAATTTTCTTCTAGGCTATATTATAAAATGTTGGGATTTTCAAAGCTTGGGGTTACTCTCCTGTAATGCACCCACTACGTGTACAGACATCACCTGGTCCTTGTCATGTTACCCTGTGGGAATTGGGGCCTAGAAAATCAGAATGAGAAAATGCTGACATTCTGGCTACTGCCATTGCTGTGAGTAATAAACTATCCATTTCCTCTGGTCCAGAAGTCTCATATCTTCTTCCAGGACCCATGACAATTGTGGAAAGTTAACTTATTAGCTTATAAGTAGGGTAAACTTTTAGACCATTCGAAGTAATGATATATACCATAAATAAGTTTGAAAAGTAAATGACAAACAAGAAAAAATATTTAACTCTGTAAAAGATAATGGGTTAATAGCCTAATTTTTTTTGTTGTTTGAAAAGATCTTTTGAAAAGGAATTAGAAAAAAATGCTCATCTTAAAAAAATTGGTTATTGGCAGGTGGCCCCTGGCAGACCTCAGAAGTGGCACCTTTCCCCCAAGCACCAAGGAACAACCCAGCAGGCTTCCAAAGCAGTGTCCCCTGTCCCCCCAACCACCACCGCCTGATGGGTGGCATCAGGGTGCCCCCAAACAGGGTCAAGGGGCCGGTTCCCACACACGAAAGCACTCACAACAGTAGAGGATGAGCCTCACAGACACCCAACACTAGAGACCTGCCTTGAACACAAGCACCCCAGCAGCAGTCACAGCCAGGCCTTGCAGACAGCCAAGACAAGGCCAGTGGCCAGCTCTGCCCAACTGTGTGCCGACAACAGTCATGGCCCACCACAGGAAGGTACACACAGCCCACGTAGGGGACAATCCTGGAGCAGCTGGCCCTGGTGATGAGGGATTGCACTACTGGACCCCACAGGACACCTTGTACATAAGGGCACTCTTTAAATACCATAGGATGTAGAAGATCTAATTAGTACATAGAGCACAGAGTCTTAGGCAAAATGAGCAGACAGAGGAATACGCTCTAAATTAAAGAACAAAACAAAACCCTAGAAAAAGCACCCAATGAAATGGAGATAAGCAGTCTACCAGATAGAGAGTTCAAAGTAATGGTCACAAGGGTGCTCACCAAATCCAGGAAAAGCATGGATGACCACAGTGCGAGTTTCAACAAAGAGACAGTAAATATATTTTTTAAATCATAAATAAAGAATACAATAAATGAAAAACACAAAGTAGGAATCATCAATAGATAAGATGATGCAGAAAAATATATTATCAACATGAGAGACAAAATAGTGGAAATCACCCAATCAGAAAAGAAAAAAGAAAAAGGAATGTAAAAAATGGGAGTTTAAGGGTCCTCTGGGACAATAATATGCATCCTAACATTCTCATTATACCGGGTCCCAGAAGGAGAAGAGAAAAAAGGGCAGAAAATCTCTTCAGAGAAATTGGTTGATAACTTCCCTAACATGGCAAAGTAAACATACATCCAAGTCCAGGAATCGCAGAGAGCCCCAGACAAGATAAGCCCAAAGAGACCCACACAAAGACATATCACAATTAAAATACAACAGTTAAAAACAAAAAATCTTAAAAGCAGAAAGGGAAAAACAACTAGTTACACACAAGAAAAACCCCCATAAAACAATCAGATGATTTTTCAGCAGATACTTTGCAGGCCAGAAGGGCATGGCATGATAGATTAAAAATGATGAAAAAGCTTTTGCACAGCAAATGAAACTATCAACAAAATGAAAAGGCAACATACATAATGGGAGAGAAAGATATTTGTAAATGACATATCTGATACGGGGTTAATATCCAAAATAATGGGTTGTCGGAAAAGTCATGATGCATTTTTGGAACAAAAAACAGAAAAAATATGTTATGACTTTTCCGACAACCCAATACATAAAGAACTCATACAACTCAACATCAAAAACTAAACAATCCAATTAAAAAATGGACAAGGACGTGAAGAGATATTTCTCCAAAGAGAACATACAGATAGCCAACAGACAAATGAAAACATACTCAACATCTCTAATCATCAGGGAAATACAAATCAAAACTACAATGAGGTATCACCTCACACCTGTCAAACTGGTTATTATAAAAAAAGACAACAAATAAGAAGTGTTGGCAAGGATATGGAGAAAAGGGAACCCTCATGCACTATTGGTGGGATTACAAATTGGTACAGCCACTATGGAAAACAGTATTGAGATTACTCAAAAACTTAAAAATAGAACTACCATATGACCTAGTAACTCAATTTCTGGCTATCAATCCAAAGAAAATAAAAATACTAGTTTACAGAGATATATACCACTATGTTCACTGCAGCACTATTTACAATAGCCAAGATATGGAAGCAAACTAAGTGCCCATCAATAAATGAATGGATAAAGGAGATACACACACACACACACACACACACACACACACACAAATACTACCTGGCTATAAAAAAGGATGGAATCTTGCCATTTGCAACAACATGGGTGGTTCTAGAGGATATTATATTAAGTGCAGTTAAGTCAAAAAAAGAAGGGCAAATACCATACAATTTCACTTTGTTTATGTAGAATCTAAACAAAACAAAACAAATAAATAAAACAGAAACAGACCTATAGATATAGAGAACAAACTGATGGTAGTCAGAGGGGAAGGGCATGAGGAAAAGGCCAAAAAAGGTGAAGGAGAATAGAGCTACAAACTTTCAGTTATAAAATAAGTCACCAGGATATACTGTACAGCAGAGAGAATATAGCCAATAAGAGAGTAACAACATTGTACAGTGTCAGACGGTTACTAGGCTTATCATGGCGATCACTTCAAGTATGTAAATGTTAAATAACTATGTTGTACACCTAAAATTAATATGATATTGTGTACTAAGTATATTTTAATAAAAAAATAAAGTGAAAAATGAAAAAAAAATTAAATGGGCTAAATGTATGAATATATAATGATCCCAAATATAAATATACACATAAAATGTGAAACATATACAAACCTTTCAAAAATCAAAGAAAAATATATTTATTCCCCAAAAAATTTAAACTGGGAAAAAATACTAAATACTAAATGAATTTAATATAGGTGTTTGGAAAATGTCCCCATCATTACCAGCTGGTGGGAATCTAAGTTCTGAAATATTTTTTTGGAGGAAAATTTGTAATATATCACAGTTTCTAAAAGAATGCATGCCCTTTGATACTATCATCCAAATTTAGAAATATAGCCTATAAAATAATTAAACAAGATTATATTTCATCATTTTCCATAATTATGTACAATAGGAAACAGCATCGATTTCCAATGAGACATTAATTTTTATTTTTGATTATGATATAGGAATACAGAATATTATAGTATGCTACTAAAATAATTTAAGTACACATTTACTAATACGAAAGGACAGGGCATTTATGATGCATTTTGAAGTGGAAAAGAAACATTACAGAAAAGCTGTCATAGTAGAATCCCACGATAGAGAAATGTTTATATGTATAATTTCTCATAAGGAATTTAAAAGCCTATAATCAAAACTGCTAACAGTAACTTTCTCTACAATATAGAATGCAAGGTAATTTTAATTCGATGTTTTTCTGTATCATGTTTTTGTGACTATTATTTATAAAGTTTTAAAATTATAAAATAAAAAAGAAAGGAAGTTACCTTCTCAAGACTGTTTTGTCTATATAGGCCCTTTGTGATCTCTATCTTTTTAGCATGTGGTCAAAATCCATCTATTAAAGATTCCTTAGTTCTCTGTACATAGTGGTTCATGTCACAAGGCTGACCAATCTGCAGTTCACCTTGTCCTACATTTTTAAACATACACAGATCTCTATTATTTTCTGCTCCTTGGAGACACACAGTGCAAATGTACACGCTCTGCTGCATATCGTCCTTCAAGTATTGAAAGACCTTCCCTATTCCTCTTACCTGTTTCCATCTTCTCTTCTCTGGTTTAAACCTATGGCTTTCTCAATCATTCCTTCCATGGCTTAATTCCTAGGCCCTTCTCCACTGACGTCACCTATTCTCACACATCCTAGAGCTCTGAGGTCATTGCCTTTTTAAAATTTCAGAGGAAACATTCCTTCATGACCAGTTTGACAGACAGAGTAAAAAGACCACAATTTCCATCACTTCCACATTTAATTTCTATTAATGCACCTCTTTTAGCATCTGTTGAATAGTAATATTACTCTACTGGCATATTGAACTTTTCACTTACTAAAACTTTGTCTTCATAAAAATACTGCCAAATTAGTTATCTACCATCTGGCATTTCCTAATTGATTTTGGATTTAAATATTTGTATGTGTGCGCTCATATTTAAGTAAATTTAGGAATTTACATTTCTCCCTATTACCTTTCACTTTACTAACATTGGTCTTTATCCTGATCAGAAAACAGTAATACAGCTTTTAAGCTTGACAAATCTAGATGAATTTTGTGTGCCTGAAGCTGTCTGTCTTTGTATATTTCTTATGCAGATATATTTTTACAAAATGCGGTCAAGTAGTGTGTTTTCCTTCAGAGAGTAAGTTGTCATCTTGAAAGGACGTCACTTAAGAGTGAAGGGCACCACTAAAAATTTAAAAGGGAGGAACAGGTCTTTTTAACATGAGCCTCAAGCCTAGAGGGTTCACAAACTCAGAGACAGGTAATATAAATGAGCAAAGCAGGTTCATGCTAGAGAGCACTCGATCATCCAGAGAGCGCAGCCTTTCCTGATTGCTGCCACAGTGGAATGTGGCTCATGTTCTGATTTGTCATGAGAATCCAGAAAGCTGGGTTTTTATGGGAAATCATCCGATTTCCAAATTGCTTCAACTATAAAAAGTTTAACGAACCTTGTCCTCCAAATTAAATACACCCACAAATACACCATGTGAATGGCCAATCTGTGACTCCTGAGTAGTTACAAACTAAGAGAAAGCAAGAGTCTTAGCATCCAACTCCCCACTACTGATGACATGCCAGTATCAGCAGTTTCATGGTTGTGCATTTATTGAAAGCTCACCAAGAATTCTGAATACTTTACTGAACACTGATTCAAAAAGCACTTATTGATCTCCTTCTATATGCTATAATGTTACCAATGAGAGGAAAAATCATCATCTTATTAGCATCTACGCAGAATCTAGAATAATTTCAACAAAGTCAAATTCAGACTTTCAAGTATGAGTTCCTCTAACTGCCTTAGATCAGGATTTATCATGGAAAATGGTTACTCAGTATCTCATAAACACCATAAGAAAAATTAAACTCACAATATGAATCTTCCATAATCTGGAGACATTTCAGTGCTTTAGAGTTTTTAACAAGACTTCCTGGGAACCTCACCTTTGTTAAATATAACTAGTTATACACTTGACACAATGTCAAAATTCCATGAACAAAAAACATTCCCTCCTTTGACCTATAGCAACTATACAATTTTATTCCAAGCTTAATAGCTGATTCTCACAAGACCTCTGCCATACCAAATACAATCCATGACAACTGATTCCTGCTAACAGCAGTCACTGCAGACACATAATTCTTTTTGGCTACATGTCTGAAAAAAGCAAGAATAAATAATATACTTGATCTTATCATGTATAGAGATAGCCTTTTATTAAATCCAAATCTGAAATTACTAGGAAAATGTTCACTTTGTAAATTTACAGATGACTTTAGAAAATGCAGAACATTGCTGTGGATCCAGACCCCCATTGATCAGCTTCCTCCAAAGAAACTTCAGCACTGGAAATAAGCACCTTTAACTGAATATGTTGGCTCATGTGATAATAAATAGGAACTAGGAAGCAATTATGTGGGTAAGAGTGTGCGTGTGTGCACGCATGCTATAAACTTTGATAAGTATGCAACCCAGCTGTGAGACTAATTAGCCGTAGTATCTTAGCAAGTACTAAAACAATGGTGCCCATACTCTTTTTCAACATAGTACTGAATGTCATGGCTAGAGCAATCAAGAAGATAAAGAAATAAAAGGCACCCAGGTTGGAAATGAAGAAGTAAAATCCTTTTTAGATGATATAATCTTATATGTAGAAAAATCCTAAAGATCCAACCAAAATACTGTTGGAAATAATTCACAAATTCAGTATAGTTGCAGGATATAAAAATCAACATACAGAAATCAGTTATGTTTCTATACACTAACAATGAAATACCTGAAAAAGAAAATAAAAAATAATGCTCTTCACAATAGCATCAAGAACAATAAAATACTTCGGAATACATTTATCCAAGGAATGGAAAGATCTATACAATGAAAACAACAAGACTTCGATGAAAAAAAAAAATTGAATACACTAACAAGTGGAAAGATATCTCACGTTGGAAGAACTTGGACTTCCATTATTCACATATAAAAAGGAATTACAATTGATCTTTAAACAACATGGGTTTGAACTGCTCAGGTTCACAGACTTTTCTTATACACAGATTTTTTTTTATATAAAGATTTTTTTTCAATAAGTACAGTAAATGTATTTTCTCTTATGATTTTCTCAATATTTTATTTTCCTTAGTTTATTTTATTGTACAAATACAGTATATAATACATATAACAAAATATGTGTTAATTAACTATGTTATTGGTAAGGCTTTCAATAACAGTAGGCTATTAGTAGTTAAGTTTTGGGGAGAGTCAAAAGTTATACACAGATTTTGAACTGTGTAGGGGCTTTGCACCCTTAACTACCACGTTGTTCAAGGGTCAACTACAAATTCAGTGTTAGCAAAATATTCCTTCTCTAGTGCTCTAAGTTTCATTCAAATACATATTGCCTTGCAGTATTATTTAAATATCTCATTTGTATATTTCACCAACAAAACTGTAACCTTTATTATGATATTGTCTTTTTTTTTTCCCTTTATCACATCTGAAAGCACCTGTTCTTTTCACTTGTAAGTTATGGCCGATTGGTTAATACTTTCTCTCCTCCTCTGGAGCATACAACTAGATTATATTTTCTGTCTTACCTTGAAATTATATATGATCATGTCTGAATTCTGAATAGAATGTGGACAGAAGTGAGGTAGGCATTTTTAAGGCAGGCCCATAAAACCCTCACACACAACTTTCCACTCTTTCCCCCATACTCCAGCTAAACAGAGAAAACTTGAAGGTCTGGAGGAGAACTGAGTCACAAAATGGAAGAAACTTGTGCCTGTGTGTTGTTGCCCATGGAAAGCTACCCTGATTGCTACCTAATAAGGAGCAACCATGTTGAGCTGCAGAGTAAAAAATAAGCTCTTTACCATATAACCCCTGAAATGCTGAGTTTTTAAAATACGAGCATTTAGGTGCCTATATGCACCATTTGTCTCAATTGTAAGTGTGTGTGTTATTTATATATTTACTTATTTCCCTAAATAGTCCAGAAGCTCCTGAGAGGCTGGAACTATGCTCAGTTTTGCTTACCAGCAAGTATCCTGCAGTGTCTGGGATGGAGCGGGTTCTCAGTAAATCCTGTTGAATGTATGAATACAGGAAACCATGCACCACAGGTGTAAGTTAATAAATGTTTATTGAATTGAAACACAAAAACTGAGAAAGAAATCCAAAAGTAAATTTTAAAAACTACATTTTATTTCTTATCTTGTCTTTCCTCTTCTGATCCAAAACATTTTAAAATACTTGGAAGCAGATCTTGGTGGGTTTTCTAAGTGTTTGAATTAATTCAACCCTATCATGGCTACCTAACAAAGGCCTATGGTGTTTTGTTCTCACACCATATCTATGTAAGTTTTTCTTCCTATACTGAAGACGATTATATTGCTATATGACGTATACTAGCAGTCAACCAATATTGCTCCTGTATTGGCACCATTTGACTGCTATGCTAGTTTTGTCTAATTTGCCCTGATTTTCCAATAACTTTGTTTCAGCCAGACAGTTCCAGATGCCTGCCTAAGAGAACTTGCTTCATTATATGAGCCCCTATGTAGATCAGATAAGATCGACAACCCCAGCACAAAATGTGGAAAAGTAATTCCTCTTTGTCTTCTCTGATTATACAGTCAAATCAACACCAAAAGGCATCTTTACATGTTACCATGCTTACTGTCAGTCAATGCCAAAATAGACAATCTTAACAGGGTTAGGGGAAGCACTATAGTGCTTAAAGTATGTGTGCTGCCAAGACAACAGGGTGTATTGCATCTGTTGCCTGGGATACACATCTACAACATCCAACAAATAAGCTATATGGTTTAGTGTTTGAGAAAAGCCAGGGACATGCATATCAAGCAAAAAGTTGAAGAGGATCTGCCTTAGAAAACATGCACAATCCAAAGAGTCAAAAAAGGAATAGAGGCGAAGGCACTAGCTAAATATCAGGTCTATACCTCAAATTTTCATAAGGAGAATTCCATAAGGATCTCGACAGCACTTGTTCAGGGGGACTGCAATGAACTGAAGAAACAGTTTGACCACAGATAATAATTCTTCATCAACCTGTAAAGGTCATGTAACCATACATATTAACAATTTTCAGTTTTTTCCAAGATTAATTTCTCTAGGATATTGTGTTTTGTGCATGATATGGCCCTCTTTCCACAAATTCTTATCAAAAAGTGAAGTTTGTTTCACTTCCCCTTCAATTTGGGCTGGCCTCTGACTGTTCTGACCAATGGTGTACAGTGGAAGGGATGCTATTCCAGCCCCAGATCTAAACTTTAAAAAGACTGGCAGCTGCCACTTTGGTCTCTTGGAGACTAAAGCCTCCATGTAGAAAGTTTGACAACCCCGCTGGAGAGACAACATGAAGTCCCTCAACTTCATGGAGAAACAAAGGACCCCAGCTGAGCCTGGCATGCAACCTGTCACCATCAAAACACCAGGCTTGTGAGTGAAGCCATCTTGTTTCCTTCCAACTGGCCAAGATACCAGCTGGATATTACCAAGGGACACAGGGCAGCACCATATAAAGAGAAGACTTAGCCAGCCACACATAATTGTTAAATAGAACGGTACTAAGTTTGGGGGAATTTTTTTTTAATATGGAAATACAATAGATAACTGAAATACGTGAACATGAAACACAAAAGTGTGGTGGTATGGCTTTACATGAGTTTAGGATCTATATGTTGATGATCAAACAACAAAATGAACTCACTAAAGAATAGGGGAAGAATCTTGGTAGACAGTTACCTGTTGCAGGGGGAAGTCACCTCAGAGCTCGCCTATGAGAATTATAGTTCCTCTAACGCTCTGCTCAGTCACCATTCCTTAGCTTCTGCTGCTGGCTGGCCTAGGGGATTTCCCTCCAAAAGCCATAAAATTAAATTAGAATTCACTGCTTAAGCATAATGACTTCCCACTGTTTATGTGGGTTATCATTTACAACCAACTGGCATTTAATCAAACCACTACTTTTATTCCAGGACCAGAAGCCAAACATTGTGGTTTTTCTCTACCTCCCTGTTGAGTCAAGCAGCTTCATCCAAGCTGTGAAGGGATATCAAATTGTTTATGAAAAATCAGCATGCAGTATTGTTTCAAGCATATTTATGATTTCACACCAACTTAGGAAGGATTTCGTTCATTTTATTGATTGGCACCTAATTTTACATTTACATATGTAATAATGTCAAAATCTCCTAAAGAAAAAAAATTAAGAAGGAAAGGAACATAATCACATTCTGATACAAATTTACCTATGAGGTCTCCAAATTCTGACTCTGCCCTGAACTGAAAGTATAAAGAATATGCACACGATTGCCAAGCCCAAGTGAACAATATCTTCCCTCACTTGAAGCTTCCCATATCCACAAATTTAACTTCTGCCATTCCCTTGGTCTAGAATTCCCTCCCACTCTCCCTCCTTCTTTCTGCCTCTCGAAATCAAGATTCAGCTAAATACCACTTCTTTAATGGTTACCCATGGGTTTGTCTGCTCTAAATGCTTCCCTCTCATTCTGAGAAATATTGATCTTTCCATGAAACCCTGCCCCCCCTACCCACGCTGACCCCAAATATCCACCTGGCTATAGGAAAACAAATAAACAAACAAAGTCCTTGTTTTAAACTAACCAGGGTTGGTTTCTATCATCACGTGCAACCAGATTATTCCTGATTTCTTCCTTTTGAAGCCCTGCCTGTCTCATTAAATTACAAATTTTCACCTCTGAATACTTATAGTGTCTATTCCAGTATCAAAGTTCTTATTTCAAATTAACTTGTACTAAATTAGATGTTCCCTGTGGCAGGTACGTGATATGAATACATGTCTCCCTAAAATGGAATACAGTGTCTTCCTTGCACATAGTAGGTATTTATTTAGCAAATGGTGTTAAATGATGTAGCATCTGTCAGAATATTAAAATAAATGGAACTGCAGAGGACCTTCTCTTTCCTTTGATCACTGTATGACAGTGGAAATGCAAATTTGGTGATGTACAGGTTGGTTCCTATGAAAATCATGTATGTAATCCCTCTCCTGCCAGAGCCCCTTGATGGCACTAATACTGGGGAAAGGGGCAAATTCCTGCCTTTTAAATAACTGTTTAGTTAATATTAGGTTTGTGGTGTCTGTGTAATTGGAGCCACAGCATAACAAATTTCATCTGATAAGCTGTATTATGACAAGGCCTATTAATTAATTTATTTAAAATAATTCATTGGCTTCAAATTTTCCTAAGATCTCATAAAACAAAACTTTTGAAAATATATAAATCTTTATGGTGTTTCTGGTAAACCACTAATCTAACAAAACAGGTACAATCAATCGGGTATTTATATATGGGCAATCTCTGTTCAGAGTAGCATACATTTCATTTTATATGTGCTGGTAGCTGTCATGGTGGTGCCACAGCTGTTAGAAATTACAGGTTTTCAGTAGCAAGCGTCAGCCATCACGGTAATTATTATTATCTTATCAAATCCAATCGCAGGGAGCATTTTAGGCTGACAAAAGACTTCTAGGTCTTTGTTTATTCACTGCACCATATATTCTGTCCTCCATGCTGGCTGAGTTAAAGTTCTCTTACTCCTGATTTAAAACCTATTATTAGAGAAAGCAAAGGTTCCCATCTTTAACACAGAGTAATACCGGTGCTTCACTGGAGAGAACACTAGTCTAGGAATATAAATAAAAGAAAGCACAACCTGAGAAGGCTTATTCAGAGGGCTTTTGACAACATTCCCAAATAGGAACTGGAGATTACCATGCAATGTCAAGGAATAAGAAGTAAGGTAATGGGCAACTGCCCAGCTAAAAGAATTTACAGCCTCAGACACAAGACCAGCAGCTCAAGGGGGTCAAGCTTTCTATCTAAGCAGCAGGCACAGCAAAAGATGGCTGCTGTGAGAAGTCCCTCATGGAACAAAGGGACCTTTTTCCACCTTCAAACTCCAGTGAGCATTCAGAAAAAAGAGTTGGCAAAAGCAGAGAACTCAGTCATCTACTGCCTAGAAGAAGTGAGACAGAGGGCAAAACCACTTAAGGCAGAAAACAGCTGGGGGCCAAGGACCAGTTAGCTGGGGGCTGGCCACTGAAGTCTAGAATCTCTAACAGTCTAGAGTTGCGGCCACTATCACCAGCAAACATTTTAAACTATGTATAGTATTACACATTAATATTACACATATTTTTAGTGCCCAATTATACCAAAGAAAGGGTAGGGGGATGACGGAGGTTACACTTCTCTGGGCAGTATTAAAAAAAAAAAAAGAGATGTTATACCACTGCTTATTGGGTAAAACAAAAACAAACACAAAACAAACAAACAAAAAAGAGTTGTAAAGGCCTTTGCCAAGAAACTTTAAATATTTTTATTAACAACGTGAAGTCTCTCCAGAGCTGATGCTGCAGGATAAGAATGACATCATCTCTAAGAGGTTGTAGAGTAGCCTGCTTTTATAATATCAAGTTGGATGCCATCATTTGGCTCGTAAAATCCTAAGCTCACGCAACAAGGCAAGTTATAGACCTGACGTGATGTTTTGAAATGCGAATTACCTTTTCCGCATGCTTTTCCATATAAATTAGGTATTTTCTTTTTCTAGTAGAACTCAGAGTTTTAGTATTAAACTTAATGAATGTTTAAAAAATGAGATTTTGTGTACTTAACGGAGAACTGGAAAATAAACAATCCATTCATACACTGAAATGCCATAGTACATTTGCCAAAGCTTAAATGTCATTAGCCTCATTAAAATTTAATATACATCATTACATTTCAGGCTTATATTTGCTATTATTGTTTGTTCCTTTTAAGAGCTTCCCACTTATAATACTTCCACACTCTGAAGAGAAAGTTTTATTTGAGGCTCAGTTGCTACATGAATTTAAAGTTGGGCCTTAGAAATCACACACTTGCCCTGAAGTTGGAAAAAATGGTTCTCAGAAAAATCACAGTTTAATTCCATTAGTCCTGAGAAAACAGAAAATAAAAAGAGTCCAATTTGGGTCACTGGTCTATCTTTTCAGTGCCAAATTGAAGGGCTATTTGATAAAGTTATACTAGAACATTTAACCCAGTCAAATTTTCTCCTTTTATTTTCACAGTCCAGCAACCTCACCATTAATTTCCTCTGCAAATTAACCTGCTGACATTTCTCCAAATGATCTTATTCTAAAATTAGCAGTTACTCTCCTTTGGTTTTTAATTTAAAACTCTCTTAAAAGGTTTTGAAAAGTAAAATTCACATATCACAAAAGTAGACATCAATAGCCTTGTACTGGTTCAGAAAACATTTTAGCAAATACGAAATGCACCAAAATTTCTAAAAATCATCTAGAAAGAAAGGAATGGGGGAGACACCTACACTTTTAAAAGTAAAAACTGAAATATAAAAATGATTCAAAGAAAAAATAGTATAAGCTCTAAAGACACTGCAGTCAGCAATGAGAAGTTAAGCTGTACATTACTCAATTTAGATAAATAAAGATGCAGCAAATATCCAAAGTGCCTCAAGATATAAAATGGTTATTGTTGGCAGTTTGATGAGATTCAAACTCTGTGAAGAGGAATCAAAAAAGCAATTTGTTATAGCTAGGTAACTCTGAAATAAGAACTCAAATTTGCCTAGAGCACTAGGAACAAAAATCTGATTCTTTCCCTTTTTCTGCAGTCAGAGGATAAGCACTAGCATCATTTCTTCAAGCATCCCTATATATAGTTAACACACACAGACATTCTTGCACAAAAGGTGACAAGCCCACATCATAGCTACCTAAGGGTCACCTAGTCATAACTATATAGAAACAAGAGTTGAAAATACTACCATGTAAGAGAGATTAAGGATAGAAATACCTTTGAGGCAACATAAGAAGGTAACACTAAAATTATGTAGGTTTTCTTCCCCCAATTTTTCTTCTTAAGAAAAGTATTTGAGAGAGGAGATTTTATTTGGGGGACAGTTGGGAAAATCTGGACTACACTGAATATTAAATGACATTATGGAAGTATTATTAATTTCCTTAGGTATGATGGAATGCTATAATATAATTATGTACAAGAATGTCCTTATACTTAGAAAATATATGCTGACATAATCAGGGATAAGTCCTAGGAAGACAATAAGAGGCAGCAAGAAAAAAATAAATAAAGCAAATATAGCAAAATGTTAACTTTTCAGATTTGACCATTTTGAAAATAAAAATGTCAAGAAATATTGTATAAATAGAAAAATGTGATAAACTTTGTAGATCTGAATTCTTATGATGAAATTTCTAAATATAAGTTAGCTTATTATTTCTGTTTAAAGAGCATATGCGGTAACAGCAGAAAGCATGATTTCTGGCATTTATCTTTCAAATGACCACTTTAGCTTTCAATATGATATGTACCTTTCAATCTACCACTTTAGACTTTTGGTGGTATGAGTAATGAGAGCTGACTAGGAATAGCTCTGAACTCCTGAAGTGGAATTGCAAAACTAATTTGTTATATCAAGGTAAATCTAAGATTATCAGAGACAGACAGGTGCTGAAGGGCTGAGAGGCTCAGGGGATGAGTATTGTATTCTGAATTGAAGGACCAGTAATTGAACTCTTAGTAAAACTCTGAATGAGTAATGGTATAGTATGTCTTTTACTGAACAGAATGGGGTATAAAGGGTGCAAGTCAGAAGGATAAGCACTAGCTCTTTAAAATATTGTTTTGTTGTTTCTTTAGCCACAATATATACGTATTGCTCATTTATGAATACTAATTTCATATGCACATGAAAGTCAATGTCTCAAAATTTAAGCTTTAATTTCACCAAACATTAGGAACACTAGCTTAAAACATGAGCAAAAAAAATCTATAAATGCTCTAAGGGTAGATTATAAAATGACAGGTGTGCTCTACATTGTACATCTAGAGTAGATATGTGAATGGAGTGGGTATTTCATTTTATTCATTCATCCTTTCACTCAACAAAAGTTTGAGTTTTAGGCACATTTTGTGCACACATTTCTATACCTCTTCTCTCTTCTCTCCCTAGACCTTGTTTATACAGGCCTCCACCATCTTATATTTCCTTACTTGTAGATAGGACACTCTGTTGATAATACTAGGAAAACCTCCTCTCAATCAACTTCTGGCTGTAAGATGTTGGAATTTCTCAGAACCACCTAGGAAATTCTCCAGGGCTAATGAGCAAGGGTGAAATGTCACAAGACACCAAAAGCTTATATAAAGATAAGGTTATTCTATGAGTCCTCCTAGGACAAACATATGAACTGGGAAACTGGAGACAGAGGTCTCAATTTCAGGCTTACTCCCTAGGTTAGTTTTTTCTGTATGCCCACAAGGAAAGGAAGGTTTTTTATGATATAATTGCCAGGGGTTGTTGATTGGAGGAGAGACTGTGAGAGATTTCACAATGTGGGAAGTCAGCATGACTTATGAAACCTTGTAAAACTGTCTTGCTTTGAGAGGGCTTAAATACAATGCTGCCTGCATCCACGATGCAGTGATATCCCAAGGTGAATAATTTTCTAAGATTTTTCAGACCGCTTAGGTCTCTATATTCTCTACATTATTCCAGGATCTCGAGGAAGCCATATTTGCTGAGGACAGAGGGGAATCAGGTAGCATTTGACTTCAGAAGGAAAGGTAAATACCTGATCTTATGTGTAATTCTCCATTACTGACAATCCCCAGTAGAGCATGCCTCCTGTGGGGAGGCTTAAGATGCCCCACAACATGGTGGCTGGAGTCTAAGCATGAGGACCCTGAAGGAGCCCGGTAGAAGCTGTATCACAGTTTATGACCCAGCTTCAGAAGTTACACAGTAACTTCCACCGTAGTCGCAAGCGTCCTTAGATTCAAAGACGAAACAGAAATGCTGTTTCTTAATAGGGAGAGTATTTAAATCACTTTGTAAGAAGAGTATGTATGCTAGAAGATATTGTGGCCATGTTGAGAAAAATGCAACCTGCCACACCCTCACAACAGGATTTTCAGAGGTAGATCAGTGTGCCAGCTTAGCTGCTTTCCACTTGATATCATCCCTGCTCCACCTCTTCTGCATTGCAGAAGAACAGCTTGAGACTACAGTTATCAGAATCCCTTTCCCCATAGCTTCTGGCTTAGATTCTCCCATGAGATGTACTTGCAGGAGGCTTGGGAAGAACAGAAACAGGAAGGATTATCTATAATAGCAGCGGCGGCAGGCCACAGCTGAGATCATCAGCGGCAACTTCCCTGGGCTTTTGAAAGTTTTCCTGAGAAACAGCCACTGCAGCCCCTGGGATCAGCAGTGGGGGCCCTTGACCCATGGGGAATGGTCATTATTATTCTTTCTGATGACATTTATAATCATATTAATTTTTCTTAAAGAACTCAGGTCTTGAATAAGATTACTTAAATGTGTAGACTAATTTAGGAATGATTTAAGTATTTGAAATATTGAAGCTTTTCATCAAAGAATGTTTTTTTTTTTGCTTCCTTAGCAAAGTTTTACAATCATTTTTACATAAATCCTGGCCATTTTGTTAAGTTTAGTCTTAAATATTGTGGTGGCTGTTGTTGATGTTGTTATTGTGAATGGCTTAGTTTTTCCCATTATATTTTTAATTGGTTATGATTCTTGCATGTAAATTGTTAGAGATTAAATTCAGCAAGAGGAGAAAGAGAAATCCAGAGATATCTGTCATTTTATTTCCCATGTTCCCTCACCCCTACATGTGCACACACCCCTCCCAACAGAAACTACAATACACCTTATTCTTCAACCTTGGAGAATCATGTCTTCCAGAAATATATTAAACAAAAAATAAATACCAAAAGAAAAGTAATGTAATTATTTTCTAAGTATGGAGGTAATGTTTGAGTTACTAGTAAATAGTATGATTATTGTATAAAAGAAAGTCCAAGAAAAGATTAAGTACTGAGCAAAACATTAGTAGCATTTTCACACTTGAACTTAATTCATCTCAAAACCATTTCCTGAATTTATCAAACATTATCAAAAGCCCTCTATTAACTCATCCTGACCCCACAACTTAACCTTTTGTTATACAATGAACATCTCTTGGAATTGATGCCTCACTCTAGAAGCCTTTTACCTTTTAAACATGACTGGCCTTTTTTATAAACTAATCCCATGTTTGCCATAGATTTATGCCTTCACCAGTGAAGCTTTTAACAATGCAGATAACAAAACTCCACAACAAGATCTCTGGGGTTGTCACATCTTTAATGATAATCGAAATATATAGCCAGAGCTGAAAACCCTCTGCTCTCAATCTTCTGAGAAGTTATAAATGACCCCTCAATCGCAATAATATTCATGACTTGTTAATAATAATAGTCAACACTGATAAAGTACTTGCTAAGATCCTGGCATTGTTTTAAGTATATAACATATTTTATTATAATTATATAAAAATAACCCAACCAGTTAAAAAATATTATTATGTGATTTCATTGATGGAATTCCCCCCAGAAATTCGGTGTGAAAGCATCTCTTCCCAAAACTATAAAACCATTCTTGAAGGAATATTCTTGATCTTTACTTAAATAGATTGTGAAATGAAAAACATGATTCCTTTTTTAAATATTAAATATCATCCACTGGACATTTGGATGAATTAACTAAATTGATCCCCAAGTCACTAATAACAGACTTTATTTCTCAAGGGCCTCTAAAATTAAAGAACTCAAATGCCTGTGACTTTCCCTAACCAAACAGAATTTCCCAAAGTGTTATTCTGGGGAGCATTATAATCATGAGCTTTTAATAGGTGAAAACAGGACTTCTTTCTTAAAGGAATGTGGGAAATGAGAAGTTATTATAAGTGAAATTAAATAGGATTCCTTATAATAGCCTTTAAAGTGACCATGTGTTTCATGAGTTTCTAATAGAGATACATGCATTTCCAAATGTATTTAAGCATGTAACTCATATTGAGGAAAAATCACTGAAGACCAGGGTTTTAAAAGACATAAAATTGAAAATACCGCAATAAGAAACAAGAATGACCATGATAAAGTGATTTATCCCTGGACAGTAATTTAACTTTGTAAAGTCTTCATTATCAGTGAAAAGTTCAAAGCTCCAATGTTACTAATTTTCCTCACTCAGTTTCTTCACAAAAGCACAGCCTAAGACAAAGATCTTCATATAAATAGTTCATTCTGGGAACTATGCCTAGGAATTGAAAGTGGGAAGGCTTGAAAGCAGAAAAGAGGGGCACCAACCCAAAGATGGTATTCAACTGGTAAAAGCCATGAGCAATTGGGGTTTAACTGCCAGTCCCAAGGGACCTGCCTTTGCTTCAATTAATGGACTGTGACAAGGAGAACTTGATTATATCTGGAATCTGTGAGGAGTAAATATATTCCATTGCAGTGGCTGACATCAGCCTTCTGTTTGCCAGCTCTTGATTATTATTATTATTGTTGGGTCACACAGGTCAAGCACAAACCAAGTCCGCTGCCCCTGTATTTCATCCCTAGGAACAGTGCTCTATGAGTCACTGACACAGGTTCCCGAAGGCCAAGACATCCTGCTTCCCGCTGACTTCACTGCCGATATCATCACCTTGCTGCCATCAGGTAAATTCTTCCATTTGACCCTCTGCTATTTTAGAATCCTATCTATCCAACTACCACTGAAGAGCCTAGTTAAATGGCAACATCTCTTACTGTCGAACCAGCATTAATTTTAGGGGGTGACAACACCCAATGAGCTTTACAAAAATGCAAGTACTCACCAGTGTCTTAATTTATTGATGCCTCAATGAAGGACGTTTCCTCCTGGCCCCTCTGAGAAGCCTCGTCAGTGAGTGGGTACTCTCTTCTCACATTGTAAACCCAGACTAATGGCTTCCCTCCCCGCAAGCTTTCAGATCCCTTTCTTAAGACTCCGCCAAGCAGTTCTAGCATCTCTAACTAATTAACTACGCGTCAATGTGTCCAAGCTTGAAGGAGTCATCCTAGCAGCACATTAGGGCCAACTCCAAGTGTTCTTGCCAGAAAATGAAACCATGAGTCACAGGAGAGTGATGCCAACACATTCCTTCCTACCCAGCCTTATATCCTCCCCTTTCTGGTCCAATTCCCTCAAGATCCTCTCCCACATGTGTTCCCCCAGTTCCAGCTGGTACACATTAGCCAGACCTTACAGACCTTTGGGTGAGTATATTATTTCCTCCTGGGCTGTGCTATTATCTGATCCCAATGAATGATCTTGAGTCAATGAAGGAGGTTGGGGGTGAGGTGGGCTATTGAGAGAATAAGTATCCTTTGTGAGGCAGCCACCACAGCTGGGGCAGTTTTAGGTCTTCGGGCAAAGGAAGGCAGCTCCCTTCCAGGAAGGCAAAAGGAGCTGCTGTTCCTAATCTGGAGGGCTTGGGGAAATACGGGGATTGACAGGTTGTATTTACGTGCAGACAGTTGCTGCAGGAAAGCCATAGCAAAAAGTTAGACTGAGAAGTTGTACGGCAGAGTATAAGAAGTATCTGACAAACCAATGAAGCATTGAAGGCAGGTTTCAGTTGTGAGGTAAGCTGTCAGTCCATTACTAAGAATTTAATGAAAGAGAGCAGCCCACAGTAAGTGGCAATAAACACAATCAAGTGTGAAGGAACAGACAGGCCCTGCTTGTGAACTGGCCGCTTACTAGAGTGAAAAGGCAAAGTAAATAGCAGACAATGCAAAAAAAAGTAATCCTTGCTCAAAACAGTAATAGACTTTTCTATTTAGGATTCATTAAATCATCAGAGAGAAAAATCTGAATTAATAAAGAATTAGAAAAAGCATCATCATAGGGCAGATTTTCTGGTACACTTGACATTAAAAGATTAAGAAACCACAAAAAAAATATGCATTTAGGGGCCTTCAAATAGCTCTGACTTACTCAACAATTTCCAATCCAGGTTAAAACAGAGAAAGAAAATAATAGGCCATTTTAGAAAAATAAGTAGATTCACAGTCTGAACATCTAAATTTTGACTGATGTATCCCTAATTAAAATGGTCTAATTATAGAAATAATGTCTATCACTTCTTTTAAAAATAATAATAATCAAAAGAAGAGGAAGAAGGTTCATTCTAGTAGGGTGGCCTAGGACCCTACAGCCCATTACTCCCTCTGATTAAAACTAAAAATTTTGGAGAAAACACAAAAACTAACAACTAACTACCTGGCTGAAAATTCTACAAAGAAACAGAAGGAGCGTGTAAACTCAGAGATCAACCATTATGTTATTTTTTTTTCCTCTCCCAACTTCCCTGAGGGAAGGTTCCAGTTGCAGAACAACGTGCCATGTGGGCTTTAAAAATCCTGATGGAAAAATCATCTTTTTAGCCAGAAGAATTAGGAAAACAGCCCCTGCTGAACTGATAGTTTGGGGGAAGAGGGTGGGAAGGAGAGAAAGCACCAGAAAGAGACTGCCTATTCCTGTATATGAATTCATGCAAGGCTCATCCCAATCCCTCAATAAGGCACTCATAAGACTGACCCAACCGAAATAGCAAAGACATAGAGAACCTAACTGACATTTGAATAACTGTCCACAGAAGACATAAACAGATCTTATTGCATGAACCTAGCCAAGCTGACTGTCTGCCAATATAAAATCAATACAATCATGCTCTACATAATGACATTTCAGTCAATGATGGATCACATATATGACAGTCATCCCATGAGATTATAATACAGTTGAGAAAATCCCTATCATCTAGTGACTTCATAGGCTCAGGAGGACTCACTATGGCTATTCTTCTAGGGTTCAGCCCAAAGTGGGTGAACAGAAATGCCCATCTCTCAGTCTTTCTCTGACAGAGGCTTTCTTTGCATACATCAAAAGTTGCTGCCTAAGGCTCACACTTCTAATTTAACATACATTGAGGGGCTGACTGCAGTCCTCTATGGTGACCCATGAGGCCAGCAGTTCCATCTCCATATTCTCCCTGTGGCCCACTCCAAGTGGAAGGAGCTTGTATATACATGTGGTGTCCCAATCTTTGCAGCTACTTCCCAGGGAATTCAACTCTTTATCACCAGGCTCTGGTGGCCGGCAGAGCTTGTGCTCACTGCTCCCACAGGTTTGTAACAAAGAAAGAAACATTTCTTAACTGCCAATCCACCCAGGGCTAAGTGCAAACGGAGCAAACAGAAACACTCATCTTCCAGTATTCCCTTGAAAGAGGTATATTTTCATACTTCAAAAACTGTATCTAAGTGCTGAGTGATATCCTCCTCATTGGGACACTGACAGGACTTAGCTCACTGTCAACTACTGGGAGCCAATAAAACAAAGAAGGAAGCTGAGCTGAGACAATCAAAAGGTTTGGGAGACAACCAAGAGCTCAGACTGGACTGAATAACAAAGTTCATCTCCTACACAAGACCATGCCATCAAAACTGGGAGAGTTGGCTGTTCTATCTAATACCAGAAAGCAACAAAAAGAGCTAAAAGAAATAAAGAAACAAAGGACTATGTTCCAAACAAAAGAAAAAAAATTTATAAAACACCAGAAACAGACCTTAATGAAATAAAGATAAGTAATTTATCTGATAAAGAGTTTTTAAAAATGGTCATAAACATGTTCACCAAGGTCAGCATGCATGAACAAAGTGAGAATTTCAACAGAGATAGAAAATATAAGAAAGTACCAAACAAAAATCACAGAGCTGGAGAATACAATAATTGAACTGAAAATTTCAGTAGAGGGGTTCAACAGCAGTCTAGAAAAAGTAGATGAAAAGATCAGCAAACCTGAATACAGGACAGTGGAATTCATACAATCAGAGGAAAAAAAAGAATGATATAATAATAATAATAATAATAATAATAATAATAATAATAATAATAAAAGTGAAGATAGCTTAAGGGATCCATGGAATACCAAAAGTGGGCCAATATTTGCATTATAGGAACCCCAGGAAAAGAAGAAGAGAGAGAAAGGGACAGAAACTTATTCAAAGAAGTAATGGCTAAAAATTCCCCTAACTGGGGAAGGAAACAGATATCCAGATCCAGGAAGCCCAGAAAATTTAATAAAAAAATAAAATAAAATAAAAAGATGAACTCAAAGAGATCCACACGAAGACACATTATAATTAAATTGTCAAAAGGAGAAAAATCTTGAAAGCAGCAAAAGAAAAGTAACTTGTAATGTAAAAGGGAACCCCAATAGGAACATCAGCAGATTTTCAATAGAAACTTTGAAGGACACAAGGGAGTGCCATGATATCTTTAAAGTACCGAAAGAAAAAAAAAGCCAACCAAGATCTCCAAGAGATACCTGCACTCCCATGTTTGTCATAGCTTTATTCACAATAGCCAAGATACAAAACAATCTAAGTGTCCCTCAATGGATGAAGGGATAAAGAAGATGCAGAATATTACTCAGCCACGGGAAAGAAGGAAATGGGACCATTTTCAACAACATGGATGGACCTTCATTCAGGGTATTGTGCTAAATGAAATGAACCAGACAAAGAAAGACAATGGTTGCTAGTTGGGAGGGGGGGTGGGGATGAGGGAGAAAGGGAAGGGATTAGACAGCATAAATAGGTAACTACAATATTGCCACAGGGATATGAAAGACAGTTTAGGGAATATAATTAATAATGTTGTAAATATTTTATAGAGTGTCAGATGGTCACATATCTTGTTAGGGAGATCACTTCAGGGATGGGGAAGAGGCTTGATCCCTGCACTGCACACCTGAAGCTGATGTTGTATAATATTGTATGTCAACTATAAGTGAATATATATATAGTCACGGGATGTGGAGTATAGTGTGGGGAGTGGAGTCAAGGGAATTGTAATAGATATGTATGATATGGGGGGGTGTGGGGCGGCGGATTAGGGGAGGGGGTTGTCACTTTGAGGGGTAAAAAGTGTAACTATTGCACTGTGTTGTACAGCTGAAACTAATTTTTAAAATGTTTATTTCACAATAAAAAAAATAAACCACTGAAAAAAAAAAGACAATAATGCATGGTATCACTTACATGTGGAATCTAAAAAAATGTCAAACTTTAAGTCAGAAACAGAGAGTAGAAAGGTGGTTGTCAGGGGCTGGGGGTTGAGTGAAATAGGAAGAGGTTGGTAAAAGAGTGCAAACTTTTAGCTAGAAGATGAATAAGTTCTTAGAAGCTAATATAAAACATAGTAACTATAGTTGATAACACTGTCTTGAATAACTGAAATTTGCTGAAATTGTAGAATTCAACCCCCCAAAAAAATAAATATGTAAGGTGATGCATGTATTAATCAACTCAATGGGGGGAATCCTTTCTCAATGTATATGTATATCAAATAACCATGGTTTAAATACCCTTTAAATATCTTATACTTTTATATGTCAATTTTACATGAATAAAGCTGAAATTTAAAATGGAAATTGTAAAACTGAAAAATACAGCTGCTGATTTTTTTTTTAAAGCTTCTAGAGCAGCAGTTCTCAACCTTCCTAATGCCGCAACCCCTTAATACAGTTTTTCATGTTGTGGTGACCCCCAATCATAAAATTATTTTCGTTGCTACTCTATAACTGTAATTTTGCTACTGTTATAAATCGTAATGTAAATATCTTTTTGTTTTCCGATGGTCTTAGGCAATCCCTGTGAAAGGGTTGTTTGACCCCCAAAGGGGTTGCGACCCACAGGTTGAGAACTGCTGTTAGAGTAAACAAAGCAATTTTAGAAAACAAGAATTTTAGAATATAACAAAGTTGGAGGATTTTACCCTATCTGATTTTAATATTTACAAAGCTACTGTAAGCAAGAAAGTTTGAAATTTTGGAAAATCAATTTCACAGATTTGTTCCATAGATCATTGGAATAGAATAGAGTCAAGAAATGGACCCATACATGGATGGTGAATTGATTTTTGTCAAAATAACTAAGGCAATTCAGTGGAGATAGGAAAGTTGTTTGAAAAAATAATGCTGAATAAACTGGATCCCAAATGGGGGAAAAAAGGAGACCCACTTCACACAACTCACGAAATTTAATTCCAAATAGATGAAAGACCTAAACATAAATCTAAAACTATACAACTTTTCAGGGAAAACAAAACAAAACAAAACAAAAAAACCATGAGAAAAAATTATTGCTATTTTGAAGTACATAAAGGTTTATAGAACACTGAAATCATATAATAAAAAAAGTTGATAAATTGGACTTCATCAAAATTAAAACATTTTATTCTTCAAAACAAACTACTGCTAAGTAGCATTGCCATACAGACTGGGTGGTATCTCCTAGTCATTATGCTAAGCTAAATAAGCCTGCCTCAAAGCCTATTTAATTCCATGTATATGAGTCTTTAAACACCAACCCATAGTAATGGAAAACATATCAGTTGCCCAGAGTTATGAGTGGGAAAATTAACTGTAAAGTTACAGCATAAGAGAGTTTTGGGGATGATAGACTGATTTTTTCCCCCTGAATATAGTGTATTTTCATAATTCTATATACTTGTTAAGATTCATGGAACTCTACACACAGAAACATCAAATTTACTATATAATTTTTAAAATTAAAAAGCAAAAACCAACAATTGCCTAGAGTGGTTGCCTGAATAAATTTCCCACCATGCTTCTATTAACTGTGTATAAGAATGTCTCCTCTTCCCATGTTCTGGTCAACATTAGAAATAGAAAAAAGTTTATTATTTTCTAATCTGAGAATTAAAAATGAAATCTTAATGTTTTGATTTGTATCTCTTTAATTAGATCAACAATATATTTTCATATGTTAAATGGCCATTTATTGTGCTGAATTATCTTGTTTTCTTTAGAAGGGTGTGTGTGTGTGTGTGTGTGTGTGTGTGTGTGTGTGTGTGTGTGTGTGTGTGTTGAGGTAGGGTGGGAGTTCTTTTGTTAACTAACTTCCTGTTTATATCCTTTGCTCATTTTACCTACCTCTTTAAAATATTTTTTGTATAGCCTCCTTGTAAAATAAAGAAATGAAAAAAAAAAGTAATTTAATTTGGCAGGATTGTAGAAAAAAACATTAATCAGAGTAACTGGAGCTGAAATTAGAAACATTCTGGTTTGTTTGTTTCAAAGATCATAAATGGCCTTGGATGTCACGCTAAACAATTCAGATACATATTTAGAATCTAGAGCCAAGTTCTCAGTGACCTATATGTTAAAGCTATGACCTCAGAGCTATTAGCATGACTACTGAGCACAATCTGAAGACTGACATTAATTTGACAGATATTTATTAAGTCTAAGAAGTTTAAGAAGAACTGTGCCTAGGGTAACGCATGGGCTTACCATTATTTTTATAGGATATGGCTAGGCAACCTAAGTGGTAAAACTGTACTTCAATTAACAGCATAAAGCCTTAATTAAATTTCTGTCCCTGACTACCAAGAAATGTTTCTTTATTCGGTACTGTCATTATACCATATATTCCAAGCGGGAAAGGACTGATTGCTATTAATTCCCATAGCAATGTGAATGTCAGTTAAACCCTCAACCAGGTTAGAACTTCCTTTTCGTAGTCTATAATCCTCTGTAGTTTGTCCAAATGCTTATGTAGCATAATACCTGGAAATTTATATATAAAGTTTTGGCAGATTTTGTATTGTTTTGTTTTTCAGTTTTTGTTTTTCTTTTGTTTTCTGGGTTTTGTTGGGATAGGGGAGTGGTTGAGGAAAAAAGAGAACATTGCCTGCTCCCTCTTTTATTAGTCAGTATTTCAACCTCCACTTTTTATTGTTCTCCTCAAAGTGTATTGGCTTGTTTTAAACTATTCTTTTTTAAATCTATATGGGATTTTAGAATGTCAAGGGATCTTGAATTAGCTTATTTATTGATCTAGCTTAGTCATTCTTTCTTATTATTTTGACTTTTGTGTGAGCAGGGTTGGACCAGGCAGAAGATGGAAGGAAGCAGTCACCCATGTCTATTTCAGAATGAACACTGTGTTGCCAACTGTGATTGCTAAGTGAATGGGACATTAATCAAAATCAAATTCTAAATCAAAGTCAAATTAATTAATTGCTGACAACCAATATAGTCATATTTAACAGGACGAACAAAATAAAATAATCTATACTTTTTTCAACTAAAAGAACAAAACATTAACAAAACAATTTTTCTTCTTAAAAATTATGTATAATTATATGATTAAATACACTCTCCCTGTACCTCATGTAAATTAGAAGACTGAATGGGGAATACTTAAATTTTCACTTAGGGAAATAAGTTACTTGTAGTTTATATAAACAACATTTAGGCATAATGTTTATTTCCAAGTAGTAAAGTAATGATATAAAATTCTTTGAAGCTGAATTCTGCGACCCTCTATAATGTTTGCCATTTTAGAGTGTAGTACTTTTTCCCTCCTATAAACATTTTTAATGAAGAATTTAAATGCATGCAACCATATGTCTCCTTTCCAAGCAACAGCTACTCAGAGGAAACAAAGTCCCCGGTGATCAGTTAGCTTACGTGTTAAGTAAAATAACATCCTAAGGAAGACACACACTAGAACATTTGATGTATAATGTAGCCTTTACCGTATTTCATGTAAACGTAAACCCTAGACTATTTCCACAACTATGTTATTCAAAAAAGAATGATCACATATTTTAACTAGCAAATTGACTTCAGAGATTAGATCCATGCCCAGGCACTAAGCTCACAGAGGAAGCTGCACAAAGCGTTACAACTTGAAGAGAAGAGCCTAGAACACCTCTCTGCCACGGTTACGCTTTTCCCTCCAGGTGAGAGGTACAAACAGATTTTGCACATTGTGGTCCCTTTGCTTTCCTCATAGTTTCTGTCACAAAGCAGGACTGCTATTGGAACTTATCATAGACCTTTTCTGTTATAAAGATCTTGGCATCCATAAAACACCTCCAGTTTGAACCTTCTTATTTTACAGATGGCCCAAATATCAATAGCAAGTGGCAGAAAAATGTTCCATTGGGGTCAAGAATGTTAGAGCAGCATGTTGCCTTGTGTTGAGAATTTTCAGTTTAGTAGTTATGATTCCTTTCTAAAAGCCATTGACCTTCTTTACATGTTAATGTTTTTCTAAGTAGCATAGATATAATTTGATGGTACATACTAGAGTCAAATTTTATCTTAATTATTTAAGAGTCCATATTTGTATCTCAGACGTGTTTATTTAAAAAGCTCAAAAATTATCTTCTTTTCTAATCTGTTGGATGCAAAATCTCATAACATTCATGTATTATCAGAATGTTAATTCTTCATCCCTTGACATTATACTTTTAGTGGTCTCGTGGAAACCTGGCATACCCTTCATTTGATAATGTTTTTCAAATATTATGTTTATATTATTATTGAAATGTATTCTTTGTGCAATGTTATTGATCTGCCCTGAACTTGTCTCTGTAGTCCTCCAATTACTATGTCATTATAGAATTGGCTAATGTTCTGATTTTTAAGTCAGATTCCTGCTGTCATATTCATATTCACTGCATTTCAAGTAATCCCCTTTTAAGCACAATAATATTGAACTGCCTCCACCAAACTCTGTACTCAAATTTGCCTTTGACATTTTACACCTAGGCATTGAATAGCATAAATCCTTTTAAACTGAGATTGGTAACAATCTTTCTGACTGCTGAGTATCTGGAAGATTGATTAAAAAGAGGCTTATAAACAGAACAAGACAAGATCAGCGGAGTTTGCCAGTAATTGAAATAGACCATTAGGCTATTTGGAGAAATCAATACTGTAACTTACATCAATATAGGGGTTAAAAAAAGCTCACCATTAATGAACAAATGGTAAATTAAATACTAGTGGGTATATAACAAAAAAAAAGTACATTTGATAAATAATAGAAATCTTCACAAGTAAACATGGGTAATTTTTTCTGGATAGTATCATTATCACCAGCTGGTTATCTTTCACAATAAATGCTATAATTTATATGATGCACTGTAATAATGACAGAATGATGACATCTTTTTTATTTCCTAGCAGTATCACTACTTCCCTATTGGTTTTCAGCTTTGAGCAATGGTAAATTTTATTTGTATTACCTAAAAATATACTAATAATTAATAATCAAACCACCAACAAGAATTTTATTGCACCCATTCCTTTTATTTAGATTTAAAAAGCGAGGGAGGGATAAAAACAAAGTATAAGTTTTAAAAGTACTTACAATGCATAAGAAAGTAAAAACAAAAAAGAAATATTCATACAGCAAGTAAACTGTGTGAAACACTATGCAGCTAGCATTGAATTGCATGGTTCAGGCTGTAGGAACAGAGGATCAGTGAGTGAGCAATCTATGGGAATGGAAAGCAGCACTCTAGGCTTGATGGAGGAGATAATTAACTTGAGACCTACAAATGGAAAGATTCTGAAGCAATGAGAATATCCCAAGAATGATGGGAAGGGAGGTAGAAGGATACTGAACAGAGAGACTTTATCTCAATAGTTACTATGTTCAATTGTCATTTTAACTACATGAATTAAAAACATTGTTATTTTAAAATATAATGTGGAACAAGGAAGTCTATTAAGGCAAAAATTAATTTCATGGTTTCAGTTCTGTTACTCCAAATAGTGATTCCATTGGAATCTACTGGTGTAATTTATACCTCTTTAGTCAAGCCCATGAGAATTTACAATAAGAAAAGGATACTTATCTATTAGTTTCAGTGCCTATGGCTGAGATTATAGATATGAATACAATGAATTTAATCATGAGATATTAGTATTTTCCTATGTTATCCTTTATTTATAGAGTAAAGAATGTGAAATTGCCTAGGTGGACATTATATGGATTCAATTCATCAAAGAGTTACTGAATATATTAAGTACATTTGTGCTGTTAGTAAGTGTCACTATAATGAGAAATGCAAATAAAGCACTGAGATAGCTTTCCTCCCTAAGGTCCAAGATTGGAGATATAAGCTATTCAGTAGCAGAGAATTGAGTTGTAAGTGAACGTAGGACTCGAATAACCAAAGAAAAGAATTCCAGGCAACAGGAAAGGAGCAAAGTAACAAGGAGGAAATTAATAGATGGTGTTAGAACACAGAGGGGTGATGCAGTGAGGGTCTCTGGGACTGATGGTTAAAGAGCACAGTGGGAACAAGGTGAAAAGAGATTTTGGGCATTTTGAAAAACAAATCAATTGAGAAGAAGTGCTATATAATGTAAACACGGATTTTGATTCAAGATTTGAACTCTGGTATTGGTATTGGCATTGAAGGGGAGTAAAAGAGTGCGTAAAATGTATCTTTCCCTCAATAGCTTAATCCAGAAGTGATGAAAGATTTGAGAAGACGCAATTCGCTATAACCTCAGGGAGTGTGTTAAGCATCAATAGAAGGGTACTGCAAAGAGTACGCTAGGCATTCTAAGTCTTCTGGATGTGAAAAATGATAGTTTTAATGAAAATGGAGAGATAATTTGAAAGATGATTCTGAAACCTCTGATCTCAAGTATCTAGTTTTCTAAGGTAACCCTTTCCTCCAAAATCCAAATCAGCCACGTCTCAGATCAAACCCTGTACAAGAGGGAGTCTGTTTTCTCCCCAAAGCCATCTCCATCGGGTATCTGGCTCCAGGTCAATGTTCTGGGTCACCCTCAGCCCCCATCAGCTCTGGCCATTCTGTAATTGCTTCTCAGTGAAGCGACTGCTCGCCTTCGTTCACCCCGTCCCAATGCCTGCACACAGGCCACTTGCTTTAGTCTCCCAAGTATATGTGGATTAACAATAAGACATAGGAATGAAGCGAAGGGGAAAAGGCAATTTTGAAACTAAGTATGAGGTATTGCTGCCACAAATCTCACTGCCTCAAGTATCTCTGTATTATGCCCTTCCATAGAAAACTTCATAAAAGCCATCTCTCTTGTGCACTCTAGTCTGCCATCCTAAGCATTGGGCCTGCACTCTCCACAGACCAACTTGAACCTCCCCTATTTCTGTGCTTTTTATCAGGGTCTATCATGTCAGCAAGTCTTTCTAAACCTTACCCAAAAATTAATTAATTAATTAATAATTAATTAATATTATAATATCTGGTGACTATGAAAATAAGTAACATTTTATGTAACTGAATAAATTATTTAATATTCCATACAACAGCATCTTCTTTTGGAATCACTGACATTTACATTCCCAATGCCATGGTAGGACTAAAAATTCAATCTCACCAAAATTTCTTCCTTAAAGATTTTAGCTTTCACTCTAAAATTCAGATACTGCTGTGGTTTTAGAAAAACAATTCTTCCTTGTTTCACAAACAGCAATGGTAGGAGCAGTGCTGAAAGAAAGTCATTGACTGAGACTTCAGCTGGGCTCTCGGCATTCCTCATCTGTTATTTTACTGGTTCTTGGCCACTCTCCGTTCCTTCTTCCCGCTTCATCTCCCCACCCAGGTTCTCAAAGTTGTTTCTGCCTCTTTGGAAATGGGGGAATACTCCTGCATTACCCATTCTACCCCCTCACAATCTTGATTCCATCCTGCCTATAACCTTTGTATGTTCTTCTAACAATCTCTCTCTCTCTCTCTCTCTCTCTCTCTCTCTCTCTCTCTCTCTCTCTCTTGTGCGTGCACATGCGCCTTTTCTATTACTGGATACTGTACTATCTACTACTGTTCATGCAGCCTATCAACATTATCAAATTTCTCCAATCTTAGCATTTATTCTCAGACCCTGTATCCTCTTTTGTTCGTATTCAGGCTCTCTTTTTCTTTACTGTCAAACTTTTTGAAAGTTTGGTTTCTGTTTGATTATGTCACTTCGCCCTCTCTCCTGAATGATAATTGTTTGGTATAGAATTATAAATTGGCATATGTTTTATCCCAACCCTTTGAACATAGTATTACATTCTGATTTCTGTTGTTGTTATAGAGAATACTATCAGCCTAATTTTCTTTGTTATAGGTAATGTCACTTCGTCTCCAAATACTTATGACATTCTCTTTTCTATTGTTCTAAATTTTTATTATATTTAGGTAAGGATTTTATCTATGTTTGGCATTTATTGGGCTTCTTGAATCTGAGGATTCCTATTTTCAGTAATCCTAGCAAATTCTCAGCCATTGATCTTCTAAATGGTATCTCACTCACTTTCACTCTGATCTCATTTTTTAGAGCTCCAAACATATATATTGGACCTTCTATTTATATTCTATATGGCTCTTAACCTCCTTTCATATTTTTCTTCCCTTTATCTCTATTTGCTGCATTTTGAGTAATTTCCTCAAATCCATCTTCTACTTTTCTCCTATCTTCTTTAACTCTGTCTAACCTAATGTTTAACCCATCTTCTGAATAGTTTTTAAATTAATAACTTTATTTTCAATTTCTAGAAGTTCTATATTTATTCTTCTCTTTTTCATAGTACCGTGTTCTTTCATCATGTTTTAGTTATTAGTAATACATATTATGGTCTAAATTCAATAGTTCCATTATGTGAAGGTTTTAATGGTTTACTTCTGCTGTCATATCTTCTGATTCACATTCCTGATGGCTTGTTTCCACATATATTTTGTAAATATGGATTTTGAGCATATGTTAAATGAAACTTTATTAATGGTATTCTATAAGTCTTGGGTTGAACTTATGTCATTCAAAAGGATTTTATGTTTGATCTTGCTCAATGTCAAGAGGTTTTATCAGGTTGTGACTACATTTTTTTTTTAATATTAGTGTTAAATCTTGGGTTTCTTCATCCATGTGGGTAGTACAAATTAGAACTCCAAATTGGTATAATGACAAGCCTGTGGTTATAAAGTCTTATGAAAAAAAATGTTTATCCACAAATGTTCAAATAATGGCACATCTCCCTCTGATGGTGGGTAAACCTTTTTTAGTAGGCCCTTTTACTGAATGTTAGTACTTCAAGGGTTCAGCTTTTTGTGGGAGACCTCCATTTCAGACATCATTTTGTTGGGCCTGAGACCTTATCGCCTGCCCTTATAGGAGCATTGAACGCCAAGCCCCTTGGTGAATAAGATTAACAAATCTTACAGACCCTACTGTACCATCTTACTACTCTAATTTTCAGTTACTTTCTTGTTCTTAGCCCTAGGGATTACCCTTACATTTTTTAAGTCCAGTTGTACTTTTAAAATAATAATTATTATTGTTTTCTTTTTTTAAGTATAAACCTCCCAAATGGTTTTTGGCTATGAGTTTCTAATTTATCTAATCTGCCATATTACTGGAAATGGACATCTAGTCTACATTTTCTCAGCTCACTTTATTCCTTCCTACACAGTGTAATCAGACTTCTCCTTCTACTTTACCAAACTGTTCTTATCCAATTGCCAAATTCAATGAACACTTGGTTGTGCTTGACTTCTAACACGTTTAAGCAATCCCTTCTTTCAAAAATGTTCTTTTCTATTACATTTCACTACTCTATCTTTGGTGTTCCACAACATGTTGTCTTGGCTTTCCTCCTGCTTTTGTCCTCAAATAGGGTATTAATTCCAACTTATATATCAATGTCCTCCACTCCAATGAGCTTCAGAGTCATACTTCCATCTGCCTACAGTGTATTTCTACCTGAATGTCCCATAAAACCTTGACCTAAGATATTCAAAACTAAAGTACTTCTTTTTATTACTTTGTCTCCAACTTGGTTGGTGGCACTACAATCCACTTACCGGTAGTCTCACAAGAAAAATATTATAATAGTCATCCTCGATTCTGACCTGTCTTTCATTCATCATATCTAGTTTAACATAAAATCTTACCAATTTGCTTTCTATTCAAGCTACCATCATTCCTCCATAGATTGTTTTAATAGTCTCCTTAAGAATAACTAAATCAATAGTCTCTTTCCATCAGTCTAACTCCCTCCATCCATCCTTCATGCTATTGTCAGTGCTTTTTCTTTCTAAAACATAAATTAAATCACAACACTTTCTTATTTAGTCTGTCAAAGCATTCCCTTTGTCTACAAAATAAATTCCAAACTCCTTCAGACGTCCCACAACATTTATCAAGATTCGGTCCCGGCTTACTTCCCTAACTTGATTTCCAGCTCTTTCCTCTTCCTTAACCTCAAACATGATGTTCTATTAACTACTTCCAGTTAGGTAGTGTTGGGAAAAGTGGAAAACTAAAGCCCATTTAAAACAGCCAGGCTACTAGTCCCCAGCAAACCACTGCTATGAAGAAACCTGAATCCAGTACTGCCAAATCTTCTAATTTTTAAAACAAGCCTCACATCCAGGTTATTGTATGAAATATCCCAATTTTTAAACATGCATCTAATTCAAAAAAATTATACTCTGCAAACCAAACTATCTATCTATATCTATTTATCTATCATCTATCTATCTATCTATCTATCTATCATTTATCTATCTATCTATCTCAAATCACACTCTGGATGGAGAGTTTTTGCATTCTGAACTAACACTTGGTCTGACGTAAGGGCAAATTCCGATGTCTAATAAAGCATCTGACATATCTGTTTCTCAATGAAGGATTTTTTGCATGTGCATAGAATAAGATGCAATATTACTAGTACCATTGTTTAAAAGGTACTTTAAAGTTTATTTGAAATAATTGGGTACTTTAAAAATAAGAAAGGCATTATGTTAACTCATTGTATTCACTCAAAGTACATTAAAAAGCTTTCCTGTTATCTTCCTTTTGCCCCCAATCCCCAACAGATATATTTCATATAATTGTCAGAAAACTGAGGATGGCCTATTACATTTTCCCCACTTATTGAGCCCCTTCTGCCTCACTACTGGATTCCACAGTTTGAATAAACAGAAAATTAAATCAATGAAATCCATTGCATTATAACAGACCCCCTATAAATTATCTGTGACTCGATGAATGTGTACACATGGCAAGATTCAAGGTTGTTAAATAGGCGTGCAAAATATTTACATAAATGGTCTTGTAATGTGGTTATAAATTACATGAATTACTCAGAAGAAAGGTGCTGTGTAAATGTGAAATAATAATGATGATGGAATCTCCATTATTAACCATATAAAAAGAAAATGAAATATTTTGTGTGTACTTAGCGCATAAGCAAATTCTCTTACTAGAAACAATTAAACAGCAAATAAAATATGCTTATGTGCTGGGAATGGACAGCTGGATTTATGCCACTCTTGCAATATCCCCTTCTCAAGCCATATGGTTCTTGCTTATTAATGCAGTTTTTAAAGAAAGTCTCACTTGAGAATAAGTCTGAAGTATGGTAAATAAACAAAAACCTATAATATCATGGTCCCTCTTTTGCACCTTAAGTGTTTTTATTGAATTTACATCAGCACTGGGTTTATCCCTAGCAACACCTCCATATACAATATGACAAGTACACATCCTCATTCACTTAGCGTATGCAGTGATTAGGTTTCTCTCTACTAACAAAGCGGGATTTAGAACAATGAGGCTAAACTTAGTTGATGAAGGCAGCAATAGCACAACAATGCTTTTAGATATTCCAGGGATGATATTTAATTTAGTTTAAATATTCATATTGTTTCCATCCAAACAATGATTAGATTAAAAAAAAAACCCAGCCTGCTATCCAAGAAACTCCTTGAATTTAAGGTTTATAGATTTTTGTTTTTAATTCTGAGACAATAAACTTTAAAATGAAGATTGCTCTATATGGTTTATTCAAAGAAAACCAGCTCTGCTCTTAAAGAGGATTTAGTAAGAGGAGTGTTCTTAAGAAAACTTTCAGAAATCACATGTAACAAGAGGGGATATCTCTGTGAAAACTGCTGTGACAAATTCTATGGATAGATTATTTTCTCACTTCTAATGGCTTTATATTTAAAGAAACATGTATCTTTTCTTCCTAGTGTACTGTAACAGGTGCATTTTAATAAACAGAAGGTAATTTAATGGTAATTCAATTACCATTAAATAAAAATAAGCTGAAATAGAAAATATATTTGACTATACTGAATATTATAAAGAGAAATTTCTATGTTTAAGTTCATCCTAAAATTTATGGGTTGTATAATTTTGACTTTAGACAGATGGCAAAAACAGATTTTAAGGGCCAGCAATCACCATTCTCCTTAGTTGTCAAATACCCATAAGATTGTCAAAAAGAAAATACCTTCAACAACGTAGGTAAGAAATCTAATACATTCTACATTCTGGAAGTCATTTTAACATTATTTTAGAAAGGATGTAACAATTCAGCCTAGGGGTCTCCAGACTTTGTCTTGGGCGGCAGATTTAGACAAAAGCCCAGAAGTGGGAATCAGTCAGAATCAACCTCAGCTTCCTGATTCATAGTCACCACACACAACGCAAAGGTGAGCTTTGGGTGGGGCTGCCTTCTAAAGATCCACTGCATGGATGAAAGAGTAAAATTGCTAGATGTATAATCTTTCACCCAAATTCTTGGGAAGCATTATAAGTTAGGAATAAACAATCTTTAATCCCCAACAGGCTGCAACATCAAATGAAGCTGGAGTAATGGAGATAAATTAAGGCAGTATCTCAAGGTTTTCTACTTCCCAACTCCCAAAATTTAGAACTAATTTCCCTGGATAACCTTCCTCAGATTGAGTGAAATGCAGGCATTGGACATGCCCACAAACCTCAGCCTTCCTCTCTAATTATGGATGGGTCTTCCACCAAAATGGCTGTCAGCAGCTCCCCATTGGGCATGGACTCTGAATGGCTGAAAAAACACATTAGAGCAGCTTCCCATGAGACCATTCTCTAAGAACTAATAAAATGATTATGAGAGAAAAACAACTAGTGGGGAGAGAGGGACTGCCAATCATTTCAATAGTTTGACTCCCTTGAGAAAATTCTGTATTTAAAAAAAAAAATTCTTTAAGCATTTTTATCATTGTAATGTTTTGCTTTTTAAGAAATGCAAGCTATATCTATATTTTATTTCTCTTTTCCCTCTTCATTTGTTTACATGGGGTCTTTTTAAATGTGTCACAATGAGTGTAAAGCATTGAGCAAGTGCCATAGCCTGTGTGCCAGCCTTTCTCAAACTGCAGTGTGTGAACAGATGCTGAGGGCTCTGGGACATGCTCTAGGATATGTTTTACTTTGGGGTGGAAAAAGCTGTGGGAATTGAGTGAACACAGGGTACACAGTAGTACTAGACACTAGACTCTGAGGCCGTCAGCACTCTATTCACAGTTCAACAAGAAATGTCATGTTAGCAAAGCAATACTATTCAACTCATATCTTTGCTTAAATTTTATTATGTTCATAGTTTTGTATATATTAAATCAGTGCATTTGCTTGGATTTTACATTTGTACAAGAGCTACTAGCACTTTGGATTTTATCTGTTTTATAGTTGAACATGTTTAACTAACAGCATGTTAAAACTAAGTTAAGTCAATAGAGAGAGTTCTGTAAGAATTTGGAAGGAGAGTTTCAATTGGAGTCCAAATAATAAGAAGCTTTAAAACTCAGCCATATCACATAACAGAATTACCATTTATAACTGTAAAAATCAACTCAGACCCTAAGGGACTAAATCAGAGTAATTCGTTAAAAATGTAATCCTGCTGCACATGCATGAATCTCAACTAAGAAAAATATCAGAAAATCTGTAAGGATTTCCGAATACACAACCCTCCATTACTTACTTCTAAACTATTTGAATTCATGCAGCTGAAGTCCCAGGAAATAATCTTGTGTTTACTCTGTAGATCATAAAAGCAGCCTATGAGTTTTGCTTTACCCGATACTGGTCATAACAAAGGAGGCAAGTATTTCACCTTCCTTCAGTGCATCAATTGGAGCTGTGACTCTACAAAACACAGCTTTCAATCTCACACGCCTACCCAAATCCAGGAATTGTGTTTAGTCTCCCAGAAAACAGCACAAAATAGTCTATTCTTACTAGTCATAGAATTGACCCAGTTTGTATTTCTAAACATTTTCTCCTCTACACCTTATTTTACTTGATGTTAGCTGCTTTTCTTCCTACAGATAGAAATGTGCCCTGCTATCTGCCAAATTAGTAAACAAGTCATGTTCTCAATCATTCTCAATCTAGAACAGCGGTTCTCAACCTGTGGGTCGTGATTCCTTTGGGGGTCGAACAACCCTTTCACAGGGGTCACCTAAGACCATCAGAAAACACATATTTTTGATGGTCTTAGGAACCGAGACAGCGCTCCTCTATCCGGCTCCAGGCGGGTCCACACACATGCAGATACGCCCACATACGAGTACCCGGCTTCAAGGCAAAATTTCATTTATTTGTAATTAGAAATAAATATTTCACAATATATAATTACATATTGTTTTTGTGATTAATCACTATGCTTTAATTATGTTCAATTTGTAACAATGAAAATACATCCTGCATATCAGATATTTACATTACGATACATAACAGTAGCAAAATTACAGTTATAGAGTAGCAACAAAAATAATTTTATGGTTGGGGGTCACCACAACATGAGGAACTGTATTAAGGGGTCGAGGCATTAGGAAGGTTGAGACCCACTGATCTAGAGCATGTTAACAACAACACTTTTAGCTAAAACAAATCCTCTTAGGCCAGTGTTTTCCAAAGAACAAGAGAAAAAAGAGTTATCTTTGATTCACTTCTTTCCTCTTTATGAACTTAGCCCTGCAGAAAGAGACTTGTAGCCTAGTTCACAGATCTGGTGTGAGCCAGGTGAGCCCCCTCTAGATGGTGAGTGTTATTCTGGTTTGAGAAGTACTACCTGCTGAGGGCTTTGCTCATTTGTTAAATCCGAGATTTTGGGGCATTGCTGTATTCTTAGTTACAAAAGATGTCTAGGGAGATCTTAAGGTTTAGACTCAATTTCTGGCTAGCAAGTAAATACAGTAGGCAAGAATAGTCTACAAGACATAGTAAGATATACAGATTCAAGTTAGGAAACTGACCATTTTGGTTACCTTCCTGGTAAAATGTCACTGTTGAGTGTGGCAGGGAAAGGGGACCTAGAGCCTGCAGATCTATTTAATTTGGCTGGAACAATTTTTAAAACAATTTATATTTGAAAATCTTTACACAGGGCAATCAAACCATACCACTCCCTACTGTCTTACAGCAGGCCAGCTTTGCCCACTTTTATTTCTTACCCAATACTTGAAGGCATTACATTGCTGTGTAATCCCTGGATAGTCTTTAAAAATTCTGTTACAGTTTATGGGTCCTGCCAATAGCTGAAATACCTTCTATTCCTAACAATCCTCTTTGCTATTTCAGAGCGGTATAATATTCATCATGCATTAAGTCCTTAGAGGATTTTATGGACAAGGTCAGCTGCGAGAGCCGATTATTGCTCATTATTATTAAGACTCCTTTGTTCCATACAATCCCTTCATACAGTGGGGAAGCACCTCTCAAGGGATGAGTTTATCTCTGTGTACTTTTACAATAAAAGCAGTATTCATATGCAGGTTTTGCCTTCTTTTAATTCCTTCCTAGTCAAAGAAAGCATACATATCTGGTTAATGCTCTTAAATTATTACTTTAAGATCTGTCCCTTATGAGGTGTTATTTTTACCTGTTACCTCTGAACTTACAGTGGCTCTGCTCCACACAGACACATAACTACTGGCTTACATTTTTCCTAAATTTGATTCTCACTGCTGGGCACTGATTCCTGGACTAAAAGACATAAATAATAATTTAAAAAATGCTTCTAAAGATGATATAATCAGAAACAATGTTTTTTATTTTTATTTTTTTTTATTGTTAGCTTCAGGTGTACAGAACAATGCAATAGTTATCCTTTTCACCCTCACAAAGTAACAATCCCCCTCCCCCATCTACTGCCCTCCCACCTCTGATATCATGCTTATCTATTACAATTCCATTGATTCCATTCCCACTCTGTACTCCATGTCCCGAGACTATATGTATATATAATTATAGTTGACATACAATATTATTCAACATCAGCTTCAGATATACAGTGCAGAGGTCAGGCCTCTACACCGACTATGAAGTGGTCTCCCCAACAGGACATGAGTCCATCTGGCCCCCTCAGAAATATTTACAACATTATTGATTATATTCCTCAGACTGTCTTTTTCTATCCCTGAGGCCATGTTACAATTACCAATTTGTATTGTCTCATCCCTTCCCCTTCTCCTTCATCCCCACCCGCTCCCAGCTAACAACCCTCAGTTCTTCCTCTGTGTCTCTGAGATTATCTCCATCCACTTCTCCCATCCATTCAGTTCCTTAGAATCCACATATAAGTGAGATCATATGATATTTGACTTTCTCTGACTTATTTCACTTAGCATAATGTTCTCTAGTTCCATCCATATTGTTGCAAAGGGTACTATTTCCTTCTTCTTTATAGCTGAATAATACTCCATTGTGTAAATGTACCAAAGTTTCTTAATCCAGTCATCTACCGATGGGCATTTTGGTTGTTTCCAAGTCTTAGCTATTGTGAATAACGCCGCAATGAACATAGGGGTACATATATTTTTTCGGATTAATGTCTTGGGATTTTTTGGATAAATACCTAAGAGTGGTATTGCTGGGTCATAAGGTAGTTCCATTTTCAGATTTTTGAGATACCTCCATACTGATTTCCATAATGGCTGCACCAGTCTGCAGTCCCACCAGCAGTGCACCAGGGTTCCCTTTTCCCCACAGCCTCGCCAGCATTTGTTGTTTGTTGATTTATTGATGATAGCCATTCTGACCGGGGTGAGTTGGTATCTCATTGTGGTTTTTATTTGCATTTCCCTAATGCTAAGTGATGTTGAACATTTTTTCATATGCCTGTTGGCCATCTGTATGTCCTCTTTGGAGACCTGAGACCTTAAACTCCTAGAAGAAAGTATAGGGTCTAAATTTGCAGACATTACCCTGAGCAATATTTTTACTGATACATCCCCACGGGCTAGGGAAGTAAAAGAAAAAATGAACATATGGGACTACATCAAACTTAAAAGTTTTTTCACAACAAAAGAAACCATCAATAAAACAAAAAGGAAACCTACTGAATGGGAGAAGATATTTGTTAATGATATAGCTGATAAGGGATTAATATCCCAAATATATAAAATGCTCATGCAACTCAACACCAAAAAAACAAACAACCCAATTAAAAAATGGGCAGAGGATATGAAGAGACATTTCTCCAAAGAAACAATGTTTTTAAAATCACTCTTAAAATTACTATATCCTGTTATCAAGCACCCTTTCTCCATTACTGAAAATCTTATCTGTCATTATTTAATGTATATGCTTTCTTTCTGGGAAAGGAGCTGACATGGTACATGAAAGATCTAAAGAAAGCCTTTGAGGAAAAGACACCAGAGCCATGAATCAGGATTGATTTCATGATGGTAGAACCAGCATTAAATCTGGCTAGATTCCCCCATTCTGTGTAGTATACAGCTAGAAAAAGTCTCAATTCTTAATGATAAAAAGGTAAAAACTACAAAATCATAACTTTAGTTGAACAATCAAAGAGTTGATAGGCAAGACAACCAAGTCAGCTGAATTCCAGAGACAAGCATCTCCACAGAGAAACAGAACGTGTGAACTTCTTCACTTTTGGACACACCTGGGGATTAGGAGTTATCACCATACAAGTTGGTTAGAGGAAATCGGCTACAGCTTTTACTAATTAGTGAACTGTATGGACTAATGTGTCTGGAAGAACTGAGGACTCCAGACATTGTTGGTTTCCTGTTTTACTCACTAGCAGGCTTTTTAGTTTTTGTTTTTGTTTTCCCCATGAACCTCCATGGGGTGCTAATGAGAAAGAAGTAAGCAAAGCAGTTCAGAGAGAGAACCCCGATGCATAAAAGACCTGGAGGTAGTTAGCAGAGGCCTGGCCTCTTCTCTGACTTAAGCAAAACCCTCAAAGCCGCCAAGGAAAGGGGGCAAAGAACCCACTGTCTTTACAAAACAGAAAAGGACCCACTGTGGCTGAGGAAAGGTTAAGTGCCACATGATCATCCAGTGTGTAAGTTTTGTACCACCACTGTAAAAACTCACCACGTCATGAGTGGAAGTTGATTAGCACACTTTATTATCCTATACCTCTAAAAGTCAGAAGTCAAAAGTATGTCCACAGTGTTGCCTTCATTCTGGAGGCTTTAAGAAGGATCCATTGTATTGCCTTTTCCAGCTTCTAGCAGCAGCTTACATTGCTTGACTCATGGCTCCTTCCTCCATTTTCAATGCACATCACTCTAATTTTTAAACTCTGCTCCCATCCATATTTCTTTTCTTGGACTCTAACTTGACTGCCTCCCTCTTTTAAAGATTCTTGTGAGTACACTGGACCCACTCAGATAATCCAAGATAATCTCTTCATCTCAAAATCCTAAATTTAATCATATGTAAAGTCCCTTTTGTCATTATTGGGTGATATTCCCAGAGGTTTTAAGATTAGGATGTATATAGAAATCTTTGGAGGAGGTGGCATTATTCAGCATATGTACAGCCAGAATTTGGGTCCACCATCTTTTGGGAACAAATTGAAAGAAAGGTTATTATAAAGTGAAGAGATCTCTGGGCAAAAGATAAGGAAATGTATTCATCTTGCAGGAAAGACACAAAACTGCAAAGGATGATGGGTAGATGTAAAATAAAAATGCAACCTGGCCAGGAGCCCACATATATTTCCCAGATTGGCATCACCAAACGAAAAGAAAGAACCAACATTTATCGTGCTGCCTACCTTGTGCCAGTCCCAATAAATATTCCCTAAAGATTATATCATCCCATTCAATTCTCACAGTCAATAAGTAAAATACACATAGTCCCAGTTTTACAAGTGAAGCAAGAAGCTGAGCTGTGTCAATACAAGTCAATGAAGCAGTGGAACAGCATCTGTATGTAGCTCAGATTCCACAGTTTATGTTATATTATTAGTTTTTAATTCAAAAACATCAAAAAGATAATTTTAAGAGAAAATTAGTCAAACTGAAACACTAGACTCAGGAGCACACTGGGCAAATATGTCATTTTAAAGATGGGTTGAAAGAATTGGGGAAAATAAACTTGAAAGGGAGAAGACTTAGAGCATATAAAATAATGCTATCATGTGGAAGAGTATTGGACTTGGTATATAAAACCTAAGGGGAAAAAATGTCATACAAACAATATGAATTTGAGGTGTTTGAATTGTATTAAATTGTATTGTGTCCTTCAATATCTGATACATGATTGGATAAAGAAAATGTGGTATTTATACACAATGGAATTCTATTCTGCCATAAAAAAAAAAAGATTAAATAGTGCTGTTTGTGACAACATGGACGTATCTTGAGATTAGTATGCTAAGCAAAACAAGTCAGATGGAAAAAGTCGAGAACCAAATGATTTCACTGATACATGGGATATAAAACTGAAAGCAACAAAGGTACAAGACAAAGAAAGAAACAAACAAAAATTCATAGACACAGACAATAGTTTAGTGGTTACCAGAGGGTAAGGGGGGAGAGGGGTGGTAGATGAGGGTAAACGGGATCAAATATATGGTGACGGAAGGAGAACTGAACTCTGGTTGGTGAACACACAATGTTATGTATAGATGATGTATTACAGAACTGTACACCTTAAATCTACGTAACTTTACTAACCATTGTCAGTCACCCCAATAAACTTTAACTTTAAAAAAATTGCATTGTCAGGCCAGCTGAGTGGCTCAGTTGGTTAAAAGCTCACTCAAGAGTTTGAGCTCTGAGCAACAGCGGTTCAATGCCTGGCCCGAGCTGAGCTGCCTCTGAGCTGCCAACAGGTGGCAGGATGGCTCAGCTAAAAAAAATAAAAAATAAAAAATAAATTGCATTGTTGAAAAAACACAGAATATTCTAGACCAGACTAGACTTTTTTCCACTAGCAGTGGTTAAGAACTTGGGTTCTGGAGCCAAAGTGCCTGTTTGAATCCTGACCCCATTTACTAGTTATGTCCTTGGGCAAGATATTTAACATCCCTGTGACCAGATTCTTGAACTATAAATGAGGACAAAAGTAGTACCCTACATCATAAGCTTGTTATAAGAATTCAATGAACTAGTGGATATAAAGTGTTAAAAGTTTCTAGCAATAATAAATGCTGCATAAATTTCAGTTGTCATTATACCTATAAGAAACTGAGATAAAGTAGTGGGTACTAGTTACAAGAAAAGATCTGAACAAGATCTTCATTCATAGAATTTTCAAAGCAAAGTTAAATAGCCACACATAGTGATGCTCTGAGAAGATTCCTGCATTGTATAGAAAGTTAAGAGTAGCTAACCTTTTTCCAAACTGTGTTGCATGAAATGCTAGTAAAGTGAGATACTAAAAACTGTTTGATGGGTTGGGAGTCAGGATAAGGAAACCGGTTAAATAAATTTGAAAAATACTATAAATTATATTCTTGACTTCAGAATTCACAATGTATGTGTATTTGCATATGAAAAATCTTAGAAGTCCTACAGAAAAAGAAAGCCACAAAACTTTTAAGACCCTATTTTTCAAGTGTGTGGGTGTGTGTGGGTGTGTGCGCGTGCACACACATGCATGTATGTGTAATGCTTGTTAATATCTACTGAAATCTTTGGAATATAGCTTGTGGAATGTGAAATCAATAGACTGTATCATTTCTAAAGTATCTTCTGCCTCTAAGCTGTTATGATTCTAGGTTTATATAATGTAATTCCAAATGTATTAAAATAACATGCTCTACAATGATGTCAGCTCTCAGGATATAATTCTGTAGACTTGGAGTACACTGTGATCCTTCAAATACTTATGCATATATTATTTGAAAATTTCCAGGAAGAATATTCCTAAATAGAATTTCCTTTGACAAGGGTATTTTCAGACTCTGAGTAGCTGCCTTTGGGCTTTCCCACCAATCTCAATAATAATTACTTTATAATTCAGGATCAGCCATAAAGATAGAATGGTACATTCACTGGCAGATGACCAGATACATAAAATTCTCACCAGAAATGCTGTCCACTGCTTAAAAATCTAAGAATTTTATTGTATAGGATGCATAAAAATGTTTTGCAGGTATAACTGCAAACTGTTCATCTATTCAAGAGGAAAAGAGTATCATTATAAAATTCACATAATGAATCTGAGACAGTTCTTTTTCAAGGGACTGAGTAACAGCATATATCTATAGTTCTCAACATAGGCATTGGCACATGTAAATTATGCTCCCGTTCTCTTAATCGTCTGTGAGGGAGGTGTTACCATCTATTTTACAGCTCAGCAAACTAAGTTTCAGAGAGTTATGCTCCCCACTTCCTCACTATAGTCATCTCGACCTTCTGTCGCACCTCAAACAGACCAAGCTCACACCTTCCTCCAGGTCTTCATGCCTGCGTTATCTTCTGCTTAAGTCTTTCCTGTGACCTTGCTTTAGCTCCTTTCCTATTTTCACTCAGATCTCAGCTCCCAGTACCTCCTCAGAGAATTCTTCTCTGATTGTTTTTATCTGAGTACCAACATGTCTATTTAGTGACTAGCTATTTTTTTTACACTGAGCACTATTTGAGGCTATGTTATTATTTTTAAAAATTGTATGAACCACATTATTATGTACACTTTATGAGAGCTGAAAGATTGCCTGAAATGGTTAACTGCTTTATTCTCTGTTCCAAGAACAAGGCTTAGCAGATAGTTGATTCTCAATATTCTTTTAGTTAATGAATAAAGTAGACCTGCCATCTTGATTAAAAGAAGCAAAAAACCAAAAAGGAACTCTTTCCACAGAAAACTTATTTTAATTTTAGTATACTTCAGATTCACTAATGAAGGAAAACTAATACTTTAAAAATGTTCCTTATAAATATTCTTAATATGGACTTCATCCGTAAACCCAGAAATAGCTTACTCAGAGACCGTTAACTAAGATTAGGGTTGTTTCTACAATGCCAATGGCAAAATGGCTCTAAGAAAGTTTGCAACTGTCATTTACAAGTAACCCAGGTAGTATGAGGCCCTACTGTCCAGTTTCTACCATGTAGATTGAGTAAGCTAATCAATTTGACCCAAACCAAATTATATTGCATTATTTGTGTGAGTTTATTTTTCAAGGTGAGCTTAGATGCTTGCAATTTAAGCCCTCCACTAGAAAACACTTAAATGGCCAAGCCATAACCTTGGAAAACATATGCTTAAATGCTGATAGGGGCATTTTGACTTACAGGTGCAGTTGAAATAAATGCTTTTATAAACTACATCCCATACATCCTTGTAATGCACATTTTGTATCTTAAGAGCTTTGTTCTCCATTTCCATAATCATCATGCTGTTAGCATCATAGGAAATTAGGGTGTGCTCACTTTGCTATCTTTCCTTCATGATTATTATTTTATTGTTATCATAAACTAATGATTGAACTGACAGAATAAGACCACAGCTAAATGATTTCCATAGAGAAACTTTTAATAATTTCATAGGAACTAAAATTAGTCATTTATATAAAATTAAAGAAACTTTGAGGAATAAAATTAATTTATTGCTTTTTCCTTATAAAAAATCATTTGGTTAAGAGGGATTCATTGCGAATGTGATGATATCTGAAGATGTCATAATCAAGATTAATTTAATGGACATAGCCTGACTGAAGTTATATAAAAGCTATCATAAGATTATCATCAACCTATAAGAATCACTGAACTACTAAAAAAAAAATGCTTTGTGAACAGGTGTATAATTTTTTTGACATAGCCCCATTGCTGAAACATAAGTTTTGAGCTATGAGATATTCTTACCTTTAAAGTACTAACTTGGTAATTCAAAAGTATACTAATAGAATCAGCTAATAATCAGGAAAGTTCAACTACTATATAAAAATAGATATTCTTCTACAAGTAGCACCTATCAGTAATTCTGCTTTGTTAAAGAAATCCTCAGCCCTGAAGCCAGACCAACATGAATTCAAATTCCAGCAACACTACTTATTAGCTGTGTGATCTAGGACAACTCACTTAATATTTGTGAGTCTCAGTTATATCATCAGTTATTAAAACTGTTGTGAAGATAAAACATCCTTAACATTAATAGTGCTTAACAAGTGATTAAAAGGTTAGCCCATATATTAATAAAATATTGATTTTATTAATTAAATCACATTATATTAGAATTAGTATGATGACATGCACAAAGTATCATTTAAAAACCTTTCTTTGGAGATTAGTCTGTTCAAAATATGTAATAATTTGTGTTATCTATGTGTACAATGTAAATGATGACTGTATTGGAGATATGCAAGAAATGTCCCATAAATAGATATTTAACATTAAATGGTTCTAAATGGCATAACTGACTACCAACTACTAAATTCAACAAAAGGTTTTCCCCTTTCCTTGACTCCCCTTAAAAAAAAATTATTATAATAATGGCTGAATACAAGACTATGTATAAAGAATGTATTCACAAAATTCCAAACTGGAAACAATCCAAATGACCATCAACAAGGAGGATGGTTAAATGAGTCATGACATATTCATATACTAGACTAGTACACAGCAATAAAAAGTGAATGAATCACTGATCCACACAATGACATAGGTAGATCTCAAAACCATTATGTATAAAAGATGCTATGCACAAAAAGGTACATAAAATATAATTCTATTCATTTGAAGTTTAAATACAATAAAATAATCTTTGGTGACAGAAGTTAAAATACTGCTAATTCTGCTGCTTAACTGGGAAGGGGTGTGATAAATCTTCTAGGGTAGTATAAATGTTCTATATATTGATGTTGGTGGTGCTTTCCTATGTTTATACATAGGTAAAATACATCAAACTGTACATTAAGATTTGTGTACTTCATAGTATATAAATTGTATCTCAAAAAATAAGTAAATATGCAAATATAATGACTGAGACCTGCCAACTGGACCATGTATGCAAAGTGTTTTTACCTCTTATATTTACACTGACAAGAACTTCCACTTCTGACTGAGATGAAGTAACAAAGACTGGATTCACCGTTCTATCCAAAACAACTAAAAATCCAGACAAAACATGGACATCATGTAATACAGCACAGTGATTTCCAAAAGTTTACAAACAAAAGAAGCAAGCTCTATAACTGTCCAGATTATAGCATATAGAAAGTTTTTAGGCTGCATCACAGGGAAGGATAACCCAGGTGAAGCACATTAGGCTCTCTGAGTCGAGGAGAAGAAGCCAAAAGACTTGGAAGATCAAGACAGGTAGTTTGCAGATCATAGTGACAAAAAGGAGGCCACTCCACAGAGTGAGAATTCCAGAGTCTTGGATCTTCAGCTGAGTAGTAATCAGTGCATGCATGTAAGAAAACTATCCAAGGCTGGCATCAGAATTTTCTAAAAGTATTCAAAGGAACAATCATCACATTAAATGTAAATAATCTAAAGACACAAAATAGGGGGAGGAGGTCCACGTTGGTGGCATATGAAGACACTGAACTCACCTCCTCCCACAAAGAAACAAAATTTAACTTACAAACAGAACAACTTCCCCTGAGAAGAACTGAGGGCTGAGTGAACAGCTTCTGCACAAGAGAGGGACCACATAAAAATGGATAGGAGACATAGAGACACATTCATGAGAACTCTACCCCCAACACAACAACCTGCATTAGGGAGTAATATCACTGAGCAGCCCACATGCAGACTCACCCACCCTGAGGTGCAGCAAAACAAACAAACAAACAAACAAACAAACAAACAAACAAACAGTGATTTAAAGGACACCTAGATTATACAGAAATGAAGTTAATTTACTAGTTCTAGAGCATTTGACAAATAGGAGGATAACTGCTGGAACACCCTCTAGGGCTGAAGGTGCCAAAGAGCACCATTTTTTTGTGTTCCCCTTCCACCTTGATCATGTGGGTGGGGGCATGGTCTAGGGGCTCTCGCTATCCATCAAGGCCATTCTAATGAGCCTCAGCTACTAAACAACCAATGGATAAAAAAAGAAATCAAAAATGAAATTAAAAAACACCTCTATACAAATGAAAATGTAAACACAACATTCTAAAATCTATGGGGCGCAGCAAAAGCAGTCTAAGAAGGAAGTTTATAGCAATAAGGGCCTAATTCAAGAAAAAAGAAAAATCTCAAATAGACCATCTAATCTTAACATGAAGGAACTAAGAAAAGAATAAACAGAACCCAAAATGAATAGAAGGATGGCAATTAAAAAATGATCAGAGAGGAAATACATATAACACAGACTAAAAAAAAAAAAAAAAGTTAATGTAACTAAGAGATAATCTTTGAAAAAAGAATCAAAATTGATAATCCTTTAGCCAGACTTATTAAGGAAAAAAGAGAGAGGGCCCAAATAAATAAATTCAGAAATGAAACAGAAGTTATAACTGACACCATAGAAATGAAAAAAAAAAACATCATAAGAGAATAATAGAAATAATTATATGCTAGCAAATTGGACAAACTAGAAGAAAATAGATAAATTCCTAGAAACATACAAATTTCCAAGACTGAATCAGGAAGAAACAAAAAATCTGAACAGACTGATTCACAGTCAAAAATTGAATCAGTAATCAAAAAATTCCCAACAAACAAAAGTCTAGAACTAGACAGGTACACAGGTGAATTCTACCAAACATTTAAAGAAGAATAATACCTATCCTTCTCAACTAACTTAAAATTTGAAGAGGAGGGAAAGCTTCCAACCCTGATATCAAAACCAGACAAAGGTATTGCAAAAACAATAAATAAATAAAAGAAAGAAAATTGCAGGCCAATATTCCTGATGAACACAGATGCAAAATACCTCCACAAAATATTAGCAAACTAAATTCAACAATATATTAAAAGGATCATACACCATGTGGGAATCTAGTGGGAATTATTCCAGGGATGTAAAGATAATGGTTCAAAATCTGTAAATCAATCAACATGATATACCACATCAACAAAAATAAAAATCATATGATCATCTTAATAGATACAGAAGATGAATTTGACAAAATTCACCATCCATTTATGATAAAAATCCTTAATAAAGTGGGTATAGAGGAAACATACTTCAATATAATAAAGGCCATATATGACAAAACCATAGGTAATATCATTCTCAATGGCGAAAAGCTGAAAGCTTGTTTTCAGGAACAGGAAAAGATGGCCCTCTCTCACCACTTTAATTCAACTTAGCATGGGAAGCCCTAGCAACAGCAAATAGACAAGAAAAAAATAAAATGAAAGGCATCCAAATTAGAAAGGAAGAAATAAAACTGCCAATTTTGCAGGTGACATGACACTATACGTTGAAATCCCAAAGGTTCCCATCAAAAAACTTTTAGAACTAATAAATGAATTCAGTAAAGATAAATTCAAAATTAACAATAAGAAATCTGTTCAGTTTCTAAACAGTAATAACAATAAGGAAGAGAAATTAAGAAAACTACCCCATTTTCAATTGCATCAAAAAGAATAAAATACCTGGAAATAAATTAAAGCAAGGAGGTGGAAGATCTGTACTCTGGAAACCATGAGGCATTGATGAAAGAAAAAATTGAAGAGGATACAAATAAAGGAAAGGATATACCATGCTCATGGATTGGAAGGTCATTTCATAATAATAAAAAGGTCGATATATCAGGAAGATAAAACAACTATATATATATGTATATATATATGTATGTATATATATATTATATAATATATATATATATTATATATATATATATATAATATATATATATATATCAAAAAGAGCTTCAAAATATATAAAACAAAACTTACAGAAATAAAGGGAAAAATAAACAAGTACACAATCATAGTGGGACTCTTTAACATATGCATTTTAGTAATTGATACATTAACTAGAGAAATAAAATCAGTAAGGTAGAGAATCTCTGAATGACACCATCAACCACTTCAATGGACATTTATGGAACTTAACAATTGCAGAATAAACATTGTTTTTCAAATACACATGGAATGGGTACCAAGATAGACCATAACAGGGCTATAAAACAGGCCTCAGTAGGTTTCAGGAGAGTAAAACCTTACAGAACATGTTATCTGATAACAACAAATTAAGTTAGTAAAAGCACCAAATATATGGAAATTAAATAAATCACTTCTTTGAGACCATGAATGAAAGAAACCATAAAGAAAATGACAAAATATTTTGGAACTGAATGATATTTAAAGCATCACATAACAAATTTTGTGGGATGCAGCTAAAGTAGTGCATAGCAAGATATTTAAAGCACTGGCTGATTATATTAGAAAACAAGAAAGGTCTCAAATCCAATATCTAAGTTTTCACCTTACCAAATTAGAAAAGGAATGGCAAATTCTACTCAAAACAGGAGAAAAGAAGAAAATAAAAACATGGGCAGAAATGAGTGGAACACAAAACAGAAAGACAATAGAGAAAACCAATAACACCCCAAATTCATCCTTTGAGAAGATCAATAAATTTAATCAACTTCTAGCCAGACTGATGAGAGAGAGAGAGCGAGAGAGAGAGAGAGAGAGAGAGAGAGAGAGAGAGAGAGAGAGAGAGAGCGCGAGAGAGAGGAGGCATAGATTACCAATANCCTTGATGTCCTGAATGTCATCAAAATGTCTTCCTTTCAATATTTCCTTTATCTTCAGGTAAAGAAAGAAGTCATTGGGAGCCAGATCAGGTGAGCAGGGAGGGTGTTCCAATGCAGTTATTTGTTTACTGGCTAAAAACTCCCTCACAGACAATGCCATGTGAGCTGGTGTGTTGTGACGCAAGAGCCATGAATTGTTGATAAAAAGTTCAGGTCGTCTAAATTTTTCACGCAGCCTTTTCAGCATTTCCAAATAGTAAACATGGTTAACTGTTTGTCCAGTTGGTATAAATTCATAATGAATAATCCCTCTAATATAAAAAAAAGTTAGCAACATCATTGCAACAAGTTTGCAAACTTAATTGTCCAACCTCATACATTAAGACGGTACATTTTCTTATCCTTGGAAAATTCAGAACACACCATTTCTTCAGTTCTATTAATGTATTTTTTTTCAGTGATTTCTAAATTCTTTTACATGTTATACAGCCTTTGGAGCTAAAGTCAATTAACCATGGATGTCATTTTACTTGGTCAAATGGATTATTTAATTGCTTGATTAAAACATTGATTACACTTTTATCCTCACCTAGAAAGGAGTAACTGATTGAAAAGTGGTCACCTATAATAAAATATAATTTGAAACTTTTCATTCATTCAAAACTGAATTCACTAACATACATTTTTAGAGAATATTAACCTTAACCACGATGAACCTTAGGTCTGATAAGAAGACAGACCTGCTTGGTCATTTTTGTGAAATGTTCATTGTCTTTATATTAATATATTTCATGTCCACCTTCGAGTGAGCTTGTAGACTAAATATGAAATATACAATTATACATTTAGGTGTCTCAGATTAAAATGACATCTATCCATCTATTGGTTAGATAATTAAAGGTAGGTACTAAGTGATTCTAGCAATTAAGTTAGAGAAACTAACCTGTGGGAAATTTATTTTCTTTTAAGTTAAAAATCCAAATAACTTCTAAAGAACAAATGGTCAAAGAAGCATCAAGAGAAATTCTAAAATATTTTGAATTCAATGAAAATGAAAATGAAAATCATCAAAATTTATGGGATGCAGTGAAAGCAGGGCATAGAGGGAAATGGATAGCATGAAATGCATGTTTTAGAAAAGACGAAAGATCTGAAATCAATCATCAAACCTCCTACTTTAGGAAACTAGGGAAAGGAACAATTTAAGCCTAACAAACAAAAGAAATATAAATAATAAAAGTTAGAAAAGAAATCAGTGAAAATTAAACAGAAAAATAATAGAGAAAATCTCATTCTTTAAAAAGATCAGTAAAACTATTCAACCTGTAGTGAATCTAATCATGAATAAAAGAGAGAAGACAACACAGGTCCTAATATCAAAATAAAGTAGGAATAATAATTACTGATCCCATGGACATTGAAATAATAATAAAGGAGTACTGTGAACAATTACAAACCAACAAAATTGATAATTTAGATTAAAAGGACCATTTCCATGAAATATAAACACTGCCAAAACTCACACAAAGAAAAGTAGATACTCTGAATATATATATTGGGTTGTCAGAAAAGTCATGATGCATTTTTGCAATGAAAAACATGGAAAAAACATGCCATGACTTTTCTGACAACATATATATATATATATATATATAACCTGCAGACATTAAAAGGATAATAAGGGAATATTATGAACAACTGTATGTCAATAAACTATAAAATTTAAGTGAAATGGACAAATTTTTTGAAAGGTAAAAATTACCAAAGCCTACTGAATTAAAAATAGATGACATGATATAGCCCAATATCTATTAGAGAATTGAACCTATGGTTAATAAACACTGCCTTTCAGCTGTTTCAGCCTTTTCAGCTTCTCTCAAGGGAGGCAGCCAGCAAGGAAGGAAGGGGCAGAAAATGGTTGCCAAGGGTGTGCCATATCTCCTTCACAATTCAGACAGCATCAGATCTCCCTTAAATCTTCCTTCCTCCTCTCAGAGGTCCCACTTACCTGTATTGTGATGTATGTATACATTTAGAAAAATCAAAGAGAAAGAAGAAAATGACTGTTCTGTTCTCAAGCCCAAATGGAATATTATAATCTACTTTTTCCATTTATATTAAGGTTCTCTATTTTATCTCTGCTCAGTTTGTTTGGTATTTTGGTAGTATTGGCTTGCCCTTTTAACTGTATCTTCTACAATTTTCTTCCATGCTCTTCCATGTAATGGTTAGTACTGTCATCTCTGAAGTGACTGTCATTTCAAATCATGGCCTTACCACTTTACCTTTAGTTGTATGACTTTGAGTAAGTTACTTAAACACTCTTTGATACTTCTCACATAAAATAAGTATGATAATATTATTGATATCATAGAGTTGATTGGGAAGGTTAAATGACTTAATACATATTAAGCATTTTGAAGAGTAACTATTCAATACACATTAGCTATCAGTATTATTATTATTATTACTCTTATTATTCCTGATCTAGGGGCAAACATCCTTGGTGATTTTGTAAGGCCAAGGGAAAGGCTATTGTTAGTACAACTTAAATAATTTTGGGAGCCAATTGGCTACTTGGCTAACTAACAAAACTGCCTGTATTCCTATGGTTCTTCTTAATTTTCAAAAATATTTGCATACCATTTCTATTAACTATCACTACAAAACAACACCTTTTTTTTCAGCTGCTGGTAAGGGGTCTCTAACATATCAGGGAGTAATGTCTTAGCTAGCAGCTGACAGTATTTCTTAGCTGAGGAGCGTATTTTATGACTTCTGTATGGTTTTCTCTGAAAATTAACAAGGTGACTACATTACAACATGTATTGAAGTGTTTATGCTTTGGCACTCCTGTTAGACTTTTATTTAATTTCCAAGGGGGATAATGATTGGAAGAAGGTTTAACATAAACAGATAATGTGAGTGGCAAAGGAAACTGGTATGTGTTTTAATAGAATGCAGATGTCCTAAAGACTGGGAAATGGCTGCCTCTGACATAATCATAAAATGTTAGAGTCCATCGCTCCTTGGCCTTTTGGCTAAGAACAAGTGTAAAACGTTAGAGTCCAGAGATATCTTGAATTACAAAATTTTGGCATTGGAGCATACCTATGAGTTTGCTTTGGCCTATTCCTTGTTTAAAAAACAAATGAGGCAGAGAAGTTCAGTATCTTATTCAAAGTCAGATTGCAAAAGAAGTTCTAGGGCCTCTTGACTCACAGTCCAACTTTCTTACCACTATGCCGGTTTTCCTCTCGTTGTTTTACCTGCCTGAATGATACTTCCTAAGCTTGCAGTTGAACTTACTTTTCCATGGCTCGAGCTTTCATTCAGAAGTGATTCCATTAATAATTAAAATGTTGATTGAGACTTAATCCAAATATTACTCTGTTTAAATTATTTTGCATTTACCTAACAGATCTCCCTTCCTCTTAAAAGTCAGAACTCCAAGCTACTTATAAGATTTATAGTAGACTATCTCCAAGATTTATTAATGTATAACTAAGGCATCAATAAACAACCAAAGGAGTATGTGAGATTTCTATCTGCAATTTTCTCCTTAATGAGAACTGGAAATTGTATTTCTCAAAGAGCTTGAGTTCCATTGCTCTGGTTTTCACTGAGAGGATGGCCAGAATGGGTCACTTGCACCTCTTAAACTCCTTAAAAGTATTTCATATGGCAACACTGAGGTCTGGAGAACCTTTGCTAGAGATTTTAGGAAACTACATCTCTTTACAATGTCAAATTACTAGAGACTGAAAACGCCTCAAGAGTGTGCAGAATATCAGAAAACAAACCTGGTAAACTGAAATAACAGAAAAAAAAGTGAACCAACCAATATCATACTCAGTCTTCTCACCTAAAAATTATTGATTCATAGATAAAGCACAGCAGTGTTTAAGGCCTAAAATCAAGGTCCACTGTCATGTGATGCCTTGACATCTGGCAAACCTGGGAGGGCCTCATATGGCCTACGTGCAGGTCACCTCCCCACTCTGCTCCAAGGATAAGCTCCCTTAGCCAAACAGCCCTCATCAAACACATCAGGTGCAGTTCCTGCTCATCCCTGAGGAGCAACTGCAGTTCACGAACAGCCTGCAGATTCACTCAGACAAGTTAATCACACCCTCCTGTGAGAATTGGGGAGCACCACCCTATTGTTACAATGAAACCTATCTCCCACAAGCTCCTGCTTGTTCAATCTGTCCCCCTGTGTGCTGTCCTCCTGCCTCAGGCTTTGAGTACGTGTTTCATAAACTTCCCTCAAGCTCATCTGTCCAGTGTCCAGGGTCATGTGTTCAGCCTTCGGCATAACTCTAGGGCAAGAAGCCCTCCACCAATGGAGTGAAGAAGGGGCACCTGAAACACACACAGAAATGATGCTGCTTTGTGGCCAGTGAGCTCATTTGCTGAAAGAGGAGGCTTCAGTGGTCTGGTCCTGTTCCATGCTGACAGCATTAAGTTCAAACACCTTAGCCCGTGCATTCCCTTAAGGTGCATAATCCCTAAAAGTATAAAACAAACATTTTATCATTATCATCCTTGTTCCTGCGAGTGGCCAGCTGTTTTCCATTTCACACAACAGAATGAACCAAGGAAATGAATGAAATGTTGAATGAGATCACATAAAAGAGAGTGACGGGTGTTAAACGCTCCACTGGATTTGCTTCATTATCACCTAAAAAAAGGATAGACTGTCATTTTGAATTTAATGCAAGAAAAAGAGTAGCAAATGATTTAATATGGATTTTTATTACTATGATTATGCCAGAATGACAAATAATTTTTACAAAACACTTAGAGGAGAGTTACAGGTTAACATGCTACACTTAAAACAGATTTATATCCCTTGCCTCCTGAGGGCTCATTGAAATGATAGTAAAAATAAATAAATATAGCATAAACTGACAACATTGAAAAGATTGAGAAACGGGGCATGAGAACAGAAGTAATTTGAATGAATTTCTAAAGCTAATGATTTCATAATGAGATCCAAGGCAGAGCAGAAGTTAGTCTGGAAAATAAATGAAGGTCTGGAAAATGACCCAGGGAAGGTGGGGATTCAGAACATGCAAGATTGAGAGAGAGAGAGAGAGAGAGAGAGAGAGAGAGAGAGAGGGAGAGAGAGAGAGAATGAATGGGAATATGTCCGCAGAAAAGAGGAGGGGAGGAAAACTTGGAGGATTTATTTATGGATTTGGGAACAGGATAATACGAGCCCACACCCACTCTCAATATAGAGGGCACAATGTAACTGGCAACCAAGCAAAAGAACTGCATCTTGGATATCGTTGCGTGTATGTCTTTTACATTAATTATTTCTGGGATGCCGCAAACACCTTCAATCTCAACACTCAGAATTTCTTCTCATCTCTAAGATGTTTTGCCACTTTGGAATATTATACCTTCCAGTGGATATCGGTCACTCATAGGTGCTAACATCTTGAAATGCCATCTCTAAATACTGGTCATTTTCCACAGTGTGGCTTCCACTCTCCAACTCAAAATATTCAGAAAGGGGAAGTGATCTTCTGACAGGTATGGTGGTACACATGTGTTATTCTCGGGGCTTAGCATGGTAGCAATATTTTGCCTTCAGTCTTAAATAGTGGTGCCAGCACCGCTTGTACTATAGAAGTCTCTTTGTACTTAAGCATCATTCTTAGCCATCTAAGCTTCAGAATCCAGTCCTTAGTCTTGAGTGGCAAAGGTGCCAAGTGGTTAGGACACCCATGTCTTTGCTAGAGAAGCCCCCAAGTTTTCACTGGACATTATGTCTATCCCCATAGCTTCACAGGCTAGCTCTCCAGCCATATTGCAGAAATTCCTCTAAAGACATTGTAACAAGCCCATTTATTTCTTTAATTAGCCAGAGTATGTTCTGTTGTTTACAGGAAAAATTTTGACCAACCTATGTTTCCATTTTCTCCTTATGGAAATTTACCATGGGTGTATATGGTCTTCTAGATAATTCACATATTTTATCAATATAATCACAACTTTATTTCTTTCTGCTTTTATACCTTGTTAAGATTTTATATTTCTTTAAATCTTCCAGAAAATGAACTTTGTTGTCATTTTTATTTTTTTATTCCTTCATTAGTATTTAACATTCTGAAATCACATTTGGGACTCTTTTTCTAGAATGCCTATCAGAGCTGTTGTATTACCCTTGATGTCCTGAATGTCATCAAAATGTCTTCCTTTCAATATTTCCTTTATCTTCAGGTAAAGAAAGAAGTCATTGGGGGCCAGATCAGGTGAGCAGGGAGGGTGTTCCAATGCAGTTATTTGTTTACTGGCTAAAAACTCCCTCACAGACAATGCCATGTGAGCTGGTGTGTTGTGACGCAAGAGCCATGAATTGTTGATAAAAAGTTCAGGTCGTCTAAATTTTTCACGCAGCCTTTTCAGCATTTCCAAATAGTAAACATGGTTAACTGTTTGTCCAGTTGGTATAAATTCATAATGAATAATCCCTCTAATATAAAAAAAAGTTAGCAACATCATTGCAACAAGTTTGCAAACTTAATTGTCCAACCTCATACATTAAGACGGTACATTTTCTTATCCTTGGAAAATTCAGAACACACCATTTCTTCAGTTCTATTAATGTATTTTTTTTCAGTGATTTCTAAATTCTTTTACATGTTATACAGCCTTTGGAGCTAAAGTCAATTAACCATGGATGTCATTTTACTTGGTCAAATGGATTATTTAATTGCTTGATTAAAACATTGATTACACTTTTATCCTCACCTAGAAAGGAGTAACTGATTGAAAAGTGGTCACCTATAATAAAATATAATTTGAAACTTTTCATTCATTCAAAACTGAATTCACTAACATACATTTTTAGAGAATATTAACCTTAACCACGATGAACCTTAGGTCTGATAAGAAGACAGACCTGCTTGGTCATTTTTGTGAAATGTTCATTGTCTTTATATTAATATATTTCATGTCCACCTTCGAGTGAGCTTGTAGACTAAATATGAAATATACAATTATACATTTAGGTGTCTCAGATTAAAATGACATCTATCCATCTATTGGTTAGATAATTAAAGGTAGGTACTAAGTGATTCTAGCAATTAAGTTAGAGAAACTAACCTGTGGGAAATTTATTTTCTTTTAAGTTAAAAATCCAAATAACTTCTAAAGAACAAATGGTCAAAGAAGCATCAAGAGAAATTCTAAAATATTTTGAATTCAATGAAAATGAAAATGAAAATCATCAAAATTTATGGGATGCAGTGAAAGCAGGGCATAGAGGGAAATGGATAGCATGAAATGCATGTTTTAGAAAAGACAAAAGATCTGAAATCAATCATCAAACCTCCTACTTTAGGAAACTAGGGAAAGGAACAATTTAAGCCTAACAAACAAAAGAAATATAAATAATAAAAGTTAGAAAAGAAATCAGTGAAAATTAAACAGAAAAATAATAGAGAAAATCTCATTCTTTAAAAAGATCAGTAAAACTATTCAACCTGTAGTGAATCTAATCATGAATAAAAGAGAGAAGACAACACAGGTCCTAATATCAAAATAAAGTAGGAATAATAATTACTGATCCCATGGACATTGAAATAATAATAAAGGAGTACTGTGAACAATTACAAACCAACAAAATTGATAATTTAGATTAAAAGGACCATTTCCATGAAATATAAACACTGCCAAAACTCACACAAAGAAAAGTAGATACTCTGAATATATATATTGGGTTGTCAGAAAAGTCATGATGCATTTTTGCAATGAAAAACAGAAAAAATATGTCATTCCTTTCCAACAACCCAATATATGTGTGTGTGTGTGTGTGTGTGTGTGTGTGTGTATAAAAAACTGAATCGATGATAAATACTTTCCAAAATATAAAGCACTAGGTTTTATAGTGCTTAACTTGATGGTTTTACTAGCAAATTCTACTAAACATTTAAGAAAGAATGACATAAATTCTGCACAAACTCTCCCAGAAAATAATAACAGGAAATACTTCCTAACTCATTCTATAAGGCCAGAATTGTTCTAATACCAAAGCCTGACAAAGACATTACAAGAAAACTACAGACCGATATTGCTTATGAACATAAATGATAAAATTCTTAACAACATACTAGCAAATTGAATTCAACAATGTATACAAAGAATTATATACCATGATTGAGTCACATGCATTCCAGTTATGGAAAACTGGTTCAATAATTGAAAATAAATTAATGTAACCTACCACATCAATAAGTTAAAGAAGAAAATCATATGATCATATTAATGGAGGAAAACTATTTGATAAAATTCAACACCCATGATAAAAACTCTCAGCAACCTAGAGATAGAGAGGAACTTCTCCAACTTGATCAAGAACATCTACAAAAACTCAAGCCAAAATCTTACTTAATTGTGAGAAATTAGATTCTTTCCCCTAAGACTGAGAGAATGAAAGAATGTTCCCTCTCTGCACCCCTATTCAGCATCATACTGGAAGGCCTAGCTAGTGAAACAAGAACAGAAAATAAAAGGAATACAAATTTGAATGGAAGAAATAAACCTGTATTTGTATGCAGATGACATAGATATCTTTATAGAAAATCCCACAGAACTGAAAAAAACAAAACCAAAAACTCTGGAACAAATAAGTGATTATAGCAAGGTTGTAGGATACAAGTTTAATATATAAAAATCAGTTGCTTTCCTATATACAAGCAATGAACAACTGGAGTATGAAACTAAAACACAGTTATCACTTACAACTGCTAAAATAAATTAAATAGGTATAAATCTAACAAAATACTTATAGGATCTGTATGAAGAAAACTCTGATGAAAGAAATCAAAGAAGATAGACATAAATGGAGAGGTATTCTACGTTCACCTATTGGAAGACTCAATATTGTTAAGATGTCAATTCTTTCCAACTTGATCTACAGGTTCAATGCAATTCCAATCAAAATTATAGCAAACTACTAATTGAACTTTGACAAAGGAATAGAAGGAATTCAATGGAGAAAGAAGAGTCTCTTCAATAAATAATGCTGGAATAATTGGATATTCATATGCAAGAAAATGAATCCAGACACAGACATTTCACAAAAATTAACTTAAAATGGACCATAGATTTAAATATAAAACACAATACTATAAAAGATTTAGAAGGTAAGATAAAATAAATTTTAGGTTTGGATTTTGTGATGAGTTTTTAGATACAATATCAAAAACACATCAATGAAAGGAAATATTGATACATTATACATTTTATTAAAATTAAATATTTCTGCTGTCCAAAATATACTGTTAAGAGCTAAATTGACAGAAAATATTTGCAAAACATGTATCTGATTAAGGGCTTATATCCAGAAGATACAAAGCACTCTTGAAGCTCAACAGTAAGAAAAGAAGCAATCCAATTAAAAATTGAGCAAAAGATCTGAACATACACCTCACCAAAGAAGATATGCAGGTGGCAAAAACAAAAACAAAAAACAAGCATATGAAAGATACTCATCACTATTTGTCATTAGGGAACTGGCAATTAAAGTAACAATGAAATATACACCTATGAGAATAGCTAATATCCAATTCCTGACAATACCAAATGATAGTGAGGATGTGGAGTAACAGAAACTCTCATTTATTGCTCATGGACTACAAAGTTCTATAGCCACTTTGGAAAATAGCTTAATATTCTACTATATAGCTAAATATAATCTTACCGTATAATACAACAAACAGGCTTCTTATTTACCCAATTGATTTGAAAACTTATGTTTACACAAAAACCTGGATGTATATATTTATAGCAATTTTATTCACCATAGCCCAAAACTGAAAGCAACCACAAAATTTTTCAGTGGATGAATGGATAAACAGACTGATACATGCATAAAATGGAATATTATTCAGAGATTTTTAAAAATTAGCTATCCAGATTCTAAGAGAAATCTTAAAGGCATATTGCTACATCTGACAATGCTATATACTCTATGACTAATTATATCACATTCTGAAAAAGGCAAAACTGTAGCACTAATAAAAAGATCTGTGGTTACCAATGGGTCAGGGGAAAGGGGAGAGCAGAATAGGTGAAGCATTGTAGATTTATTCTGCATGAATCTGTAACTGTGGATACATGACACTATATATTTGTGAAAACCCATAGATCTCACAGCATAAACAGAGAACCTTAACATATACAAATTTTTTAAATAATCATTTAGACATTTGGGGGATGCTAGGATGGAATGCAGAATGTGATAAAACAATCTAATTGTATGATAAATGTCTGAAATTAGTTCACAAATAGAATAACTGTGGAAATGGGTAGTCTCTAAGTTTAAAGGAAAACAAAACAACGACAAACTACATAAGCACTATACTCTACTTGACAAAGTTGCTTCCCAATGGGAGTACAGGTTAAGAAGACTGATATCACTATCTAGGAACACTAGAACTGAACAATTAAGTAAAGACATGGCTTATGGTTGGAGTCAGATCTCTTACTGTTAGAGTGGGAGGTTATAGATAAGCAAAAGGAGGCTAGAATGATCCATTTGGTAATGGATGATGAGTTGGAGACATTAATATGAATTCACGTTTAGCTTAACATAGATACAGATGATTTCATACAGAAATATTCATAGATATACACAGGTTAGTATACACACATATATTTCTTTGCTCTATTAGATGAGAGAGCCCAGGAGCAAATACATATCATTAGCAATAAGCACATCTAGTGCCTAGATCTTGGCTTCTCACACTGTTCTTCACTAAAATGAACCAGAGTTCCTAGAAGAAATGGCTGATTCTAGGACAGGAGCAGGAAATATACAAATAGAGGCTAGAGTATTTTGTAGTGCCAAACAATAGAGAAGCGCTAACAAAAATCAACAATAATGATGGCATGTCAAAGGGACACAGGAGTCAACTGAAACAACTCTCAATGGTCAAAGCTGAAACAATTCTATCAATAAAATAAATAAAGTAGTATTGGTTATAACCTAAGTATAAAATAAATATCCATGAGTCTATACTAATATTAATAAATAAATTAATGGGGGAGAATAGACAAATATCCCATACAGAAGAATTTCAAATAATTCATGTAGATACTGTACTTTAAAGCAGATGGAAAATAATGCCCCACTCCTAATATAACCTGTGCCTTGTGACTTCTTTCCATCCTGTATGAAAAGAGTGGGTGGTAAAGAATAACTTTACAGTAGAAAATCCTAACAAACACTACCTGAGTCAGGTGATCAAGGTCAACATCAACAATGGTAACATGCTGACAGGATATATCCTTGATGTGATGTGATGAAAATGGAAGTGCATCTTTGTGGTCTTCCTCCCAAAACCCCTGACTCCAGTCAATCACGAGAAGAACACCAGATAATTTGCAACTGAGAGACATTCTACAAAATATTTGACAAATACTCCTAAAAACTCTCAAGGTCAGGAAAAACAAGGAAAAAATGAGAAGCCATCATCTCCAAATAGGAGTATAAGGAAACAGAATGACTAAAAGTAAATATGGTGTCTGGAAACTAGAACAAAAAAAAGGACCATTATGTAAAAAACTCAGGAAAAGCAAGTAAACTATGAACTTTAGTTAATAATACTATATTAATATTGCTCCACTAATTATAATTAATGTACCATAATGATGTGAAATGTTAATAGAAAAGGAAATTGAATAAGGTATAAATAGGAGCTCTCTGTACCATTTTCACAAGTTATCTATAAATCTAAAATTGTTTTAAAAATTAAGTATATTAAAAGTTAAAACTACAAAGACAAATTCATCTATGCATTGCCAGGTCCTTATAGAGCAACCTAAAAGGGACATCTAAAATCAGAAAAATACATTCATTATATCAGCAAAACAAACAAAGAAAAAACACAAAAAATGCAGCCTTTTCCTTTAGCTAAAAGATCACCCTATTGTTTTTTGTTTTGTTTTTTTTAGCTGAGCCATCCTGCCACCTGTTAGTAGCTCAGTGGCTGCTCAGCTTGGGCCGGGACTTGAACTGCTGTTGCTCAGAGCTCAAACTCTTGAGCGAGCTCTTAAGCAACTGAGCCACTCGGCCAGCCCCCTATTGCTTTTTATAACACCTGTAGCGTTTCAGAGGAAGATTAGAAATGACTATGAAGTCTCCATAAGGCACTTGTTCCTATATAAAATTTAACAAAGTTTCATCCATTATGAAGTAAATAAGTTGATTAACCAAAGTGGTTATTTGAGGTAACTATTGCCAGTCTCCAGATGGGTCCTAATCCTTCTTGGAATTAGGTTATTATTCATATTGTAAATATATGTTATTAACTCTGAAAGTCAGTCTCCAGAAAAACTAACAGTGAAGCTGTCTTCATGCCAACTTCATCTCTGAACATCTTGGATTAATTTTCAATTAACGCTGTCTCTGAGGTGAATAAATATAAGATTATTTTTGTTACTTTTGGCTTTATGTAGACATTGTATAATGTAGTCACTGAGTAAAATAGACACTCAAGGAATGGCGTGGAGAAGGAACAAGTCACAGGAAGAGAAAAGCATTATTAAGTAACTGTGTATCAGCTAGTGTTCAAATGCAGACAACAGATGCTGCTGTGGCTATCGCAAGCCAAAGGGATTTAATACCGAGAGTGGGATGCTTCTGAAATGGCTGAAAGGTCTAGAGGAAGTGCTCTGGGCTGGACCGCAGCAAACTATTATTACCAGATATCACTTCATAATTAGCTCAAAGGAAACAGCTACCTGGGCTACACTTAGGAAGCTGGGAATCTGCTCCAAGTGTCAGGAAACTGACTCAGGCCCTGCACCAGGAAAATGCATAACCCCTCCGGGCTCTCCCTTTCCTCACTTCACTCTGCATTCAAGCCTCCCATGAGTGCCTTTGATTAATTGAACTTAAATTACATCTGGAGCTTCTGCTCCAAAGGAAGTCTGAGAAATGCACTTTTAAGCTTTCCAGTGTCTGCCATACAGAAAACATATTAACGAAGGTGGAAAAAATGTTTAGTCAGTTGATGTAGCTTAGCCACCCTGTGTGACATTAGATGATTGCAATGTGAGCAATGCCTTTGAGGGGCTATTATTTTCTGGTCTCTTACTGGACGCATATTATCCCTTTAGAGTATAACAATGATCTATTCATATAGACCCTGTGGCCAACATATCACCCAGAAATCCAAATGAAAGGAAAGTATAGCACCCCTAGAATTGTTACAGCATCATAGATCATTCTCATTTTTCTAAAACATCTTCAGACCTTTATGCCTGTATTCAATTTTCCTTTTCAAAATTTTTCCTAAATTTCATATAATCTCTCTTTGAACTCCTTAAAATGTGAATGCATTCTCTCTTCTCCTCTCTCCCTCCCTCTCTCTCTCTCTCTCTTTCTCTCTCTCTCTCTCTCTCTCTCTCTCTCTCTCTCTCTCTCTCTCTCTCTCAATATTCAGCTTTAATCAATAAGAAAAAGGCCCCTGTGAATACACAGATACCTATTAATTATCTAGATGACTTTGGCTAAGCTCGCAACTTTAGTTTTTGTCCTTCCAAATGAAAACATTCCCGCCCTGGAGTGAAATATAAACTGGCTGTTTATCCCATTACCAAACATGACAATAGGCTAACCTCCTCCACGTGCTCTTGCTTCCCAGCATAGTTATCCTCATCGCCACAACATAATTTGGTTTTCTATGGACAAGAACAAATTATTAAATCCCTATTACATTAAATGATAAATTGAAGTTATCCTAGAAAAATACAAACCAGATATAAATATTAGTCTGACTGCACTTTGTAGAGAATGGTATATTGTGATTGACTTGGGGAAAAACACTCTATAAAAATATACAAACAGAAATTATTAGAGAAAAACCAATAGGACTGGTTGCTGAGCTGGACCGAGAGGATTGTTGTAGTCAGAAGAATTATTGTTGAATGAGGTATGAATGATCACTTCAACAGCAACGAAAAACATGTCCCATGAAATTCTGTCAGCCATATGTCACTCCACTCCGGTCACACTTCTGTATAAAGACAGATGCAATGTGAGAAACTGCCAAAGGTTTCTGAACTTCTACAGAACATTTCAAAGGGCCTCTCAATTATAGACAGAACAAATGAAAATGCAAAATTTTGAAACAAATCCCCATCTTACTATTTTTTCCATTCTTTCTTTAAATTTTTTATGACACATCCTACAATAGAAACTGTTATAACAAAATGTTCTTTCAACTGACTGGAAATAACAATGAAGAAGAGATCTGAGCACAATAAAAAAAGAATAAAAGAAAAAAACTAAAATAACCTTCTCCTCCCAGTCTATAAAATTCCTCAGATAAATTTTTGAAATGAAGTATTCATCATTCAGAAAGAGTGCCAAAAAAGTGGTTTAAGAGAACCCTAAATTTAACATGCTTACACTTGAATTGCTACCATTATCAAGAAAAGAATGTTCCACATTGAATTTACTAGCACACATCAAGTTATTCATGAAACATCTATTCTATAAAATATACATTTTGTTTTATCTTCACTTGTGTACATTATACTTGAAGCTAGGAGTTCGCTGTGGATACAGGGGAAAGAAGCAAAAAGTAAAAATTTGCACCTTTAAATTTTCACGAAAATCCAATTTTACAATAAATTTTTATGAACCAAAATCAGCAAAAGACAGGATAATAGACTTTTATAAAAGTAAGTTACTTTTTAAATCAGAAGTAAGCTATTTGTTATTTTCCTTTATATCTGAACTTTAAAACATTATTTTATAGTAAGATGAAAGCAATGTTTTTTTTCTTTTGCTTTGCCTAAGTAGTGAAGGTGGGCCAATATTTAACACACATGTATACTTTTATAACAGGCAACCAAATAGCATAATAGTCACAAGTGAATGATAATATTACCTCATACTTCATTTTTCTAACAAACAGCTCTATGACTTATTGTGCTAGCAAACTATAATCCTATCTTACTTTTTCCCACATTTTCATTATCAATTAACTGACAATAATTCTAAAATAGGTAAATAGCAGAAGTTTGCCAAGTAAAATTATTTTGACCACACACAGAACAAAAAAGCCAGCATCTATTAAATGCCTCGTATATTAATATATGTGGCAAGACAAGTGAAGCATTTGCATTCATTATTTTAATCTTCTCAACAGCTTCCTGCAGTAGGTATGAATAACCACCTTTATACAGACTGAAAAAGAGAGACCACAGAATTTAAACACTGTATGAAAAGTTACATTATTGGTAAGTGATGAAACTGTTATTCCAACCCCATTCTGTTATTCTTCTAAGACACGCTCCTTCTACAGCCTACACATTTGCTGCTCTGAGATTTACTATTACAAACATTGACTAGAACATGCATTTTTTTCTTCTCATGCTCAGGCCGGGAAAACAGATATCTTGATGACAGAGCTGCCCTGTAAGGTGTCTCTGACCAGCTCTTCTAGCAGACCTTACCTTTGTCTTATTTCTTTTTGGCCCAAGTTATGCAATGATGATGTGTCTTCTTAGGAGATAGTAGCACATCTAACAACAAGAAGATTGTCTTGACAAAAGGGCATTTCTTTTGGAAGCAACCTGTTTCAGAAGTTTTTCAAGCCATAATTTGAATTATTAAGTTGGGTCATAAAATAGCACAATAAGGGACACCAATACCCATAAATGATTAATCTCCCAAAGTTTCCCCCAAATTAATTCTACATCCACTGTTTCACTGTGCGTAGAATTTTGATAAAATCTTTTCTTAAATACTAAACCAGCACAATGGAAAATTCTGCTTAAGATAGCTATAAAGGACAAAGTTTCATTGGGAAGATTGTCTTCAAGTTCTGTTCACATCTGTCCTCACTGGGTTTTGTAAAGCAAACAAATGAAAGGAAGATGAGGCTGAAAGAGCCTGTGGATTAATGAGGATCCTGAGACCTAATTTCTGTCTTCCTCTGGGGAGCAATGCTCAGTTGATGCCAAAAATGAATGATATAGACCCATATTTCGGTTTCACTTTAGCCTGGGTGACCCCTTTGAACATCATAGAACAAAGAGCAACTACCTATCCTCAAAGATATTCTTAATTATGCTTAAAGGCCTACTCTACAGAGATTTTTTTTTAAACTGGACATTGTGCTACAATGAAATAGTCATCAGTTAAGCATACCACAAGCAACCCAATATCATGTTCTCTGTCCTAGTAGAATCCATCATATCACAGTGCATTATGGGACATATTATTATAACCTGAGCTAGACAGGTTCCTGCAAATTGTCAATTACGTTGCAAGAATCAAGAGATAATTCTGAGTGTTTACTGATGCTCATTCTATATTTCCCATCAAGGGCATTGTAAGAATATTCTTCAGTAATATTCTTATTTCCCCTATTAAGAATTATTCAGGATAGATAAAAGAAAGTTAAATGAGTTAGTCTGTGAGAGGATCTAGAAACATATCACATTCAATTGGGGCAAATATGACAATGGCTTCTAATATTAGGTCATAGCCTGAAGTATATTCCAAACTTGATATAATTTTTCCTTAGATAATGGCTACCGATTCTCTTGGCAGGGCTAGTTTATCCAGCTAAAATCTCTCTGCCTAAAGAACAAGGATATGTATGTTATTCAAGGATATGTATGTTATTTAAAAGCCTCAGAGGCTTGAGAAGCCCACCAGATCAAAATCAAAGGGTCCAGGGGCCAGCTGAGTGGTGCGGTTGGTTGAGTGCTGGCTTGGGACACCAGCTCTGAGCAGCAGGGCCCCGGTTCAGATCCCACATGGGGGCCAGTGACACTGCCCTCTACAGCTAAGATGGTGAACAACAGCTCGACCTGGTGCTAGGCTGCCGTGAATTGCCGGCGATGGCATAGGCTGCAGTGGGCTGCCATAAGCTACTGTGTGTGGCCAGCTGTCAGCGTGAGTGGCGGCAGCTGGTGTGAGCTGCCAAGAGCCACTGTGAGCGGCCGTCCAGAGGCCGGCAACCGATCTGCCTCACCCGGGAAGAGCTAAATGATAATACCAACATGGGCCAGTGAAGCAACGTCCTCCACAACTAGACTGAAGAACAAAAACAACAGCAACTTGTCTGTTCCCCTTCCCCAGATTCCCCAATTAAAAACAAAAACAAAAAACAAACAAACAAACAAAAATCAAAGGGTCCATACAGTGTCAGATGTGATAATCCTTTGTTTTTTCCCCCTAATCCTGCATCTCATATCAGTGAACATGGGAATAATGAAGTATACTCATCAGGCTTAAGGTTAAGAAAGCCAATGTCCTAGAAGAAAGAAAAAAGTTCAAATTCTTTCTCAGTTGTTGGTACATAGATATAGAAATATTTGGATTGAGGGAAGGAAATAACATGCTTCAAAGGTTTCTAAGAAATGTTATTAAAGTAAGGTTAAAATCAAAAAGTATGTGGATATTAAACAATTTTTTACACTAAAGGTAAGTAAGCAATTCTTATCAGAATTTTTAAAAATCACAGTAAGGCAAGTAATCGAGGAGTTGTAATGTAATTAGATAATACTGTAGATTTAATATTCAAAACAATAAAGTTAATTATTCCTTAATTTTTTTGTGTGTAACAGGTTCCTCCAGGAGATGATAATAACTAGTTATCAGTGCTCAATTTATACAGCCAAATTTCTCTGAGATTTTCACAAAAATACCAAAAGGGATATAAAGCCATAACAGTGGTAGAAATCTATAAAGTTACCTATAAAAAATTTTGCGAAACCCTGGGAGAAAATTCCCTTTATGAAACTGCACAGTTGAACTGATTGAGAAAGGATTAATGTCCAGATACGTGCTGTGCAGTAGAGTACAGCCACTAGTGACATGTGGCCAGTGAACACTTGAAGTATAGCTATTTCAAATGGAAACATTCTGTAAGTATAAAATATACATCAGATGTCAAAGACTTTGAACAATAATAGGAATGTAAAGTATCCCATGAATGAGTTTTGTATTGGTAACATGTTTAAATAAAAATATTTTAAAATACTAGGCTGAATATGACATATTATTAAAACTGATTTCACTTATTTTTATGGTTACTAGAAAATTTTAAATTACATATGTGGCTGGCATATTTTTATGGATCTTGGTCTAGACTTTTGAACCAGGTATGTGGCTAGAGAGAAATTAAGTAAGAGACAGCTTCCACTCTCTTCCAGGGAGCCCTAATATCAAACTCAAACCCATTTGCCCTAACTCCTAGTTCAATTCCCTCTCCACGAGGTCACACAAACCTCCTCTGCATTTCTAGGGTTCTTTATGTCCTGTCCAACTTTACCTCCTCTTGTTTCTCTCCTTTATTTCTTTTTGGAATGAAAGGTCCTTAAAACCAACTGAAATATTATTATTTCATTCTAAATGTACATTCACTTGTTAAATTCACCTTAGGATCCACATCCAGCTCTGTTCAATTCTACTGCTTGATCATTGCCTAAATCACTGATGATCTTAAATTGTTCCCTTACCAATCTGTAGAACTATTAATCATATATGTTTGGCTTAAAGTTCAAACCAACTTATATTGCATTGTTTCTGTGGGTCTATTTTTCAAGGTGAGCTTAGATGCTTGCAGTTTAAGCCCTCCATTAGAAAACACATAAATGGCCAAGCCATAACTTTGGAAAACATGTGCTTAAATGCTGATAGGGGTGAGATATACCCTCTGAGAGAACAGAATTGGTTCCTCCTTCCAGGACCCCATGATCTATCAATAACTTTCTTCCTGCATTCATTAATGAAGCAACATCTCCTAGCAATGTAACACGACCAAGAGTAACAAGCACAGGTGATAATAAAGTGCAACGTGGATCTCATTGGTAACAGGTAAGGACAGAGACAGGAAAGGTTGTGGAAACACTTACGGTCTATATGGGACAAAAATGTTCTTTTAGCACATATTCAGAAATAAAACCACCCATTCATATTAAAAAGAATAGGTAATAAAGAACCCTTCGGCTATGTCAAAGGAGTAACAAATAAAAATATTTATACAATAGAAATTTCACTAGGGACTATGCAGATCAATTTCTGTTCCAGTATGTATTCTAAGAAAGAGAATCTGACAGCACAGAGACATACAGCAAAGAGAATCAAAACAAACGAACACATCTTGTCCAATAGCATATTGATTGGACTTGGCTAGGTTTTTTTGTTTGTTTGTTTTGTTTTGTTTTCCCAATTCAAGAAGCCTATGGAAAGATTTCATAGCATGAAACGAGGAAATTAATCCACTTAAGATTTAGAGGAAAAGCATGCCTGTGAACATAGATTGATTATGAGTTATTTTCACTGGTTCTCTGGGTTATCTTAGGTTTTCTAAATTTTCTATTGCTTACATGTATTACTGATGTAATGAGAAAAAAAACCACATTAAATGAAAACATTATAAATGTAAAAAAAAAAAAAAGAAGAGGTACTGCAATGGAAATCCTAATATTCACCTGATAGTGAAATTTCTAAACTGGGGTTTAGGGCTTGGTGGAGCAAAACCAGAAGCAAAAGTTTGAAAAGATTTCACCTGGGAAGTGAAATTGGACATTAGGAAAAGTGAGTCGTGAAAAGTATAGTCAAGCTTGAACCTTATGAGGAAAGGAGAAAGAAGCAGAATATAATATATAGGGAGAAATTGGTAGCTTATTTTAATATATGGATAAATATATATATATATATATATATATATATATATGTTGATTATAAGGGATAAAAAAGAGAAGATAAGTATTAATGGAACTGGAAATCAAAATAAAATTCCTAAATTTACATAGATGAAAAGGGAATAATAATTTGGTTGAGCCAATACTTATAAGGAAAACAAAGATGAAAAAATGAATAGAATAAAAAAAGTAGAACTTCTGAATATGGACACAGAAAACTCTAAACATAATATTAGCAAATAATAGCCAAAAATTTATAAAAGAAGTAGAGAATGCAAGGTTCATTCAACTTCAGATAATGTGTCAAAATAATTCATTATAGCAAAAAATATAAAACACAAAAAACATTATATTAATAGATGCTGAGCAGACATTTGACAATATTCAGCAGACAATCCAAATAAAACTCAAAGTAGAAATAGAAACAATGTATTTAAATATAAATAAATCTACTCATCAAAGTTCAATAGCAAATATCACATTAAGAGATAAAAACAAATGATTTTATTTTATTTATTTATAGTTTGTAACTCAGCAGAGATGTTCACTGCTGAAATTAATTTTCAATGTTATTTGGAGGTTTGGCAAATTCAATTTTAAAAATAAAATAACAAATATTTTAAAAGATAAAGCTGTCATTTGCTGCTAATGCACTTGTATTCTTGGAACACCAAAGAGATTGTAATTTAAAAATTACTAAATTTTATAGAAGAGATATGTAACATGGATGAATAAGAGATATAAAAAAAATCAACAGCTTTACATTAGTATATGAATCTGCATCAAGAAACAAACAGAAAAAGTAAAACAATAACAATCATTACAAAATAAGCAGAAATAAACTTAATCTCCAATGGCCCCACAAAAGGCACATGAAGAACCTTATAAAATTTAATTGATACCACATATCTTTAAGAATAATTAAAATCATAAAAAATATCTAACCATATAATATTCTGACCAAGGTGCGGAGCAACTGAGCTGACATACTGCTGGTAGGGATGCAAAATAGTCCAACTACATACTTTGGAAAAACAGTTTGCTAGTGTCTTATAAAGTTAAACATAATTTTTCATCCAACCCAGCAATCCCACTCCTAGTTATTTACATAAGAGAAATGAATACATATGTTAGTCAATGGAAAAATAAGTAAAGGATATAAGTAGTTCGCTAATGTGCAAATCCAAATGGCTCAATTAAAAAAACAACTTACTATAAGTTTAGAAAATATAACTTAGTGTAACAATGAAATATCACTATGTTATTCAGACGGTTAAAAATCTGAAAGAATGACACAAGTTGTTAAAATGCTGGGGTAAGTATGATCGATCATACATTACCGGTGGAAATGTAAATTATCACAGTCTTTTTGGAAAGCAGTAAGACAATATCGGCTTTTTTCTCTTAGCAGTCCTGCTCCTAGGAATATATTCCATAACAATAAAATCACCAGTATACAATGTTCCTTGTACTGTTTTCGTAATAGCAGAAAACTGAAAATAAAATTAATACTCATCCATAAAAAGAAATGGCAGACTAATGTGCCCCATGAAATATTACACAGAAATAAAAATTGAATGAATTCGTTTTGTACCAGTTGATGTGGTAACATTTCCACAAGACACTATTGAGTGAGGCAAAAAGATGCAGAAAAGCATTTAACCTGATTATTGGATGGATGGATGGATGGATGGATGGATGAATGGATGGATGGATAAATAAAAATCCTTATATGTGATTATATGAGCATAGAGGAAAATATAAGAAAATAAAGAAAAGGTTATTAGGTATTCAATACGATTGGACAGAGGTGGGAAATTAGGCAGATGACAGAGAAAAAAGGAGGGAGAGACCACTTGAAAAGAAGAAAAAAACTGTACTAATTTTAAAAATAGACACATAATCTTTTATGTACAATTGCACATATAAAATATGTGATCCTATAGGTGCATGAATTAATAAAAAGATTAAAAAAAACAAAATTAGATCTGTTTCTACTGACATATGGGATCATACATTGGCAAATAAGATAACTTTATGTGAAAAAAGCAAGTTCTGTGTGAATGGGTTTTTTTTTTTTTGAATGAGCAAAGGGAAAATGTTGAATGATAATAATGGGCCATTAATCTTGAACCCAGAGGCTTGAGAATGGGCAACACGGGGTGCATACAACAAATAGGGTGTGCTTCAGATTTGTGATAATCAAATTTTCCTCTATACACCTTTGTTGTATTTAATAGTTACAAAAAGTGTGTATTACTATGGTAATTTAAATAACATCAAATAAAGGAAAAATATATTGTGATGAAGGAAGAAAATGAAATTACTATTTAAGGTCAATTTTTTCTAAGTGGTTGGGGGAGCAAGACAGACTCAAGGAAATGGTTTATTGTGAGTCTCTGGGGCAAAGTTTCATTTTTATAAGCATACATTTAAATCCAAAGCAAACACAGAAAGCATTTACCTTGGACTAGCATGTCTGAAAGTGGATTTCATACTACCTTCTTTAGGATTACTGGGGGAACCTATAAAAAAGGAATATTCCCAAATGCCATCCCTGTATTTCTGAATTATAGCCTTCAAGGATAAGATTCGGAAATCTATATTTTTTAACAAGTTCTCCCTCCTCTCTGAGATGATTCTTATGCAAAAAAAAAAAAAAAAAAAAAAACATCAGCTGAGAGACAAAGATTTAGACAAGTGTTTCCAAGAGTTTACAGATCATATGAATCACGCACTTAAAAAAATATGATCCAGCAAGTTTGGAAAGCCCAGCCTCAGGCAGTTTCAGCAGAGCCTCCTATAAGACAATGGACACAGTCAAGAAACAGGACCACTGCTTTACAGCAATGGTTACAATTTTACAGCAATATTAGTAGTGTTTATGCAACAGAAATGGGAAAGTGAGATCACAGGTTGTTTTGGTGAGATGTTTATGCTAACATTTTCTCACACTTAGAGTCTCTTTCTCTTTCCACACAGGCCACCTTATTATAACCATTATCTCCTTCTTAGCACATGGTTGATTCCCTCACCCATCATTTTTGGGCTTTTTGTCATTCAAAGACCATCAAATGGCTTGTGGACTTTTTGTCATTTGGAGACCATCAAATGGCAAAGCCAGAAATTGAGTTCCTTCAGCAAAAACTCCTAAAGGAAAATCCCTTGGCTTTTGTTAGCAGCAAAATAAAAAAGAATCCCCAGCTACAACAGAAGCTGTTTGAGCAGAATATGTGTCAGTGAGGACTTAACATTTTTTTTCCTTGTCAAGTTCAGAGTCTCATGAGTGATTAAGCCGAACAGCTCAGCTGCCAGTCTCCAACAGGTAGAGAAGGGACTGCACATTCAGTCTAAGAACCATCTCAAACTGCATGGCTTTGGAGACGTCACTTCACTGTGCCTCAGTGTCCTTGTCATTATAAGAGAAGAATGGACTTGAGGCACTGGACAGATGTATGTAACATCTTTCTGTAAATTTTACAATATTCAGTAGAAGACAGTTTTGCAGCAAATGCAATGCTATGTGGAAATTTAGAGGACTTCAATAATGCAGAGAAAATCAAATCTTAAATTAGCAAATACTCTGGCATTCTATGTATGGCCTTTACACCGTATTTGGGGGGATTTGCCTTTTTGCAATACTTTCAGCTTCTGGGTTCCCTTAAAGCCCATGTATTGTCAAGCTTTGCTTTTAGACATAATAAATGTGGCCAGCTTGGGGATGCATGTATAACAAGAAGAATAAATGTTTTAGCTGGTATTAGAATTCTTCTTAGAAAGAGAGCAACTATTTGTTAAGAAAATGCAGCAATAACCTTGTTCGGAATGGAAGGTGAGAAATAATAAGATCTGAGTATGGGTAAAACTGTTCTGCTTGACACAAGACTATGAGCTGTTTGCTTAACAAAAAGGGGAAGGTAGAGAAAAGAAAGGAAAGGAAAGGAAAGGAAAGGAAAGGAAAGGAAAGGAAAGGAAAGGAAAGGAAAGGAAAGGAAAGGAAAGGAAAGGAGAGATAAAAACAAAAGAGAAAGTAGAGATGAAGCAAGAAGAAAGGCTGAGTCGTGTGTGAGGGGACTTCTGAAGAGAACCACAATGTCTGCATTAAAACCTACAAAACTCACAAAATGTTTGCTGCTCGTAGATTAAAAAACAAACGGGGAAGGCTTGGAGTTCTGCACATAAATGACAAGGAAAGGAAATGAGGCATCATTCTCTACTGAGAATTGGCAGAAATTATGAAAAGCGTTCTGGTCATGCATTTGGCGCTTAAACCAAATTTACAGAAATTCTCAAGAGAACCTCATAAAGATATCTAACCAACTTCTGTGTATTCTTAAAGATCAAGTATTAGTACATTATTAATAATCTGAGAATTTACACATGGATCCAGAACAAATAATAGCATGTCTGGGTCAAATGAAGGCTTCCATAAAATAATGAAATGTGATTATCTGGGAAATAACATCACTCTACCTTAAAAATATGAACAGAATTGGTTTTCTGCTATATGTATACAAATTAGCTCAAGTAGATAGCAATATGCTAAGTCTATAACCAATGTAAAATGTTTTCATCATGTAGAGAACATATGGCAAAACTATTTGTATTATTTAGACATATACTAAGTGAGAATAAGTAATATAAAAGCTATTTCATCATTGACTTTCAACATTTACATATTTATTTGTTCACCAGGTATTTATTGAGCACCTGCTCTACAGATCAGAATAATATACAAGAATTCATTTTTGAAGAAGCTCAATAACTAATATGTCTCAATAAGGAGTCAGATTTTAGACACAGAAAGTTAAGAAGAGAGTAAAGGAAAATATTTTTTAATTGGCTAGAAGAGAATTTCAGAAGCTGGAGTTTCCTTGGTTATAGATTAGTAACCTCAATACCTAATAAGTCACACAGATAGCAAAAGCTATAATATTTCACTTTGAATTTAGCAATCAGTAAAGCCTTCACATAATGGAGAAGTTAGCTGTGGATAGCATTCCACTATAAACCCTGAAGTAGAGGCTAAATGGTAGGTTGCTGGGTGGAAACAGAATTTTGGGGGGAGGAACACTGGGGGATTTTGAGGAAGAGAAAAGGAACATATGACCTATCCCTCTTTCATTATGAGACCTAGTGGAGGCTGCTTAACAACTTTGAATGTCTGCTTTCAGATTGTAAAGTAGAAATTAATAATATCTACCCTGCCTTCCTCACAGCTATAGAAGTAATGCAAACGCTTTCAAGTTTCATACAAGTATAACTTTTCTTTTTGTTACTATCACAGACTGACATATATGATTAAGATAGATAACATCTTGGGTTCAAAAGGAAGGGCTTTATTGGAGTTCATCTTAACCATCTTGAAACATAACACTAGTGATTTCTCTAACACCTGTTCTCTCAACTTCGCAGTTTAACTTTGCCCCTGGCGTTTAGGTTTTTGATAGTTTGGTAAGACCACTTTCAATGGTTCCTGCCACCTGCTATCTGATACTGCCTCCAGACTTAGGAAACCAAACTGTTGTCTATCCGTGCTCAGTTGACACTGATTTGGCCCATGCTAGGACATAAATCTGCATAGCTTAATCACATCTGATGTGCAATTTAACATAAATGAACCTGGAATGTAACATACATCTTCAACAGTAGATCATGTGTCTGGATTTATTCTGAGAGTAAAAGGAGCCAAAAGGTTTTTAAGCACATGTTGCAAAAGTTGCAAATTTACATATACAACATACATACACAAAGTTTTCATATATTATCTGACTCTTCAGAAACACTCTTAATAGGTATTAATTTATGGCATACTTTATTACAGAAATGAATTAAGACAGTTTACAAAATTGCATACATCATAAATTCAGATTTTAAAAAAAGTAAGGGAAAATCAGATGGAATGTAAAATGAAGGCAGAAAAGATAGAACAAACCCAAGAGTAAGTGAGGTTAATATATAAAACCATGCTTCAAAGTTACTTATCTTTATTAAAGAGAAGCCAAAAATGTATCTCTGCGTATTTTATAGCACCCTAAAAAAAGAAGAAAATGCAATCTGTTTCACAAAATATAGCTATAATTTTTTAAAATAACACTTTCTCATTTATTTGACAAATATTTATTGAGTATCTATTATGGAAAAAGTAAACCTGCAGTTCAACGACCTACCAGCACAGTGGTGATCAAGATGGACAAAATGTCTGTCTCTTGGAGTTTGTATACTTGTGAGGGAGACAGATAATACACAAACAAATACAGGGGGTTCCAAAAAAACTGTACTTACACTTTAAGAAAGGAAAACTATATTAAAACTGTAATAGTCAATATATACCAAAAACAAAAGATGAATACAAGTCATGTTCAACTTCTGCAATTACAAGAGGCACTCAAAGTGGTGACCATCAGCATCCAGACACTTCTCGTTATGGTGAACTATTGCTTGAGCAACGTTAACCAACGTCCACTTGTATACATTTTTATGGTACCCCAGGTATATGCCATAATATCAGGTAATAGTAAATGATGGGGAAAAATTAAGGTATGGCATAGAGAGGGACTAACAGAGGAGGTGTAGTTATTTTAGAACAGGTAGCCCACAAAGGCATCTTTGAGGTGGTGACATTTGAGCAGAGACATGACCAAACTTGATTTCATTCTGAGTTTGACAAGAAGCCACTGAAGATTTTAAGTAAGGAATTATATCATCTAATTAATATACTAAAAGAATTCCTTTAAATGGAGAATGGATTGTGAGCACACAAGAGACAAAGTAAAGAGATGAGCTAGGAAGTTATCCCAATAAGAGAACATGATGGCTCAGACAAGAGTGACACCAGTGAAGGGGTGAATAGCTGAATTTGAAATATATTGCAAAGGGGGCTTGCCCATGGATTGGAAGTGGGGTGTGAAGAAAAAAGCAACATGTAGGAAGACTCCTAAGTTTTTATCTTAAGCAAATGAGTGGTGGGGCTATTTATTGAGAGGAAGATGCCTGGGAAAGGAGCAGGTTAGGAAGCATAATCAAGACATTAATTTTGATATACTTACCAGATATCTCCATGAAGATGCCTGAAAAGCACACATATGAAGAAGGGGGGAAAAAGAGGGGGACTGAAGAGATAAATGTGTCATGAATGTTTATATAGGATTTAAATATTAAGTAACATTTTAGATAGGACTAGATAAAATTCCTAGGGAGAGGATACAGAGGAGAGACCACGCCTAAGTGCTGAGTCCTAGAGGCATTTCAACATTGGGAAAGCGAGGCGCTCTTTTCTCTTTGCACACTATGCCCTCTAAGGTGATCAATCATTCCAGTGTGCTCGAGAAAGAGAGCTTTCCCACAGTGCAGGCCTAAACCAGAAAGTCTCAGGCAAACTTGGTTGCGCTGATCACCCTCAGTCCGTCCATTCTCCACTCTTTCTTCCTTGCTCTACGCCCGAGAAGGCTGACCTCTACACACTGCCATCGCACCCGACTCCTTTCCCTCTGTCTTCCTAGGGTTCCGCAAATGTGAGACATTAGCAGATTAGAAGGTGGGGTGTGAGAAAAGTATGAGTATTTATTTCTGTCCCTCACCACCTCCCTGCAAAACTGGCCCCTGTGCAGCAGCCCTGTGGGATGGCTCTAAGGTCTTGCTCCAGTTGCAGCACTCCGTCCCCTTGCATGCTCACACCTAAGGGTGGTAACAGCTTCCCGCTGATACTAATCCCCAGGTGCTTCACAGGCCTTTACTGCTCCCACTGACCTGCACACACTTCTCTAAGTAGCTCTTCAATTAGGCTCCCTACTCAAACCTTGTAAGGCCGAGTAATACACAGCTTGGGAAGAGCAGGAGGGGCCACCCCAAGAGAGGCCTGAGAGGTGGAAACAAGGAGGCTCAGAAACCAAGAGGCCATGAGGGCTATGAAAGGTCAGTGCCAGGGATTTTCAATTTGGTGCTACCTTCCCCTAAAAGATGTTTTAGAAACTTGTACGGGTGATTTTTGCTCTCATAATATTTGGGAGGATACTACTAGCAAATAATGGACAGGAACTAGGGATGCTAGAAGTCCTCCTATATTTTGGATGGTCCCAATTATCAAAAAAATTGCCTCATGTCTCAGTAGATTTGGAAATGCCTGGTTGCACATTCATATAAGTGGAGGGAAAAACAATTTAATCTGAGCTTAGACCCTATTTTAACATAAAGTATCTTTGTACATTTTTAACGTACATTTTAAATTTTCAATAAATGTAAACATCGTGCAAATCAAAGGGAGATTGTATGGATCTATTTGGAGATCTACCAAAGAAATATATTATTTCAGAAAAACTGTTATTCTCCATTTTAACACAGCAATTCCAATCTGTAAGTCTATATTTATTGCAAGCAGGTTACTATTTGTTTATGTCTTCTAGTATAGTTGTACTTGAGCAGTCATATATTAAAGTTCATATTATTTATATTATATATCATTTTTTCTCATGCCACATTTGAGTAATTATATTGACTTTTCAATATTGTGTATGTTGGTAGATGATGTTATCTATGAAATTCTTTTCAAAATAGTAAAGGGAGCATAACAATCTATGTTATAAAATATAAAATAGTTGCTATGGAGGAGGTATTGGGCCTAATACAGAAGAGAATAAATGATCAACATGGACACTGAAATTGATGAGAATGAGGACAATTTACTGGTAAAGCGAGCCCAGTGCTAAAAATCTTCAATAAATGAGAAGGACTGACTAGGACAGTGGCTCTGAAAGTCTGCTGCACCTCCAATCATCTGGGGAGCTTCTGTAAGTCCTAAAATCTAGGACCACATCAGAATCTCTGAGGATGGGGTCTAGGCATCAGTCATTTAAAAAAACTACTCAATGTAGCCAAGTTTGCGAACCACTGAACCAAGAATCAAGAGAAAATTACAAGGAGGAACTGAAGGTGATGAAGTCTGATAACATGCCATTTAAAAAAATCAGTGTTTGTCAGTAGAGTGGTTGGGGAGGGGGACACGTTTAAGTCATATTAGATGTTCAGAGAATGTGCTGATGGAAAGAGTTCCAGGAATGACCTGGGAGAGACAGATGGAACATATGATGGGATCTGTCCTGATATCTTTAAAGGAAGATGGGCAGCCCATCTAATTATAGCCCCTGCTGCAGACTAGTGCTCTGCCTAGATTGGGATTCCTTTTACCACTCCTGGGGCCCTGCCCCTAGCGTCTTTGTGCATTTGTTTAGAGCAGCTGGCAATTGCAGCTCTCTTCAGGGGATTGCCCCTGAGCTAGTGAGACTACCTGGCAGAGCTGGAAATGCCTGGGAGCTTACACTCCCACCAGGATAGCCTTAGCCAGTGACTGGTGCAGAAACTTGAAGACCTGGCTCCCTTGTCTTCTCAGGAATAAAACTCTAGAGCTTATTTGCTTGCTTATTTATTTATTTAGTTAGTTATTTAGTTATTTATTTATCTGCTATAGGGTTTTGGGATTTTTTTAATTTTTATTACATTTATTGGGTTAACACTGGTTAGTAAAAGTATACAGATTTCAAGTGTACAATTCTAGAATATGTCATCTGTATATTGCATTGTGTGTTCACCACCCAGAGTCAGTTCTTCCATCACCGTATATTTTGGAGAGGCTGTGGAGAAAAAGGGACCCTCATACACTGCTGGTGGGAATGTAAATTGGTACAACCATTATGAAAAACAGTATAGAGGCTTCTCAAAAAATTAAGAATAGAATTACCATATAACCCAGCAATCCCTCTTCCAGGTATCCACCCAAAAAATCTGAAAACATTTCATTGTAAAGATACATGTATCCCTATGTTCATTGAAGCTTTATTCATGGTGGCCAAGACATGGAAACAACCAAAGGTGCCCTAGGGCTTAATTTTTATTCTAGAGTTTTCCTGTGGGATCAAGCTGAAATGATCCTTCCTACTTTGCCTAAAATTGTCTGTCTGCTTGGCCCCTTTCCTTTCCCTGCACTGCTTCTCTCACTTGCTTGCCAGTTCCTCCTTGAAAACACTTTAATACATCATTTGCTCTTGAATTCTTGTCTTGGGATCAGCTTCTGGAAACTTGACCCAAGGCTGTAGCATGTATTGGCAGGAGCAGGAGGTACCTGGGAGGCTTCCAAAGCACCCACTGAGGACAATGGCACTGAGCAAATGGAGGACAGTGCCAAAAGAATTACCGAGATGATGAATTTTGACAGATCACAGAGTAAGTTTTTCCATGGGTCCTTGTAAAGAGGACAAAATTCTCAATAACACCTTCCAGGAACTCTAACACCAATTTTCAAAAACATGTTTCCTACATCGTTATTCATCACTCACTATAATGAAGTGTTGTCACTTAGAAACGAGTAGCTATGTAGGTTGGAAAAACAGCGTGGTAGTATGGGTACCCAGCTGACCTGTAGTCTGGTTTCATGTAGATAGATTTCTAGAGTGTCTAGAAAAACAGATGGACCTATCTCCATCAGGTAAGTCCCCTAAAGTATTGTTTAAAGTAGTTACTCTTTCAAAAAATATTGAACATAAGTGAGTTCAAAGGTTTTTTTTTATTAGCATTCATAACTAAATCTAAGTTGCTGGTTAAGTGAAGAGCAACGTATTTCAAGTGCCAGTCAGGTGGTGCTATAATTGTCAGATATACAAACTTTATGATTTGGGGCAAGATCCTCATTTTTTTCCAGTTCTCTCAGTCTTAATTTTCTTTCTTTCTTTCTTTCTTTTTATTTTTTTGGTTAGGCATTTATATAATTTTAGAAGTGATTCCCTCAATGTCTAGTACCACCTGACACCACACATAGTTTTTACAACATTATTGACTATATTCCCCGTACTGTATTTCACATCCCCGTGACTATTTTGTGACTGCCAATTTGTACTTTCTAATCCCTTCACCTTTCTCACCCATCTCCTAACCCTCTCCACATCTAGCAACCATCAGTTTGCTCTCTGTATCTATGAATCAATTTGTTTTGTTTGTTTGTTTGTTCTTTAGATTCCACATATAAGTGTGATCATATGGTATTTGTCTTTCTCAGTGTGGTTTAATTGATTTAGCAAAATACCCTCTAGGTCTATCCATGTTGTTACAAATGGTAAAATTTCTATGGATGGGCCTTTCAGTTGTTCCATATCTTAGCTATTGTGAATAGCTCCGCAGTAAACATAGGGATGCATATATTAATTTTCTAAAATTTAAAATGGGGTTGATAATACTTACCTAAATAGGAAGTGCTCAAGCTCAAGAAATGTTTGTTTTCATCCCACCCATATCCTTAACCTCTAGACCACCTTTAAATGTTACATTTTTCAAACAATGGACATGCGTTGCTTTAATCCCTATGGTGTAATCTTTTAAATCAGTGAGTTATTTCTTCTTTAATCATACTAAAGAAGTGAACAGATAGTTTCCCTCTAGAATTTTTTGTTGTACATCTTTAAGTGATACTTAACATTTAGACAGCAATTGTACTATAAATCTAGAGTATATGTGAATTTAGAGCCCCAGTTCACCTTAGCTTATTAAATCTGTTCCTTAACAGCTTTTGCAGAGTAGGAATACCAGCATGACTGAGTTGTATGCCTTCCCTGTGAGCATATTTGTCTTCCTTTATTGTTGTTTGAGTTAGTCTTTTTAACTTTTTTAAAGACAACAGTATGTTTGCATTTGGCCTAGCTCAGTTATAATAAATTCTTGCTCTATCCCATGATGGGTTTCCTTAGACTGTCCTGTATCCTGTCAAATTTGCTATTTAAATATTTGGATTTTTCTTCTTACTTTCTTATGGCTTACGTGCCTTCTAGTTTTGGTGATGACTGCATCCTGACCATCAATGGCTCTAATTTGCATGCCCCTAGTAACCAGTTTATAGTTAGCTGCTGTAATACTCCACAACAGTGCCTGGAGTCTTTAAAATAGTTCTCTGTAGAAAATCATATCCATAAACATTTTACAAGAAGGGTAAGTCAATATGTTTAAACAGGCTGCCTCAGAAAGGACCTACGCAATTTATGGAGTAGACTAGAAATACTGCTACCCGATGCATTTTCTCATCCTACTAAAACTATAGCTTGACTTCAGTGTCCAGTGACTGGCTTTGTTCAGGGAAGACATACAGTAGCAGGAATTTTTCTGAAATCAGGTATTTTTCTGAAATCTATAATCTACTTCTTTTTCCATCTTTATGTGAGTATTAGTAGCTCTGGACCATGTCTCTTGAAATTTACCTTCCATTTCCCTTGATATTGGGCAAATGACATTAGTAAGTTACCTCTGTGTTTCAATTTCCTCAACTGTAAAGTGAGGATGATAATAGCCATCTCTTTCCTAAGGTTGATGTGAGGATTAAATGAGTTTATACATAAAACATGCTTAGAATAACTGTGGCCCTCAGGACACACTCAGCAAATGTTAGTTATAATTTTTCCTCTTTTTATCACCTGTTCAGTGCCTTCCTCGTCTCCTCCACACCCTTGCAAGTTAATGGGGCAAAGGAAGATGGAGGACTAAAACCAAAGAAGGAAGATCAGTCCTGTTTTGGGGTTCACTCATCTGGGGTTGACTATCACCTTTGGACCTTTTTTTCAGCCCAATGTTTAACCACATATAGCTGTTCATTTCCCTCCAGTCCCCTGCTACCCCGTGGACTTCCCATAGATCTCCTGAACCTGATTTCAGTGAACAAAACCACAAATGAAGCATGCTAATTTTACTTTCAATTTATTATTACTGACATGGGAAACAAGCATCAAATTAAGAGGAATCAGAGCTAAAAGAAAGCACAATGTGGACATGTGAGGATAATAGTAAGTGAAAAACCAATTCCCAGTACCAGGCCTTCATCAAGTTTGCAGTGTTCACTGCCCTATATCCCTCCTTTAGTTACAACCTTTGGAAAGCTGAGCGGTTTAATAGAAAGCCAAATAGATGTTCTGGTTCCATGGATGAGATTATGTTCCAGTTATTAAGGGAGCAGCACACAATTCCGAGCTACAACTGATGTAAATTGAGAAAAAAAAAGTTTCCTAGATCGAACCTACTCAATAAATACATGTGTGAATACCCACTATGTGCACTGAGGTATGAAATGGTAAACAAAATACTGTAACTTTCCTTCACATAGTTCATGAGCTAGTAGCAGAAATAAACGAAGTATACAAATAGCTGTGAGTCAGAAAATATTAAATGCTACAGGCAACACATAAATAAAAATCTCTCAGGCGAAATCTGAACAGTGTAGTCAGTTCCTATGAATTCACCATGAAATTAATTTTTTTGCATCAGAATCGCTAAAAAAATAGCTACTTCACATTCAAATAAAAGTTGACTAAGTGCCTGGTCTGAGCAAGTTCCTGTCCTGGAGTCTACTTTAGATGCAAAGGTTAACAGGGAGCCTATGATCTTGTTTGGGATGTAAGACGTACAGACATATGGTCAGATAAAAGGCTTCATGTTAAAAGGAACATGGGAATCCCAAGAAGAAAGTATTTCTAATCATATCCAGGCAGGCAACATGGGTGGACGGCTGTTCCCTAGTCCACGCCCACTCTCGGGTCTCAGGTGGTCCACTGCAATCACTTTACAGTGGTCTTACTGCATCTGCTCTTTCCTCTGGCAGCTTCCTCTCCCTTATACTATGGCCAGAATGATTTTAAACTGTGAAACTCAGATCATGGTTCTTCCTTGTCTATGGCCCTTTAAAGGCCTCCCGTTGGCCATGGAGTCAAACCTAGACCCATTTCCATGGCCAACAGAGTTGGGCGTGGGGGACTAGGCCCTGCCTACTTCTGGATGCTCAGCTCACACCCCTTGTCCACTCCACTGTACCCACACTGTCTCCTTACTTGTCCTTGTCCTTGTCAAGCATATTCCCTTGTCAGCGTCTTTGGACTTAGAGTGCCCTCTTCCTAGGACTCTCTTCTCCATGTTTGATCATAGGTTGTACCTGCATTCTACTCTTGCCTCGTGAGAACACGACCTCTCCGCCAACTTGGTAGTAAGTGGCTGCCAGTGTTTCTTCCTACACCTCAGTCACTGGCCTGATATTCCGCCAGCTATTCAGGTGCTTTGGGACTGAGCTCTCCTTTTATAATCCTTAGAACAGATCTCAAAGCAGGCTTCCTAAGTCTCTTATCAGGGGCAAAGTAGCCCCATGTACCATCGCTAGGGCAGTGACTTAAATAATGTCTTGGTCAAAGTGTGGTGACATAGTGTTGGGTATGAAACCTGTGCTCCACTTGCAATGTTTTCACTCATTACCTGTGTGATCTCAGTCAAGTTACTTAGCCTCTGTGTCTCTGTATCTCCCTCCATAGGTCCAAACTTCTTCATTCCTCCATTTCTTCATCCCATGCATACTTATTGAGGGCTTACTTCATGCATGGTACTGTGCTAGCCCCAAGGGCAAAACTGTGCATAAGATACTCACCATTTATGCTTTCAGGAGCTTAAATTTGAGCACAGGAAACATTAAGCAGTTTAATCCCATTTGCAGATAGAATAACAGCTGCCCTCACAGCTTCCTGATTGGGTGAGTCCTCTGGATACAGGAGAAGATAAATACTTGGAATTTTCCAAATCCTATTACAGAGACCAGTGGAAAGAATTTAAATTGGCTTGAAGTACAGGGAAAACTGTCATTTCAAAACTTCCTATAGTTCGTTATCTTGCTTGTTTTGGGGTTTTTTTTTTTTGTTTTTCCTAGAGTAGAATGCTTTATTGTTTGAAAAGGCACAGTAATGGGTCCTGCGTTCTATGAACTACTTATGTTCTGATAAGCTGCTGAACATGCTCTAAAAGCGGGAGAGTAACAAAGGGAAAGTATCATCTGTCTGTAAGAACTGTCCTCTCCACTGAGAAGAGGGCAAACTGCACAGATTAAGTTAGATTTAGGGAAAAAATTTTATTCCTTAATATGGATTTAAGCTAAGTCTATGAGAATTATTGTTTTCCCTTGGAGGGTGTGTGTGTGTGTGTGTGTGTGTGTGTGTGTGTGTGTGTGTGTAAAATGTTCTGACAGCTCCTACCAATAGATTTAAAAAAGAGGAAAGTGGAAAGTCTGCTAAGGTTAGCTACCTTGAAACAAAAACTCCTTAAAACGAAACTCTCTCTAGTTGGTCTTATAGAATGTTTCCATGGTTTTATTTCAGACAGAACTCAGATTTTAAGAAACATTCCACTGTGGTATGCCTTTGCTAAACCTTGTAGATAGGAGCAGCAAGAATTATACAGCAAGATCAGCACCTCTGAGCAAGGCATTGAAAAAAATAATAAAAATTTACCCCAGGATGGTCTGAAGAGATCTTACTCTCAAAGGTGTAGAGAGCAGACCTCAAGGCTGAGGAAAGGGGTTAGGAATCAAGGCTGCCCATAAGAAGAACCTATATAAAACAATTTTTTTCCCTTAAACTTTTGGAATAGTGATATTTCAAATACAGTTTCAAGATGTTTTCCCCCTGTACTATAATTTCCTGTGCTAATCCCTAACTCTTCAGTAAAGTGAGCTATACATAGACAGCCTTTTGTTAGTAGGATTGTGGGTAACTAGGCTAAAGGTCAGTAAAGAGAAAGGTGGCCTTTTTTACATCACCTCCTGCTGAGCTAGCAACATATACTGGAAACAGTGGTCCCAGAGTCTCACAGTGGGAGGCAAAACAAATAATATTGAAGCATTGCTGAGAATAGAGGAGAAGAGCCCTTGATGTCCTGAAATCAATGCCAAGTGAGTGGATTCCGAATGGCCAGGAGCCAAACACTCCTTTTTTTCCCAAATATACCAGAGGAAGATTTTCAAAGGGATGAAGCTGACATTTAGGATACAAGCACAAACACAAAATTACAATTGTGGTGGATATTCCTAGGGAAAGCCCAAGATAATTAAGAGCAAAGAATGGCGAAACAAAATTCTCAAGGGTCTGAAAACTGAGTAGGATTTATCAAATTGAAGGGAAACACACCAAGAAGAGCACCCCTCACAAGGAGAAGAGTAGGGTGAAAGCTGAGTTGTGTTCAAAGAACTGAAAAAAGGCCCAATGGCCAAACCAGACACCCTGAGACAGGAGGAAGCTGGGGAAGCTGTTGGGGGCCGGGCCCCACAAGGCCCTGTAGGGCAGCTTTAAAATGTTGAACTCCTGGGCCGGCCGAGTGGCTCAGTTGGTTAAGAGCTCGCTCAAGAGTTTGAGCTCTGAGCAACAGCAGTTCGAGTCCAGCCCGAGCTGAGCAGCCAAAGGTTGGGGGGGGGCCTCTTAAAAAAAAAAAAAAAAAGTATATTATCTCCTAAAATGTTGAACTCCTACTCTATCCCCATCCCCAATAGAAATAATTATTTCTACTTGCAAAATACCTCAATTATAATTATTTTATTTTCAATGACATGTAATTAAATATTTTAAGACAAAATGAGACTTGATTTTCTTTGACAACCACACTGCAGGATAATTTCTATCTTTATCATCCAACCAATGAAATTCCTTCAATGTTGAAGGTTTACTTATTAACATCAAATAATTTTTTTCAAAGAAGTAGGGTTACATATTTCCCTTCCTAACTATGTGTATGCCATATGAGTACACATGTCATTAAGGAACAAACCATAATTCCTGATTTCTTGCCCATTCCTCCTGCATGGCCTCAGCAAGGACCGGAGTGCTCTCCACCTTTCTGTTCAACCACACACTGCACGTCAAAGATGGGGTAGCAAGATGACGGTAGCAGCTCCAAATGTCACATACAGACACATCAGCATCTATTCCATAAGAGGAAGACTTTTCTTGCATAAAATCGCTTTTTAATGGGTAGTAAAAGTCTCCCCAAGGGCCGGCCAAGTGGC
>NW_017732115.1:351905-365968 GCF_001890085.2 Hipposideros armiger
CAACTTGGGCCAGTGAAGCAACGTCCTCCACAACTAGACTGAAGAACAAAACGACAGCAACTTGTCTGTTCCCCTTCCCCCAATTCCCCAGTACTGTTCCCATCCCCCAATTCCCCAATAAAAATCTTAAAAAAAAAAAAAAGTCTCCCCAAAATTCTCTAATGGCAGTCTTTCCCTCATTGGCCACATCTAGGTGACGGGTACAAGTATAAATAAAGCAATCACTGGAAAGATAAATAGAATTAAAATGACTTTTGAACCAACTGTAATTTGTCTTCCAAGGCATTATGAATTACACTTTTCCTGAGCAGAGGGAAGAAAAAGTGGAGACAATATAAGGGTGGGAAAAGGGGCAAAGAAAGAATAATTCTGAAATTGGAGGTCCTGTTTAGAGAGGTGAAAGCATACTGTAGGAAAACCAACTATATCTCTCGTCCTGAAGAAGCAAGAAGAGAGGTTACCAAAACCCAGAAGGAGGAGGTAATGTTGATTGCTCCTCCCCCTAGTTGATGTTTCCCCTTGGCTAACCTCCTGTGGGAGCCAGGAGGCAAGTATTTCATTTCCCGTGGCAGGGTGAGGATAACTGGAGGAGAGCTGATTTGCAGGTGCAATTCTGGCATAATCAATAGAACCATTGATCAAATCCATTCTTGCTGTCATCACAAAGAGAAAACATACTACACATGCATTTTCAAGCAAAAAATAAAGTAACTTCTAATTAAATACCATGAAGAGTTGTTCTCTTTCCTTTCCTTTTCCCTTTTCCTTTACCTTTCAAAGTATATCTACATTGACCATTTCCTATAGTTAGTAACAGATATATTTTTTGTCTGATCAGTTAGCAGCACATTAGCAACCATTGAAAATGGTTATGCACACAGGCTAAGAAAGAGGAACCTGTACAGCCATTGTGCATTGTGCATGATGGGCAGAAAACCTTCACGGAGGGGAGTCATGGGAGATGAGGCAGGTGGGGAACTGCTAGATTAAATTGTTCCAGAGAATTAACATTTTCAAGTGGCTTTCAAAGCCCTTTTTTAAAAAAAAAAAAAAACGATAGTTCTAACCTACATAGGATAATGTTATTTTTGCCTCCCTGGCTTTCTTTTCAAAATTCTTTACATGATTCTATTCATCAGATTAGTTCAGATTCTTCTATCCTCCAATTCCTGCAGCACCAGGAAGAAGGAAAAGACAGAAAGCAATGCAGAAACCACAGTGAGAACAAGTATAACTTGAAGGCATTCACCCTCAGATTTTCAGTTCCCCACGTGAATCCATCTCCAGCTAACTCTTCCTTCTGTCCTTTTCTCCTCTGATAGTAGAACAATAAACTCCAAAGAAATAGCACATCACCTCCATCAAAGGTCTATCAACTACTGCACTTGGCTTTCAAGAGCCTCACTTTGTCTTGCTCCTGGCTGAACCACTACAACACATTCCATGCTGCTAATATTAAGGTGCATGTACCATGCTTAATCAATTGACTCCATATTTTAAAACATGATGGTTTCAGGTGAAAGATCCAGAGAATGAATAAAATAGTTATGCAGGCCCCATTATGTGGTACTAATTGATTTTTAGTACCTCTTCTAAGCCAAAGAAATTTAAAATGGGTTAATTTGGGATAGCTGTTGGCAACATTTAATCTTTTCATGCCTGAAATTCATACTTTATCTATGATTACAATTAAGAAATCACTGAAATACTTGATATCAAATAAAATGGAAAAGAGAAGCTGGACTTTGTTTTAATTTGCTAATTGTCTAATAGTTATGTGAGTCCTTTTGCTAATAGAAAGGCAAGATAATTAGTTCACAAATGTAAGACGCACAAGAACAGATACTTTTATGTTTGTTCACTAACATATTCTCAGTGCTAAAATCAGTTCTGGCCCATCATAGATATTCAATTAATATATGCTGAATAATGAGTTAGTAGCTAAAGCTCCAAGGTAATGCTATCAAACAATTTAAGTATCAAACATATAGTTAATTTATTCTAGGAGCTAAATACAAAAATAACATCAATAATAATAACTCTATTGCCATTTTTAAATTATTTACTCTTTGCCAGTTCAAGTTGAGTGTTTTACTCATATACCTTATTGAATATTTACAAAGGATTAAAGTCTACCATCAAATAGGTAGTAAAATCCAATTCTTTAGATGAAAAAGCTGAGACGTATACAGGCTACTAGTAAGTGAACCCAGGATTCACACTCTTATTGTGTCCAAAGTCCAATCTCTTAAGCTCAAAACTATACCTACAGCTTGAATCACCATCTCAAATCTGAAATTCAAGATGTAGTTCTTGAATTAGAAACTTCTCCTGATTTAGGCTCAGGCAGCTTTAGATTTGACCGTCTATGGGGACACTTTCCTCTGAGAGACTACACAAATTATTTCACTTCCTTGGGTCTCAGTTTTTTGTTTGTTTGTTTGTTTGTTTTTGTTTTTATCTGTAGAATGAGTTTAACTATCCTATTTCATGAGAATTTTGTTAGAATTAGATAGAATACTCTCATGAAACTTGCCTAGTATATAATCAGTGCTTATTTTTTTTTATTTTGTGACATTACCCACAAAAGCACAATGAAGTAGGTGAATTAAATTATTATATTGTGAAACAAAAATGTGTAGAAATGTGATGTTAAGTAATTACAACACTGAAAACACTTATTCTCATATGACTATTTTTTCCTTTCATTGGGTGGAAGTGGAAAAGATATTTTACTCCCAGGATCCCAGAGTAAACTCTCCTTTTTACTCTCACAATACAGAGAGCAATTTCTATAAAACCTTCAAGACCCATTGACAGGAAATATTCGCTACTATTCATGACTAATCAAGGAAATATGACAGGTCAGACTGATGTTAAAATAAAACCATTCTTGTTTCATATCTTTATAGCTTTATTTTCAGGGCCCAAGGAGAGCAGAGAAAAATAGAGAACACTGCCTGCTAATTAATTTTTACTAATTCCCAATTACTGGTTTTTTTTTTGTTTATTCAACTTCCCATATCTTCGTAAGATCATACACATTTTCCTGTATGGCTTAGTTTTTTCAAATTACCGGTGAACATAAAACATCCTCTGGGGCCTATCCTCCCTGCTCTACTTGACTGAAGGGTATTTTTAATTACTTAAGTTTTTCCATTTTTTTCTGAGACATATTACATACAAAGGTAGAATCAGCTTAAGATGAATATAATGTCTAAGGCAATGTTTGTCTGAATTCCTCATTTCCTTGAGGGATTCCACTCAAAGGAGGGCAAGCTATGATGGGCAAGAAAAAAAAATAAAGAAAGAGAAGATCAAGAGGAAGGAAAAAGAAATTAGCATACTCCCTCATATTGTTGAATTTAGGAACTATTAGCTTCTTACAAATCTCTGGCAGACAGCAGACCAAAAAAAGTGATGTCTTGATACGATAAAACATAATGTACTAATCAGGAGGAGAGGGATTTAAGATGATAAGAACTACTATGTGGCAAATTTTAAGAAGTGTTTGGGTATGAACCAAACAGGTGTAAAGTAGGAGTTCAGGTGAGACAGAGGAGGATGCTCTGTATTTGACTGAAAAAACCTATGGGGTGGTTCTAGAACCATTTCAAAAGCCGTGTTTCTCTACTTAGGCTGGTCATGACAGTCACCTGGGAAGGTATCCAGCATCCCAATGCCTAGGCTGCCACTCACGCCATTGAAATCGGAATCTCTGAGTGGCATCCGGGCATCCAAGTTTATAAGTTCTTCTTGATCCCCATGAGCAGCCACCAGTAGGCTAAGCAGGGAGATTCGGCACATGATTCCTCCCATCACTTCAAATTACACAAGAATTTTAGTAGGCAAAGTCATTATTTTTCAGAGCGACAGTAAATGGACCAAACCCATTTTCCTGTATGAATTCACTGACTGAGTTTCCAGACAACTCCTGTCCGTTTTCAGTAGATCTGGTGACAATGCTGTGTGCAAGAACCAAGCTGCAGCTGTGACTGAGTCTCCTGAGTGGCCGACTAATAAACCAAGGGGGCTTTTTGGATCTCTGCACTTCCCTTCAGCTGGTGAAAATCTAGATCTCTGGCACAACTGTAGGTGCAGCTTGTCTGTCCTCTTCCAGCTGCCCAAGAAAACACTTGCCATCCGCAAGCAGCTGTCCCAGGGCATCAATGAATTAACCCCTGCCAGAGATCACAGACAGTTGCTGAGATCAGCTAGTGGTGGGAGGGGAAGAGGAGAGGACGGTTGGTGGGGGAGCTTCTGTAGCCACTGTCAGTTCCTTGGGGAACCCCATGATCACGCCCCAGGGTTAATGTGGGTGGATGGAACACAAAAGGGTGGAAGCTTATGAAAAAATTGCAAATAAATGTCTACAAATGAAGTGACTAATTAAGGAGGACACACTGACAAGAAGCTATTAGACTTTCCATTTACTTGGGAACTTAAATATCTGACATTAAAAAAAAACTGTCTTGAAATACTATAATATATTTCAAATTCACAGGACTAGCTTATTGTTACCTCATCCACTGTTCCCTTTATTTAAAAAAAATCTGGGAATTAATAAATGTTCTTCTCTGTACTTGTCAGGCTTTATAAACATGAGCTAAGGCTTTTTTTTTAAAAAAGCTACTTTTAGCGAATGAATTTTTCTTCATTTCAAACAGCCACAGTTTTCATATTTTTAAAATGCATTTTTCGTGAATTGGAAAGTACATACATAGGTGTTAACAAATTCTGGAGCTTAAGACATATGTTTCTATTTCTCTGGCACCTGATGAATGTTGCTAAGCAGTGGGAATGAGTAAAGTTCACAATCTAGAAGTCACCAATATCCTATTCCTACTTTAACACTTATTTTTTTATCTGTTAATTCCCTCAATAATGTTCTTTCTTTATTCTCTTGATTATAGGTTTTTATACAACTAAGGATTTATTGCCTGAGGTTATTACATTTCTAACTTATTATCTTTTTAGTTCAATATATGGTAGGTTAACTGACAGACCTGTAGTTAACAGTATAAACAAAGGATAGTTTTGAAGTAATCCCATAATGTACTTCATGTACTTTTACGGTTCAAAATCTATAGATTTAAAATGACACTGATTGAATCTTTTCTATCTTAAAGCCTTAAATGAATCAGTAAGGTTGCAAATACAGTATTTTAACTATACCACCAATGTCATTTTGAGATAATTTTTTGCCCTCAAGGTAAAACATATTTTTAATATTGTTATAAGATTGCCCAAGAGAGAATATATACATGCAAATACACCTTTGGAGTAGAGAAAGGCAGATTTAGAAGAATCTAGAGAATGAGAGAAAGTTCAAAGAAGCATTCTGCAGATAGCCAAAGGGTGGAAATTGGAACAAATATGGAACAAAGGAGGAATAAGGAATATGTTAGTTAGAACAATTTCTGTTACAAATTATGGAACTCCATTCAAGTGGTCTAAGCAAAATAAATATTAACAGTTAAAAAGTTGCCATTTTCAGTTGAATCTGTTTTTAAAAGATCTTTAGAAATCTGTTTATCTTTTTTTTTTTCACCTCCATTTTCCTCGTTGGCCTTCATTCCTGGTCAGGCTCTCTTCAGTGATGCTAAAGTTTATAGGAAGAGCCACACTTATGTAGTACTACCTAAGTAATCACAGAGGAAAGAGAGCACCTGTTTCAAATATATCTTGTCTAGGGGCTAAATTTCATTCAACCAAATTAGATCAAATGCCCTTCTCTGAGCTGAACTGTAGCCAGAGATTCTACCAATACACCCAGGTCACTTGCTAACTCCTGGATCTGGAGAAGGGTAGAGTCATTTAATCACATGGACTGAAAGGCGAGAAAGGTTTGTAACCAAAAAGAAAATCTGTGAGTTCTAGACAGGAACACACATATACATGCATGTGAGCACACACACACACACACACACACACACACACACACACACACAAACACACACACATTATATCATTTAACACCCCATATGGTACCCTCAAAATAGAATGATTCAAGAAAGATTGGATGATGGACTATTTACTTAATAAAGATGTGGTCACGGTATAGGAAAAAACATAGAGAATAGGAACAGGAGACAACAGTTACCAGAATCTGGAAGAAGAGAATCTTTTAGGAACAGTCACTTTGAGAGAAGCAAAGGTCTTTGTCAAGGGCCAGAGCCAGCACAAGGCAACTTAGCAAGGGGGAAGCCAGGAGAACAAATACCCCAACCTCTCCTCCCTCCTTCTGATCTCTGTCAGGGATCTCCATTGGCCAAACAAACCCAACAGGAAGACAGATGGCAAGGGAGCTCCCAAGGCATGTAAAAAACAGAGACAGCGGATCTGGCAGAGCAAACACAAGATGTCTAGCACATATAATCACTACAAAAAGATATAGTTCATGGTAGTATTGGGTTGTAAATGTGTAACAAACTAAATTCCATTACAATAAATGGCACGGAAGTAAAGATAGCTGTATAACTTAAAGGGAATCAGTCCTCAACTCCTTATAACCTCTAGTCCCCACATTTATTTCTCTCTACTTTTTTCATAGCCAAGTTTCTTGAAAGACTAGTTAACATATCCTGCTTCTACATTCTCATAGTGCATTTGCTCCACAATTGCAATTTGGCTTTTTGACCCCTATACTCTATAGTAGTGATTTTCCAAATGCAGTCCCAAGACAGGCAGCATCAATTATACGCGGGATCTTGTTACAGATGCAAATTCAACTGGCCTTGTCCAAGATTTGCTGAACTGAAAATGCTGAGAAGTTAAGGCTCAGCAATCTGTTTTTGCAAACCCTCTGGATGATTCTGAAATCCATTCAAGTCTGAGAATGTTTATACTACAGAAACAACTATTTCTATGATTACCAATGAACTCCACCATGCTAGCATCTATGAACACTTTTCTGTCTTCATCTTTCTTGATCTTGACCTTTTTGTGTGGGATTTGGCATTGTGATCTTTTCTGCGGGGAGAATCATCCTCTTTGTCTTTCCATACTCCTGTCTCAGCTCATAAAGCAGGAATATCCATCCTCTTAGAAAAATAGGAAGAAAACCACTGTCTATGTCTCCACTCATCATATCCCACACCTCCCTAATACTGGTGAGTACTTGAATGATAATAAGCAGAGTTAATGAAGTAAAAAGAACACTTCTTGTGGGAACTGCCCCTTATTTTTTTTAAGTTGTCAGCTTGCAAGCTGTATTTTATGTTTTTTCTCATGCTTCTTTCATGCACAAAACTCAGCAGGGCACTGTGGAAAGGAGAAACTGGTACTTTTTCAGCCATCGCACCTGCTAGTGAGAATGGTAGTGTCATTCAAGAAGGAAATAGAAGGGACCCATTTTAGCTTCAAGACTAAGCTAATTTTCCCTAGCTTTATCAACAAATAATTATGATATCTTTATCTGAATCTTATATCTATTTTTCAATGCAGAACTCATGAAACATGGGGAGAAATGTGGTTAATTATTATTCTAAATCCCCAACACAAGATGCATTGACTGGAAAACTATGAGAATAGTTTTAGGACTTAACTGTTTTAGATCAAAATATGACACAGACAGAGTGACTACTCTAGTGTGGCTAAAATGAACACCTTTAACAAGGGGTGGCTTCCTAGTTCATTGAACTTTGAAGTCAGCAGAAGCTTATATTGTATTGGGTTATCGGGAAAGTCATGATGCATTTTTGCATTGAGTAACATAGAAAAATATGTCATGACTTTCCCGACGACCCAGTAGCTGGAGTCTACATGAGAGTGGCCAGTGTTAACAGACTTGGCTGTGTAGCTAGATTTCAGTACATGCGAGCAAGTGGCCAGTGGGAACTTTAAGCAAGGCTTTACCTGGTGGGCTCAAGCTGAGAAGCTCAGTTAAGATTAACCAGAAAAGAGATTCATCTTAGCAGTTATAATGGGCATTTCAGGGCCTTCAAATGGAGCACGTAAAATCTGGTCTTCAGTGCACATCCAGTGTTCCTTCCTGAGGTCAGGAGAGAGACCCTTCAGGAATTTAAACTGGAAATGTACTATCACTTATTCTGGGACTTGGTCCCACACAGAGTAAATAAGGCCTTTGCCAGAACCAGGAAAGGCTACTCAGCATGAGCAGACTTTCATGCATATGCTATTGGGAGGTGACTCAGCCTGAAATATGGGGAACAGGGCTGGAGTAAGCATGTCCTAATTGTAGAAGTTTAGATTTTTGGAGTCTTGAACATTGGTAGAAGAAATCGAGGATTCTTGTTCCCAGCCCTACTCTGTTTTTTAGCTGCTGCTAAATGACCCATAAGAAAGAAAGGAAGAAAAGAAATCTAGTCCTGATGAAAGAAAAATATAAGTGTTAGAGATGGCATCATCAAAATCATAAAGATTAACCAAAAATCAAGGGAACTAAAAAAAAAAAATTAAAAAAAAAGAACATTTGTTCTGAAGAAGCGTGTGACACAGGTTATTGGTTTTCAATGAAATTCTGCTCTTGAAGCTATGAAAACTACGGGCTTGCAGAAGTGGAAACTATTGATAGCCAAGTGACTGCTATCATGGAGGGGTTAAAACCAAAAATATTTCTATCAGTTTTTATCTATCCTCCAGATACCATTAAGTGCATGATTCTTGGCTGACTTTGGCAGTGAGAGCCTGGATGGTATTATATTCTAGATCCTGGTTATATTATTTTGCCAGGGTTGCTGCTGTGGGCCTACGGAATTTTATGCTTTCTCAGTCATGTGAGTGAGCAAGTAGCATTGTGATGATCCAGTGTATCCTATTGATTCTCAAACTTCTTTAAAGAAACCAGTAGCAGACACTAAAGGTAACAGCTCCTGAAAAAATACTCACTGGCATAAAATGCCAACTGAATTGAAAATCAGCAAAATGAAACATAATGGAGAGCTAAATTTTGGATTTTATGCTTTGGGAATTTAATTTAGAAGCAAATTAATTCTGGGCATTAATTTCTCCTCAGCAATTGAATAATTAGAGAATGTTCTGATTGTGCAAATTTGGGTCATGTTTTTACTGCTGGCATTGTGTTATCTGGAGCATTTTTATATAGTAATTTGTCTGAATATGTAACTCCTGATGAATTATATAATTGAATACAATTTGAGATGGGGAATAGAATAGGGAATACATTTATAAATCAGCATATTCAATAGATTATTGATGTTTTCTTCACCCACGTCAAATCACTCCATTGAAAAATCTGAATTGCCTATTGTGGTTCAAAGAGGGTACCAAGAAGTAATGGATGGTGACAGGGAGTGGCTCCACAAAGATGAGAACAAGACTCCCCTTACACACTACAGTTTCCTCCTGCTCCCTGAGTTTCCCATAGACTTAATTGTCAAGTCAAAGTGTCAAGAGATGGAGAGCTGTGGAATATAAGAGAATCATTCTCTGATACTGATTATATTCCAGCTTGAACCCCTAACATGGGAACTCCTGCCTTCTCCAACCTCCTCATTCACTTATCCCAATGGAAGAAGTGATAGATACTGGTGAGAGCCACCCTTTCGTAGGGACAGTTAAGGTGACATGAGTATTTTTGTGAACTTTCTCCTTTATAAAACTCTATCTTCCTTTGGCTACTGAGACTTGATTCTTTTGAAACATCTCCTTGTCCACTCATTCTGAGCATCTTTCACCAGTTCCACTCCTTCCACACATCCCTTCAGTGGATTCTCCAGGGCACCATCTTAGGTGCTTTCAGAGTGATCTTTTAAAAAATATAGAGATAGAATTCTTTGGCTTAAAACCTTTCAATGGATTCCTTTAGCTTTCAGAGTAAAATCTAAACTCTTTAGCTTAGTCTATGAAAGTCTTCATGATCTAGTTCCTGATGACCTCTTGTAAATAAAATGAGTAGGGACATGATCACACTTACAAATCTGAAATATTACTTCAATAGTAGTGCAGATGAAAAGAATAGCTATCCAGTAAATATTTGTGAATTAATGAATGAAAGAATGAGGATATGAGACCCTGACTGAAGGATGTGTTGGAGAAAGTGAAGAGTGAAGAGGGAAGAGGGACTCATAGAAAATAAGTTGGTAAATCTACAGCAAAGGTAAGTAATTAACTAGAGGTGGCATCATCTGCGGTAAGTAATTAACTAGAGGTGGCATCATCTTTCAAGAAAGACACTCCAGCTATTTTCCTTCACAGTCCCACACTGGCAGGTAGACATATCTGGCTTCACACATTTCCTGAAAAGCACCAGTTTATCCACCTAGGCCAATGCTTCAGAAACACTGGTTTGTGATTTTTCACTGATCTCCAAACTGCCCTTTTACACTCATGTTTCCCCATTTCCCACAATTGTGTAAATTCTTACCCAATAATAAATCCCATATTTCATTAATACTCATAATGGTTCTGCTTCCCTGGCTGACACTAACTGCTACAATTAGTGGTACCAAGAATGGTTCCAGAGGAACAGAAGTTTAAGAATGAGAACAAAAAGTTAGTGCTCTAATAAAATAGTAATAAAAGCATTAATGACCCTGTTATTGGTGGTGAAGGGAGCTCTGGTATTCCACAACATGCAGTGCAAAAATGTTACTTAAATTATCACCTTTACTCAGAGACCTATACAGGGCAAAGCACTGGGTGATCAAATCTTTGCTCTTACAGAAAACTGTAATACAAATAAAAGTATAATGAGTTGTTTGTTTGTTCTAAGTGCACTGGAAAACCTGGAGAACAAAAAATGATAGACTTATTATGTTATATTCCCATTTCAAGGATTGATAAGGAAACAAAAAGTTTCTCTGTCTGCCCCCAAAAGACACACTTATTTTCCCTTGGTTGTAGGTCAAGATTCCTGGAAACAAACCCAAAGTCCAATCCTCTGGTTGGCTGAATTACAACCCTGATGGAATTTCTCACCTCACAGGAAAGCCTTAACTGACAGAGTGGAACCCTAAAAAGTATGGTGGGCAGATTTCAATGACATATAGGACCTTGACTCCTTTCATTGTGCTGATCTTCCTTTGCCAGTAAACGTAGTCCTTCTGACCTTGTTCAAGTACGGAGATGGCCTGTTACCTCTCAGGGATCTATCTGATCAAGACCAATTGCCAACAACTCTCCTTGCTTCTTGACCTACAACCAGGCTGAAGTCCTGGCAAGTCTCAAGAGGTCAGGTTCAAAATAAGTATCAAACTCACCAAAAGATTTGCAAGACTTTTGTCATTTTTTTGTCAACAGAAACCTGAGTAAGTATGCATGACAATGGCTCAGAAAAGTGTCAGATTGTAGTAGAAGAAAAATGATGTTTGAAGGGGCTGAATTTGCTGGTATGGCAAGGGTCAACAGGAGCTCTTAACTGCTATTGTTAATAGGCAAAAGAGTCGAAGCAGTAATCCAAAAGGTTTGACCAACAGGGATCCTTCGCATTTGACAATTTATAACGGTGTGCCTAAAATTAGAGAAGTACTGAAGTCTTGATGATTTGTATAAGCAGAAATTATCTTGGAATTAAGAATGAATATCCGACTTGAATCATAAAACAAAAAGTCATAGCTCTTTAATCAATTCCAAGACTTGAGCCAGTCCACAAACCCAGAACCATTTGAATAAAAGGAAGGCAGAGTCCCTCGAGGAAGGACGCTGATACATTGCCAATAATATATTAAAAATATTTTTCTTATCGCTTCCTCAGGGACATGTAGCATTTTACCAGAGAGACCATGCATTGCCAAGGAAAAAGTAAGCAGACCTTGGGGGAATTATTGGGCACTCACTCTGAACTAAGATAATTTCTGGAGAACCAAAACACCACTGTGGACCCCAGCCAATCACAATACAGGGTGATGGAAGTCAGGCAATGAAGGGAGTTTTTTACTCAGTTCTTTCTCCTGGTAATCCCAGTGTGCCCTTCCTTAAATCATCCATAGCTCTCTTCCCACTTCTGGAACACAGAATTGGAAATAACATGATAAACCACTGGCAGAATCTCCATATTGGTTCCCTTTATTATTTTCATCTCTCCTGTTCCCCTATGATCTACCATAACATATGTTAATAGCAATTAAAGTAATATATCAATATGTAAGTTAAAAGATCTCAAAGATGGAATGTGACTCAGACAGAAAAGGGATGAACATCACCCAAAGAGGGATGAAAAGACTATGGGATTCTGTGTTCTCTTTTGGGAGAGAATATAATGTTATCGTATTTTCAGTAGCATGTGGAAACAAGATGTTAGCTAAAATCATGATTTAGCTATTAGATATAAATATGGTTAAAAGCAGTACGAATGAATGGTGCACTGACGAGAGCTGGTTTGCTCCTGTCATGCATTTTGTCAAGTTGGCTAATCTGGAACTATGTTTCCCAGAATCCTCCTCCCCTATATGGTTCTCAGTTAGAGATGATCCAAAGAGAAAGCAATGTGATTTGGAAAGCAGAAATGAAGGAGAAGCTATTGCTCTTTAAACGTCATCCTAGTTAAAGGCAGTGAGAAACACAGTGATCTTCCAGAAGGTTTCAGCTTGTCTTTAATCTTGATGTTGAGAGACAGATGCAGACATAGCAGTAGATTCAGCTTGTTCTTATCTCCCATACTATGCCTTTAGCTCTATTTCCAAACTGCTAACTCCACTCATAGGCAGGAACCTCTAATCATCACCAGACATAGAAAGAGTATCCTTGCACAGAATTTTCCACCAGCTCTCCTTTACAGCTCTATTCCAGCAGCTGTACATGTGTTGCTTCATTAATTCCCTGTCACGCTAAGGTGTCCACCCAGGCCAATGCATCACAGGGGCTGGTTAGTACTGTCCTCCAGCTTCTCCCACAATTGTACAAGGTCTCATTCCTATCATCAATCCCTACTCCACAGTACTCAGAGTGCTCTGTTTCCTTTCAGGAAGCCTGACTGGAACAGGAGCTTTTCACATCTGCAGCCACAAAGGGACAGTCGATGGGCCAGAGTTTCCAAAAGGTACTTACCTGTAAGGGAGCTGGGAAAAATTGGAGAACATTGACAAGTAAGAAATAGTGATGTCAACCATTTTTCAGTTTTAAATGTTAATTTATTATTATAAAGAAAGAAAAAGTAATACCTATATACTAATTATTTTTAAAACTACCAAGGAATATAAAATGTATATCTTATAAATGTCAAGACGCTCCCTTCTTCATGCTCCCAATGACCCCACTTTGAAAGAATCCTTTCTTCTGTATACAGAGTATAGGACAAACGGTTTGGGTTGAAGTTACATTATACTCCTCTACAGAGTTCATTTATACTCCACTCCTATCACTCCTCAGAGGAGAACACAAACTGAAAAGGTGAGTAAAAGGCCATAAAATGTCTTTTAAAAAAACAAGTCCAGCGTTCTTGTGAACAACAACAACAAAAGAACAAAAGGAAGAATTAGGATTAGATGGTGGGGAACCAGAAAAAAGAGCATCCTGTTAAGAAGTTAAACAGATGGGGAAGGTAGAACAGCAACATAAAACAACAATAAAGTCCTTAGGAGATTTTTCTGAGGTAGGGGAAGATCTGAAAATGTTTAAGAACACAAGGATGATGATGGTGAAATCAAGCCAACAAAGGACCAAATAACTAAGGTTGCAATGCTTTATACATAAAAGACAAAAAACTGGAATAAAGATCATAAGGAGAGAGGTTGCCTTGAAAATGAGAGACCCCACTTTTTCTGAGAACAGAAAGACGAATAAAAGCAGAAGCAGAGATGCCAGAAAGTTCCAACAGACAAAGGAATACAACGCTTCTCTTTTTGTCTTTCTTTCGCCACCTAATGTGCGCGCGCGCGCGCACACACACACACACACACACACACACAGAGTTTTCTTTCTATGACCATGATAATTAAATCATTAACACAAAATCAAATTTTAAAAAGGAATATCTAACTTATGTAAAAGCTTGTCGTAGCTGAATCTAAAATAAGATTAGAAGTATGAGGCCGACAAAGATGCCCCCAACTCCCCTGCCACCACCATTATACCCTGACTCACAAACACAAAGAGAGACACAGAGAGAGAAATGGAGAGAGGGAAAGAGGGAGCCAAAGAGA
>NW_017732115.1:367065-369083 GCF_001890085.2 Hipposideros armiger
TTAAGTTTTGGAGATTTTACAAGTTGAAGATGGAAGACCAAACTGCATTTTTGCCATATTTTACTGTTTTACTTCCATAAAGGGGAGACTGTGCGTCAAGCTTGTGAAAAGTTGCATAAAGTTTACAGTGACAATGCTCTACAAGAACATCAGTGCCAACGATGGTTCACAAAATTCTGTGCTGGTCATTTTCATCTCAAAGACGCTCCTTGGTCAGGGAGGCCCGCCGAGGTTGACGATGACAAAATAAAGGCATTGATAGAGTCAAATCCACATTACACAACATGAGAGGTTGCAGGAACATTGAACATCCATCATTCAAGCATTCACGACCACCTGAAGAAGCTGGGATACGTAAGCAAACTCGATATTTGGGTTCTGCATGAACTCAAAAAAGTTCATTTGACGGCGTGTATAAACATCTGCAATATGCTCATTAAAAGTGAGAAAAACGATGCTTTTTTGAAGTGACTGATAACTGGTTATGAGAAGTGGATTGTTTACAACAATGTGGTGCACAAACGGTCTTGGTCCCAAAGTGATGATTCGCCTCAAACGACATCAAAAGCAGACATTCATCAGAGGAAGGTTATGCTCTCCGTGTGGTAGGATTTTAAAGGTGTCGTGTTTTTCGAGCTCCTACCAAGGAACCAAACAATCAATTTGAATGTGTACTGTTGGCAATTGGACAGTTTGAATGAATCCATCATCCAGAAGTGTCCAGAGCATGTTAATTGAAAAGGAGTTGTGTTCCATCACGGCATCGCAAGACCACACACAAGTTTGATCACCCGTTAAAAATTATTGGAGCTTGGATGGGATGTATTGCCACAGCCTCCATACTTGCCTGACCTTGCGCCATCAGATTTCCACTTGTTTCACTCTCTTCAAAACTCCTTGTGTGATATAAGGTTCAATTCAGATGAGGCTATAAATCAGCACCTTGTTCAGTTTTTCACAAATAAAGACAGGTCCTTCTATGAATGAGGAATAACGAAGCTCACTGAAAGATGGCAAAAGTTTATTGAACAAAACGGGCAATATATCATTGATTGATCTTTGTTCTTTATATAAATAAATTACCTTTGAAAAACATAGACAAAATACGTCATTACTTTTCCGACAACCCAACAGTTCTAAGTAAGGGATAAATTCACAAAGCTTAAATGTAATCTTTGGGAAAAAAGTTGACTTATTGTTCATCGCTCATTTGTATAGAATGTTGCCCTTTCTAATAATCCTTTTCTTATTGTAAATGTTTAAAGAATAAACATAATTGTGCTTATAGTTTAACAACAATAATTCATGCTACTTTGACCATGGTTTTTATATCTTATAGCCCAAAACTTAGGTTCAGTCTTAGGGAATATAACAATATTTTATGTTGTTTAAGGTAAAATATCACATACTCAAGTCCATATACCTTTAATCTGGAAGGTAAAATGGGTAGGTAGAATATAGCTGTCTCTACTTACACTAAATCTGATAAAGAAAAGGGGAAAGCTCATTAATTATCTAACTATATGATGTTAAACAGACAATTGCTACTGACTGTTTGTATTGATGGCATATAGACATTGATTTTTGATCATCTAATAAAGTGTCAGGAACACTAAAAAAATGTACAAATTAGAAATATCAACATTATAACCTGTGGCACAAGCTTCCGAATCAGAAAATGCCTCCAAGCTTCTTATTGTTCTATAGCATTTATAGAAAAAAATATTTAGAGGAATATTATAAAATTTAGAAATTGTTACAAAATATGATATAAAACTCCAAAAGATAAATACTAAATGGTCAAGAAAACAGTCAGAGTTGTAGTTGTAGTAATCTTCATTTGGTATAAATTAATGAAAAACAATGACATCCAATGTGATTAAATAAGAGCCATAGGTTAAATAAAGGAAACAGATAAGTCAGAAATAACATTAGGCAAGAATGGAAAAACTTGTTTCAGTAAAGGTATATTTAAATATAAGGAATAGAAATCTTCTAAATCTAGCTTAATGAAAACA
>NW_017732115.1:369854-371020 GCF_001890085.2 Hipposideros armiger
AGAGAGAGAGAGAGAATGAATCTGAGTAATTTGCATTGAACAGAAAGTGGCCTGTATAAAGGGAAAAGGGGGTATAAATAGCACAGCATCTCAATACATTAGCTGGGAAATTATCTAAACCCATCATTACTTTAATTTGATTGAATTAATCACAGCCATCAAGCTGTGATTTCAAAAAAAAAGGAAAAAAGCATAATTAAGAAAAACATTAAAATATAACCTCATCTTCAGTGGTCATTCTAGAATCTCATAACTAAACAGCCTATTGGCAGGCTTTGAAGAAAATGATAGAATTTGGCTTATATCTGAAGCTGTGTTACCAAAAGAATTGAAGCATAATTGTTGCAAGAAATATGACGTGATACAGTACATCAATTTAACTCTTTGTCCTTAAAACTTCCATAAAATCAATCACACTGTCACACACTATAACCTGCTGGTAATAGCAGCAGCAGCAGTAGTAGTAGTAGTAATAGCTGACATTACTACTAACAAGAGTTTACCTTGTATTAGTCACTTTGCTAAGTGCTGTACTTATCTCATATAATTCTTATTAACCCTAGAAGAGTAGCGCTATTATTATCTCCATTTCACAGATAAGAAAATCGAAGTTGAGATACTAAAGCTGTATACTCAAGGTCACAGAATAAGGAAAGAAACTCAGTACTGAAAGCGACAGCTCACTGATATGCAATTCTATGCTCTCTATCACCAATGCAAGCCCCCTTCTTCCACACACAGACTTCTAAAAATGTTGATCCAACTATAAGCACTATGCCAACTCCAAAAAAATTTCTATAGCTTTTGTTAATTTTTCATATATACAAATCTGTTATGAACCTCTACATATTATTTTGGTTATTTTCTTGACCTAACTATCTTTCAAGAAGACAGTCTCTGAGAAGCCTGGGTTTAATTTAAATTCAACCTAAGTTGAAAAAGGTCTGCCACTCTCCTGAGTGCTCCCAAATTCTGGTGTGGAATTGTTGACCTATTGGGTTGTCGGAAAAGTCATGATGCATTTTTGCAACAGATGGCACTAGTTCATTTTTGGAAGTACTAGAGTCATTTGCATCTATGTTATTGCTATGTCATTTAACAGGTGACAGTTCTAGCTTCATTCTAAAAAAAAAAATTCAGTGATTTGATTAAGTTTTGGAGATTTT
>NW_017732115.1:373223-411850 GCF_001890085.2 Hipposideros armiger
GCAAAAGCACATCCCTGTCTCTCAGAGATCACCCATGTCTCTGCTCTCCCTCTCACCAGCTCCCTAGAGTTGCACATGACTCAACGTGGCCACAACATTCCAGCTCTCATCTCAGATTGTTATTTCATGTACAGTTGTCCAAACTTATCAAAGGGGACATGTTCCCAGACCCCCGGTGGGTGCCTGAAACTGTGGATAGTACCGAACCTTATATATATGCTATTGTTTTTCCTATAGATACACACCTATGATAAAGTTTAATTTATAAGTTAGGCACAGTAAGAGATTAACAACAATAGCTAGTAATAAAATAGAACAATTACAACAACATACTGTAATAAAAGTTTTGTGAGTGTGGATCCCCCCACCTCTCTCAAAATATGTTAGCGTACTCTACTCTCCCTTCTTGTGATAATGTGAGATGCTGCAATGCCCACGTGCTGAGATGAAGTGAGATGAATGATGTTGGCATTGTGACATGATGTTAGGCTACTAGTGACCTTCTGCAGATATCTCAGAGGGCAAATCAAAAGTAGCACAAATTTCTTTTTCCTTCTTCACAATTTCACAGAGAGATTTGTTCTTACTGCATATCATAGCAACCTCAGCATACATTTTTTTTCTTTCCCTATTAAGTCAAGAACTTTCACCTTTTCACTTAAATGAAGCACTTTATGGCTTCTCCTTTCGCATATAGGAATTGCCAGCATCCTACTCTTGTGCTTTGCAGCCATTATGAAGTAAAATAAGGGTTACTTAAACACCAGCACTGGGATATTGCAAGAGTTGGTTTGATAACTAAGATGGCTACTCAGGGACTAACTGGTGGAAAGCACATAGTGTGGACATGCTGATGAAGGGATGATTCACATCCCAGCTAGGTCAGGACGGAGCAGGCAAGACATTGCATGAGATTGCATCACACTACTCAGAACAGTGTGCAATTTAAAACGTATCAATTGTTTATTTCTGGAATTTTGTATTTAACATTTTCATATCTTAGTTGACCACAGGTAATTGAAACCATAGAAAGCAAAACTGCCGAGAAGAAATGGACCACTGTACTCACTATCATCGATGAGCTCAATTCCCATTGGCCGGTTGGTAGCCCCTGGGTCAGGTGTTGATCCCAAGGCACATCAGCTGTGGCATTGGCCCAACTGAAAGACAATTTTAAACAAGGGAAACTTTGATAGGAAAAAAACACACCAAAGTGTACATTTACCTCCACCTACAAAAAGGACAAAAGAAACAAACAATAAAATGAAGTCATCAGCCTATAGATCTAAAATTCAAATAAGCAAAAGAAAAAAAAAATGTGGTGGCAAATGGGGCTTCCCCAAATAAAAGAAATAACAGGAGCTCCTAAAATAATTTAGGAGTTGGTCAAATTTTATCCCATTTTTAATGCAAATAAAACAATTTGTTTTTAGATTTCTGTAAGTTAAAAAATAAATGGTTAATAATGCTTTTGATTTTTTTTTTTAACTCAACAAAGGCTGTTTGAACACCAGAAATAAACACAGTTTCAACATGCACATTTTCAAATGGACGGGTCTCTGGATAACATGTAGAAATCATGAACACAGAATTCAGGTCACTGTTTTCAAAAGCAATAAAATGATATCCTGACAGTAGTATTTCTATTATGGTTCAAGTAAAAAAAAAAAAAAGAAAGAAACAAATTGTAGAATTTAAAGCAATTTATTTTAAATTGAGTTTTTTTGTGCTTGTTTTTTTTTTTTGGATGAACACATAAAATGTGTTATTAACTAAAAATCACACCTTTCTTGTAAATATGCCTTCTAGGTGTATTTCTAACATTCAACTATCAAAACTTGTATATATAATATATAAAGTAAGCCACAAAGCTATATGAAAATGTCATAAACACTGTTTTTCATTCATTATAGAAACATTTCTTAATTCATTTATTTTTTGCTTAGAATCTGTATTTTCAGTGGAATTCTTAGCAGCATGCTTTCCAAAATGAGGCATTTTAAATTCACTGATTAATTTTAATTTGTGGTGATCTATTTTTCCTTTATCTACAATTCCATAAGTTTTATTAAGTGCCCACTTCGTGAAAAGCACCATACTTAGTGAGGCAATTAGGTTTTAAACTGGCTTTTAATCAGTGATTAAACTTCCATTTTACTCTCTTTTTCAACAATTCCCTAACAGATGAATAAATACATACACAAATGGGTAAGTCCTTAGATAATTGAGGATTGATTACATTTCCTAATAATTTACCTACTTTAATTGGTTCTCCTTTGCTTCTATATTCTCTTTATTGCAGGATTCCTCCCTTAGCACTGTGCATGTTGAAATGACAAGTTAATGTCAAGGAAAAAAAAACCTAACATTTTTATACATAATCACTAGAGTTATCCTGAATTGATCTTCTTTCTTTAAATGGGATTAACTGTAAAAATTTTGATTTTTTTATTTGTAAATTATGTGAAGCTAAATTTACTGCTATTTTCATTGAAGAATAAACAGTTCTGTGAATGGAAACACTACCAACAAATATTTGCCAATAGTGCAGGGTGTTTGGTGGTTTATAAATTGTGTATATCATCGCTGTGTACCCTATGAAAAGTTCTACAAATTTTATCATTTATCTGAAATTTATATCCAAGCTTTCTTTCAAGTAGCTATTAGTATAAGCCTCCACTTTTGTTTTCCCTCTTGCAGTATTTAAAAAATAATTTTTTTTTATTTAGCATTAATCACATTTTAAATACTTTTTCACAATAACTCTAAAAACGAAGCCAAATTACAGCAGATTAACACAACATTGCTGCCTACAATTTCAGATCCTGAGAGGTGGGGCAAACCTATGAGGATTGGTCATTTGAAGACAGAGTATATGCATCCAGAACAGGAAAGCTATGGGCTAAAATTCTAAAGTAACCTGAGTCCAAGGGAGTTAGAAAGAGATGACAAACCAGTTGTTAAGGCCAAATCAGAAATTCATAGTCCTAGCCAAGGTGGGAGTAGGTACAATTCAAAACCAAAATCAAAGGGAGAGGTCAGATGTCAGATCTTTGGTGATGGTTGACAACAATTCTTCAAAACTAAGGTTACTAGCAGAATCAGAGGCAGAAATGAAGGGAGAATGGGACAGATCTTCAGGGCCAAATAGGTAACAGTAAAATAAAATAGCAAGCACAACATCCCAAAAGTCAAAAGCCTAGAGCAGTGGTTCTCAACCTTCCTAATGCCGCGACCCCTTAATACAGTTCCTCGTGTTGTGGTCACCCCCAACCATAAAATTATTTTTGTTGCTACTCTATAACTGTAATTTTGCTACTGTTATGAATCATAATGTAAATATCTTTTTGTTTTCCGATGGTTTTAGGCAACCCCTGTGAAAGGGTCGTTCGACCCCCAAAGGGGTCACGACCCACAGGTTGAGAACCGCTGGCCTAGAGGATAACAAGAAGCAGGAAGTTAAAAGATTGGGGGAGGGGAGTTGTCACTTTGAGGGGCAAAAAGTATAACTATTGAACTGTGTTGTACACCTGAAACTAATTTAAAAAAATAAAATAAAATAAGAAAATGAATAACGTTTTTTTTTGAGCAGTTGTGTCCAAAAGAATTTTCTGCAATAATAAAGAGTTCAACCCTGCACCATCCTAACAATGGCCTATCCACATATGCCTTTGGAGCACTTGAAATGTGCTCAAAAGATTTAATGCAAGTAAGAAACTGAACTTTAAAAATGTATTTAAATTCAATTAACTTAAACTTAAATACATATCTATGGCTGCTGTATTGGCTAGTGCATCTCTATCAGTAGGACAGGGCTGAGTAAGTCACACAGCTGTGTTTCATTACCGCATGACCTCTTTCAATGTCCCTATCATATTGGCATACTTCTACCAGTTTAAAAAGGGCAAACAATCCAATTAGAAAACATGCAAAAGACATTAATGAACATTTCACCAAAGACAATAGACATGTCAATAAACACATGGAAAGATATTCAACATCATTAGCTATTAGAGGAATTAAAATTAAAACCACATTGAGGTACCACAACACACATCAAAATGACTAGTATAAAACATATTGGGAACCAAATACCAATGAGGCTATAGAAAACCTGAATCACACATACATTGTTGGTGGCAATATAAAATGGTGCAGCCATTCTGGTAAAGTTTGGCAGTTTCTTAAAACACTAAAATTCTACCACCACAGTACCCAGCAATTGTCTTCCTGGTGCATATATCCCAGATAAATGAAGAGTTATGTTTATAGCAAACCTGTACGTGAATGTTTATAACAACTTTATTCATAATAGTCCAAAATTGTAAACGATCCAGGTGTCCTTCCATGGGTGAATGCTTCAACACACTGGCACATCCATACCATGAAATACTACTCAGCAATTACAAGGAAGGAAATATTAACACACAACAACCTAGGTGAATCTCCAGAGAATTATACTGAGTTAAAAACGCCAATCCTAAAATGTTATATAACATGTTCCCATTTATATAAAATTCTTGAAATCACAAAATCACATAGATGGAAAACATTAGATATTGACAAGGATGGGGTAGAAGTGGGTGGAGATGTGATTATAAAAGAACAACAATGGGGAACCTTGTGGTGATGTAAATGTTGTGTCGACAGTTATCAATGACAATAATCTGGTTTTGATATTGTACTGAAGTTTTACAAGAGATTATCATTGGGGGAAACTGAGTAAGAGTATATGGGATCATTCTGTAATATTCCTTATACCTCCTGTGACTCTACAATCAACTCAAAATAAAATGTTTAATTGAAAAAAATACACAGAACTAATAAAGCACAGAGAATGTTCAAGGTCAGAGTGAAAAACAAATGGTATTTTTTGGCATTATTTGATACCTATATGTATTTGAAGGTGTATCACAGGAAGGAGGAAGAAAAGAAATTTTCGCTTTCAAGAATAAGACTAAGAAAAAAATAGAGGAGTTAGAAGAAGACAGGTTAAGGCTCAATGCAGAGATTTCAGTAGTCAAGTAAGGGGTGTCCAACCCTGGCCTGGGTTGCCTAGAAAAGTAAACTTCATGTAATGTATTCCAGTAGGAAGGATGCTGCAAAAGGCAGACTGCGTTTGGTGGAGGTTGGACTTCACTGGGGAATCGCAAAGTCATATGCCAGCAGGGAGCTAGCTAGGTGATAAACAGGAACTACTAAAGCATTCTGGGAAAAAAATAAAGATCAATATGGAACAAGGGAGCTGTGGAAATTGGAGAGGCCTTCTGCCACCTCAGTTCAGGGAGGTTGCTGCCTGTGAAAATACTGACTGAAAGGAGCTATTAGAGATCTTCAAATGTGTCAAGAGAAACCAGAAACCTGGCTTTTTATATAACATTTCCCAATAATTAAAACGTCTTTACTGATTTGCTCATTAGATTCAAATACTATGAGGTCTTAAACCATGTAGTCCAAATAAAATTTATCTGAAACTTAACCCTATTGCTTTAATGTTAGCACTTTACATGAATCACAAAAATTGATTTCAATCATTGCATCCCTGCATTTCAATTTCCAAAAACTTCTTATACTGATATCTCATCAGAGATTGCTGTTTCCGTGAAAACATCCTGAGTAAATATCAAATTTGCTGCAATTTGTATTTGACATTAAGGTAGCAATTAGACCAGAGTCTTTATGTTAAGCCCTGCATAGGATGGCTCATTTATTATTTTTTTCTTTGGAGGTAATTTATGAAAGCTCTAATTTTATTGCAGAATATATTATCTTTGCCATATATTCAGACATGTAATAATGTAGTACGTTTCATTGTTCAAATTTATTTCACGAAGGTATGTGCTTTCTTCTGATATGAATGGCGCTTTCTTGAGAGAAAGTGTCAAGTCTTATATTTCCTTTTTTTCTCTCCTCATATCGCTTACCACACTTTGGATTACACTTAAATAAGTGATCAAAAGTGGTTAGTTTACAGGGCCCTGCATCAAATAATATAATATCCACTTTTTGGCCAATAATCTAATTGGCCAAAAAGGGAAAAGCTGGGATAGGCAGGCTGGAAGGTTTCCTCAGCCCTACCTTTCATCAGAGACTTACCCTCAGAGGCATCACAACTTTGCAGCCTCTCAGGAGGCCTTTTCCCTTTTTAATTTTCAGCACCATTACTGTTTCCCGAGGAGTTTTAGGGAGCTCTCCAACACAGTGATTCAAGATATCCATTCACCATTTTGAATTTCAAAAACAAATAAAGAAAACAATCACACAAACTGTGTTCCATGCATTTTATGTAACGGTCACGCTAGGAGGAATTTGCATTGCAGGGCAGCTTACATGGGATTTATAAACCAGTGGAGAAGGCAAATGGTCATATTCATTCCCTTCCTTTCCTTCAATTCCAAGCAGATGTTATGGTGCTTGTGTCTACAATGTCTATGGTAGGGTATTATGGCAAATGCAGGGATTCTACAAATTAGCTAAAAACATGGCAGGCAGCACCTGACAACAGAGAAAAGTAGTGAGACCCCAGGCTTACAGAGTCTTCCACTTTCCATTTGTCCATCAAACATTGAGATTTTCAGCTGTAAAAATAACTTTGTGCTTGAAGAACATAAACTTGCCAGAATTCAGTAATTTTATTCTAGGGAAGGAAACACACACACACACACACACACACACACACACACACACACACACACACACAGAATGCTCCTTGCCTATCAAATAAAATGAAAAATCGTAAAGAGCCACCCACAAGTGCTTTTTAAACAGGTGGAAAAGATAGAGTTCAGCATGACTGGTGTCTAGGGAAGCTTCATCAAAAACTAACTTTAAGAAGTTTTACTTCCACACACACAAATAAAATCTGAGAATCAAAACCCACTTCAGAAATGCCCATATGCCAAGAGCGAAAGATGTGCAGCTGCGGTGCGGTGAGCAGCACGCCCCGGGCAGGACTCCTGACTTCAAGACAGCATGGTTTTCACATCACTGCTTCCTGAACTGGTGGTCTTCTGCCTTCCCTCCCAGGATGCTTTATTTCCTTTAACTTATTTCTTTCCATCCATCACATTTCTCCACACTTAGTGCATTCCTTTGCCCCACTGCTCCTCCAAATATGACATGCTCCTTTCTTTTCCACTAATGTGGTAACTTTTAATTGGCTTTCATAAGTGCATGTTTTCATAGAAAGTCCAAAAAAGATTAAAAAAAATCCATATCGGGCTGGCCAGGTGTCTCGGTTAGTTGGAGTGTGAGCTCTGAGCTACAGGATTGCCGGTTCAGTTCCCACAGGGGCCAGTGGCCTGCACCCGAGCAGAGCTGCCGCTGAGCTGCCAACGGGCAGCAGAATGGCTCAGCTGGTGAGAGCACATGCTCCTAACAATAAGGTTGCCAGTTCGACTTCCACATGGGATGGTGGGCTACGTCCCCCACACCACTCTACCTCCCGCAACTGGATTGAGGGCCCTGACTGGACTTGGAGCTGGGCTTGCGTGCCCCACCCCCACCACAACTAAGACTGAGGGATGACAACTTGAGCTGATGGGTGCTGGAAAAAAGCACATTGTTCCCCAATAAAGCTTTTTTTTTTTTTTAAAGATACATATCCTACTGGGTATTTCAACTACAAAACTCAGTTCTGTGGACACAAGCTGCATTGAGGATGGTTGAGCAGAATTCTGGGAATGACAGTATGCAAACCTCAATACCAGAACAGTCTTCTCAGATCCCAAAACACCACAGAGCAGTACAAAGCAGAGAGACACGCTCTGCGTTATTTCATGGACTCTTAGTCATGAAAGAACAAAGGTGACCAAGCAAGCAATAGACCATTTCTTTCAAAGTGCAGTTCCTCTGCTGACTTCGAGTGTTAGATCTAAGTCTAGTGAGAGCAGTAGCAATAGTGTTACTTGGGCTTTTTAATTTTTTCAAACTACAGAAAAGGGGAAGTTGATTTCTTGTTGACCTGGGTTACTGGACCAGCCTCTTCACTGGTCACCTACTTCTGCCCTTGCTTTCCCGGCCCCCTCCAGATTAGTCTCCAAGAGCAGCCTGAGCGAGCCTTTAAAACACATTGGATGGTGAGCCTCTTCCACTCAAAAATGCCTTTCAATTGGGATTTAAGCCCAAGTTCGGCATCATCTCCTCACACACTCCCCTCCCTTACCGTGCTGAGCTCATCTACCTCCCCTAACACCCCTCCTGCTCCAGCCACAATAGTTTCTTTGCTGTCCTGCCAATACATCCCCAGGCTCAAGTCCTAAGGCTCCTGCACTAGCGGATCCCTCTGCTGGGGTCGCTTTCCCACAGACATCACCGTCTTCAAGTCTCTGCTCAAATATCATCTCAAAAAGACCTACTTCCACCGCCCTATACAAGATCAGAATCCCTTTTTCTTCTACTTCTACTACACCAGCTTCTTTAATCCTGATGTGTTTTTTCTTTGTCCATATTATTTATTATCTCTTTTGTGTCCTTTCTGCTAATAATGGAGGTCTGCAAAGGCAGGGCTCTTTGTTTTATTAATCCATTTAACTCAGCTGCCTAGAACAGTGCCTGGCATATGCGTGGTAGACACAATTAAAATCATTTAACAAATTAATTAATGGTGAATTAATTTGAATTTTTTCTATGAAGGTAATAGAGGTATTAGCCTGGAAAGAAAAAGAATGATATTGTTAACAAATTAATTGCATTTCACAATCAATGAATTATCAAAAACTGTTTATTTTCTGGTTTCAAAATCATGGACCTTTTTTTCCCCTAAAAGATTCATGGAAGAGCTTCAAAATCCATAGCTTAAAGATAAGCTGTGTAGTCTCAGGTAAATTTCAGTTAGCAAGTAAACTGAAATTTAAAGAGCATTTTTGTTTTTTAAGATTTTATTGGGAAATTGGGGGAGGGGAACAGCATTGGAAAATCAGGGAAGGGAAACAGACAAGTTGCTGTCCTTTTGTTCTTCAGTCTAGTTGTGGAGGACATCACTTCACTGGCCCATGTTGGTATTATCATTGCGCTCTTCCTGGGTGAGGCAGTCGCTCACTGGCCACTGGACGGCCGCTCACAGTAGCTCACAAAATGCACACCAGCTGCTGGCCAGGCTCACTGCAGCCTATGCCGTAGCCAGTTACTCACGGCAGCCCAGCTCCAGGTCGAGCTGTTGTTCACCATCTTAGCTGTAGAGGGCACAGCGTCACTGGACCTCATGTGGGATCCGAACCCAGGCCCTGCTGCTCAGAGCTGGCGTCCCAAGCCAACTCTCAACCAACACGTCACATGGCCGGCCCAAAGAGCATTTTTTTCCTTTTTAATTGCTTTCATCTAGGAAAACAGGCCTACCTTTGCTCTCAGACTAGTTGCCTACCCTCAGCTGCTAAGATATGGGAACTAAAATTTTGGCTCAGTATCAAAATTTCTCATTGTTTGGGGCAAGTCAGTTAGTCAAACTCCTTCCTGGATCTGGAGCTTTTTCCGGTAAGATGCTCTGTCAGGGGCCTGGGCCCACGTCCCTAGCTCGTCCTCGCTGATATCCCAGTAATGTTTTTAGTCCTAGCTTTCGAATCTCCTTGCTGCTGGGTCTCTTGACTGGGCACATTCATGCCCTCAATTTGTTCCTTGAGCCTTGGCTGATTTTCCAAATACTGACCTATGTGCTAGATACAATATGCATCATGCAAATCCCCCTTTTCAGAAATACCTGTTGACCAGCTGTGGCAAGTATGGTTGGCAATCTCCAACTATAAGCCTCCCAGGGACTGCCTCAGCTTCAGAGGGCTGCTGCCCCCTGGTCACACCATTCCTAAGGCAGCATGCACCCAATGACGGCTCGATGGTGGGCCCTTTAGGGAGCAGTTCTTGCTCCAGAGCCTCCTTTAGGTTGGCCAAGGTGTCATCAGGCATGTATAATAATCCATCTTCTCCCTCTGCCTAATCCTTTCACCTCTTTCCTTCACAGGTATTGATCTCTAATAAACATCTTGCATCTGCAAACACCATCTCACTATCCGATTCTGAAGATCCCAACTGGCAACAGCCTCCAATGCTCCTAACTAATAGAAATGTCAAAATTGAGAAACCTTAAGCGGTAAGAAGTGAAGCAGAAGATATGGGAACAATACTCAGGGAGCAACATATGCTACGTAAGAGACTATCTACTACTGAAGCAATGTTAATAACAGTAATGAGTCCTCCATGCATTATGTGTCCTTACCTCAGCTAATAACATAAGAAAGCTCCTTTGCTTTCTTAAGGCTTTGCTTTCAAAGTAGCTTTCTTAAGGCTTGAGCCAAAACTCTCTTCTAACTCACCCCCTGGAAAAGCCTCCTTCATTTTAAGTTAGTAATTCTTTTATAAAAAAATTAAAACATCAGTTCATGAGATAATCCAAACATAATTTCGATTCTGAATGAGGGCCTAGAAGAACAAAATTTTACACTATCATATAATTTATAAGAATTTCATCCTGAAATTTGTATATTAACATCTATTTGTCAGAATTCACTTTCAACTACATATCTTTCTGTTTTGAAGACCTTTTTGGATAGGGTAGGTCTCAGGTACAGTGAATATATTGTTAATATCTCTGTTGCTGGTTGGTACCACCTTACATTGGCTAAAATCATTCTCTACTTGTGATATTCCCCCTGTATTATTCAAGGTAAAACGGCCATTGATTCAATGCATCTGCTGTCTAAGAGACATCTTGCTAGATCCAAAATCATGCATAAGCCCTGCCTTCCCTTTGCCTAAGGGTGACTATAGTTAGCATTTTCCAAACCCTCTCGAGTCACCACGCAATCCTTTTGAGTGGCTGATTTCTGCGCTAGACCCATTTGGCTTGGCCCCTTATGAGCGGGTCTGAATTCCAAAGGCTGCTTGTTTAAAGATTCATGAGCTTCTCAGTGGTGCAGTTCCTTTTCTGGCTGCCCCACTGCTCCGTTAGTTCAGACAACAAGCTGCTTAGGCGTGGATAATGTTTCCTTTTAGCTGCCAAAACCTACAGGGAGATTGGTATTTTACTGCTATTGTGGAATTTTCAGAAGTTTGGAAAACAGGGGATTTTGTTTTTTGTTTTGTTTTGATATAGGACACTTTGACAATGACTTTGGCAGTGACACAAAAATCTCCATGCTTGTAAACCAGAATAACAGTTGCAGCCATCTGGCTTGCCTGTAGCACCCTCTGAGTGGGATAGATATAAAAACAGTTAGCAATTAAGAGGTTTAAAATGGCTTTCCCATTAGTTTCTGAACTGAACTACCCCATGATAAAGATAAAACAGGCAATGAAAGGGTTGCTGATTCTTCATCAGTACGCTTCCCATCGTGATAAAAACTGTCTGACACCTGCATTATTTCTTAATTTCTCAATCCCTCTCCACCATCACCACCACCATTCACCCTGATTTCTGGGCTCAAATTTTCTTTTCTCCTCAATATAGCATCCCCAGTCATGAAAAACTACAAAAATCCATCCAAAGATCCACGATACAGCCAATAATGTTTTATTATTCTCCCTTTTGAATATGACTAAGGCTTGATTCCAAAGAACAGATGAAATCTCTTTAAACAGCATAATGTGAATCACTGGCTTTTAATTTTTAATTTCAGGGCTTAATCTTTATATGATAAACATTAAATATTTTATTAGGAGAGTTTTAAACCATAAAACACAGAAGAAAGTTTTAGTTCTTGAAAATGAAAGACATAGTTCCTTTAGATCAGGAATTATGCCTTTTGCCCTCTTTAAAATTATTTAAAAGTTTTTAATAACAACTGACACATATCATGATATATAAATAGCACTACAAATTGTAATGTTTTTACTTTCTGGTACAATAATTAGAGACTAAAGTTATCCAATGATCTAGAAGCAAATTTTTAGACGCTGTGCTGAAGTTGAAGAGTCAAGTAAGGTAGAGTTTGGGAAGAGGTGTGCGTCTGTTTCCCCACATCCCACTTGCATCTCAGAATTCTATCCTGCCTGCCCAGGAGAGTTACCTGCTAGTAACCTGCAGAAAAGGCTTGGTGCTATCACTTATTTGGTATCTTTTACATAGAGTAACATATTTTTATCCAAATCTTTCAGAGATTTCTCACTTAGTTGTCAAGCTCAGAAAATTCCAGAGCTGGGTGAGATCAGGCAGGAATTTTCCCAGAAAAATTAGCATGTTGAAGGAAGACCATGCAAATGGCAGTGTGAATTTCCCGTGCTGAGCACATTTTGCAGCACAGCTAAGATATTAACAAGTGATTGTTTCATGCATTTGGTCTAGTGATTTACGAAGTTGTTTCCTGATTTAATAGAGTGCTAGAAAGGATTGTTGTTATACCAACTAAAAGAATCATAAAATGGTAATGAATGTTATGAAACTTCATGAATATTTCATCTGAAGACAGGCTGTTAAATTTATCTGGAGGTTAAAGAGCACACAGGCCATAAATCAGGCCCAAGATGGAGCTGCCTGAAGTTCATAGCTGGTGAGAACTGTTTACATGTTAGGCAAGGCTATCTGTGGGTGTTTATGACTCTAGTCACATGTTAAAACCCAGTGGACTTAAGATAAAGAAAAAAATTCAGTTTTTAAAGTACATCACCTTAAAAAGGCTCAGTAGTTTTCCAGGAAACATTAGAGGTATTTTTGGAAACATAATTGGCATTATTGTAATTTTCTCAATGAATTTATTAAGTATTCAAAACTGTAATCGATGTTCAATAAAAAGGTATGACAAGGCTATTGAATTGGTATGATAAAATGGAATAATGAGTATAAGCCAGTTCTTTAGCCATGAATTACACATTATACATATAACCATCATTTACATTAAATCTTTACTATATCATCCATTTCAAGGCAATTTCACAGTTTGAATATTTATAGTTAGTGTAAAATTCACTACTTATTTTGTTAGATAGGTATTTTTATTTCTTCCAATAGAACCAAAAAAAAATTATGCTTCCCCAGGCTATACTAACAGCAGAGAAGTGAAATTTACTTCAGTGATTATAGGATTTCCCTTCTAGCTCTGTACCTAGCTGAGAGCAAGCCCCTTAACTGCTTTAAATTAAGTTTTTCCTTTTTCTTATGTTTTTCAAAGTATAAGAAATGTTATTTAAATATGGATATAACCTTTCTGATTTTTTTTTATTATTATTAATCTGGCAGTGGAAACGAAAACCTAAGAGCTCATTCATTCAATTGGCCACTCAGAATAATTTTGAATGCTTGCTATGTGACATGTACTTTACTGGGGATGGAAATGAAATGGTAGATTGGCAAAACATAGTCCCTACAGGTAAACTGTTTTGTTTTAAGAGAGATACACATAAGTAAATAAGAAAGTATAAAATAGTGTGATAGCTGACATAATAGAAGCTGCTATGAGAGCATATGAGAGAGGTACATGCCCTAGAATTTAGGGGTCAAAGATGGCACCTGAGAGAAAAGAATGTCTAAAGTCAGACCTACCTGAACTATGAGTAAATTCATAATGAAGTAGGGTGTAAACTAGGAGGAAACAAAAACACATGATCTAACAGAGGAGCTGAAGAAAGCGTGTGGTGATTGAAATGCACTGAATGTGTGCTCTTGTGGAAGAGGATGGGAAGATGGGGAGGGAAGCAAAGGAAGGCATAGACCGTGCCTGCAAACCCTGTCAGTAGCCTGAACCCGTCCTCAGGGCAATGGATTTCACTGAAGGGGTTTCAGCAGTATAGTGATATCATCAGATTTCCATTTCACCTTGTTTCAATTACACTTCCTGTTTGGTAAAGAAAATGTTCTCTACTTCTACGCTTCATACTAAAATGAAAATTATGAATTTGTACTGAATATCAAATTATTTATGTAGACAATGTTGGACTTCACCAGTGCACTTGAATGGTAGTAAAGAGAGTGATCAAATAAATACACGTCTTGAAGAACAAAGTCTGATTGGGGTAATTGCCCTAAAGAATTTTCTGGTAATCATGGAATAGTTCCAAAGATAGATCATGAGAGCTCTTCATGAAGGTCTTAAAACTAAAACTTATTCTTCATTTTAAAGAAGAAAAAGTGGCCTACATTTTAAAGAAATCATTCCTCCAGGTTTCTGCATCCTCATCCTGCTCAATACCTAAAATATGTAGTGTTAAAATAATAACTAATATTGATTAAGGGAATTACAATGTCAGTCCCTAGGTTACATATATTAGCTTATTCAATCCTCCTTTTTAAATCTATAGAGTAAACACAAAAATTATCTCCACTTTAAAGACGAGGGAATTAGGCACAGAGAGTTAAAGAATGTGCCTGCGTTATACCATCAGTGAGATACAGAGCTGGTATTTGCACCCAGTCAGGCTCTTAACAATAATGGGGTGTCCCAGTGTTCTCAGTCATGACATAATACAGAGTAACACAGTTTACACAGTTTTCTTAGCAATAATCAGTAGAAATAGCAATGAAAATTACTATAAAGGGAAAGAACTCTTCCTGTTTACCCTTAAATATCATTTTATGTTTGTTTATGAGGAAGTTCATATCCAGAGGAAACAAAAAATCCCAATTTGATTTTCTCCAAGGCAAAATTCACTTTTGCAGATTTGACACTCATAACAGCGCGTTTGCACACTGATGACAGTCATACACCACTCGCAACAGGGATATTGTGAGAATTGTGTCATTTGGTGATCGCATTGTTGTGCAAACATCATAGTGTACTTACACCTACCTAGATGGTACAACCTACTACACACCTAGGCTGTGTGGTACAGCCTGTTACTCCTAGGCTACAAGCCTGTACAGCATGTTACTGTACTGAATACTGCAGGCAATTATAACACAATGGTAAGTATTGGTGTATGTAAACATATCTACACATAGATAAAGTACAGTAAAAATAAGGTATAAACGATGAAAAATGGTCCATCACTTACCATGAATGGAGCTTGCAGGACTGGAAGTTGCTCTGGGTTAGTGAGTGAGTGAGTGAGTGGTGAGTGAACGTGAAGGCCTAGGACATTTCTGCACACTACTGTAGGCTTTATAAATACTATACACTTTGGCTACACAAATTTATAAAACACAAGATTAAGTTAAGCACACGAGAAAATGATAAGGTTAAGATATATGAGGCTGCTGCTCACATACCACAGAATACTGTTTTACAGCAAACTTTTTTTTTTTTAAGTAGAAACAGTACACTTTAAAGTAGTGATTAAAAGTGTGGTGAAAACATAAACCCGTAAGTCATTTATTGTCATTATCAACTATCATGTAGTGTACATAATTGTATGTGCCATGTTTTTATATGACTGATAGTGCAGTAGGTTTGTTGTCACCAGCACCACCACAACACGTGAAGACTGTGTTGTGCATGATGTTCCCAGGGCTATGACATCACTAGGAGAGAGGAATTTTTCAGCTCCACTATAATCTTATCAGACCATCATGGTATGTGCAGTCTGACATTGACCAAAACATCGCCATGGGACACATGACTGTATTGATGAATGTGCTTTGATTGTGCTCTTACTTTGGTACTCATATATAGTAAATGCATTAAACACATGACATCACTTATAAGGGAATAAATAATCTAAAAAACTTTCCTTCAAAGAATGTATCATACTGAACTGTCACTCTCATTACCCTAAACTGAGTTACAATGTTAGTACCTAGTAATGTCACATCCTTCATTAAAATGGAAATTTTGTCTTAATTTCTAGAGGAAAACACCTTACAATTTAAGCTGTTGTATAGTCTCCCCAATACAAAGAGTCATTTGTTCCATTTTCTGACCTGCTCCAGCCTAAAGAATAAGGAGAGCAGAGGATGACAAAAGGTTTCCAGCAGCAACAACGGATTAATAGTCAGCATCAGTTTCCTACGTTTTCATTCATTTTCAATGAATACAAAGTATAATCTTGCTGCTAATACAAATGCAGCAAACTGAGCCATTAAATTGACAGTGTGATCTATCCCACTTCACACTGCTTTATAAGCAAAATGTATCATTCTCGGGAGCTTTCTCCTAGTTAAATAATTGTAAGAAATATATCTCTTGCCATTACCTTTATTGATAAAACACAGCATGTCATCTTAATTCATCCTTTCACTGCTCTATTCTATCATCTTCTACCAAGTGATTGGGATTCTGATCACCCTGCATTCTGCTCTCAGATTGAAAACCTCAATCTACTCATCTGTTATTCTTCACAGAAGAAAAGCTCTGGTGTAACATCTGTTTTCTCACTGAATCTTCACCAGAGACTCAGATGCCAGCAAGCAATAACCTTGGGTTTCCCTTAGAAATTCTCAAGGGTCCCTGCTATGTCAGGACTTAAAGCTAAAAGAATTAATGGACAAGGGCCGTTATTCGATTTTCATTTCGGAATTTGATTTGTGGTACATGAGCTTGGTGGAATAATGATAATGTTTTACTGTTCTTTGAAGCTAGTCATCACTTAATGAAAAGGTTTAGAAACTGGAAGCTTTAGCTGCATATCTTAAACTTTATTCCTTCCGTTTTCTTCCATTGATATTCAACTAAGCTCACATCTTATTTGAACTTCAAACACAGAGAACATTTGTTTTGTCTCAATCAGGTATTCTTATGATATTTCCTACTTCTAATTTCAATTTCTAGACTGAAATTGGCATCTGTTTGATTTTTTTTTTTTGCATTTCTTGATGGAATTTGCTAAAAATTCATTTATCCACTTAATTCAAATTACTGAGAAAAGGCTACAAATAAATTTAAATCAGAAGCATATTTTGATTATGTCATAAGTAAAAAAAATATGTAACCTAGAAAATTTGTAGATGTTGATCATTTTTATAATTAGTCATAACTTATGCCTAATGCCAAACTTTAAATTGATGTGTATGTGTGTGAATTAACCATAAACATATACTGACAAATACTTAGACATATATTTCTTTACATATACATCATATTAATTGATTTTATTTCAGTTTTCTTTTTTTTTTTTTTAGCTGTATTAAGGTACAACTGACAACATTGTAAGATATTTAAAATGTACACCGTGATGATTTGATGTATGTATGCACTGTCAAAGGATTGCTCCCATCTAGTTAATTAATTCATCTATTACCTCATATATTTATCTTTTTGTGTGTGTGAGAACATTGAAGCTCTACTTTCTTAGCAAACTACGATTATACAATACAGAATTTTAAAGACAATATTAAAAGCAATGAGTCACCTGTTTAATTATCCATTACTATAAAACAATCCACCCAAAACTTAGCAGTTTAAAACAATAATTGGTTATTTTTCACAAGTCTCTCTGTTGGCCGGAGTCAGCTGGAAAGCTCCTCTGCTTCTTGTGGCATTGGCTAGGCTCATTCACTCAATTGTAGTCAGCTGAAGACTGAGCTTGGCTGAAAAGTCTAACAAAGCTATACTATATGAAATGCCTGGCATTTTGCTGCTCTTCCACGTGGCCATTCCCCACGGCTAGCTGAGACTTCCTCACAACGCAGCAGTCTCAGGATAGTCAGCCTCCTGCAAAGCAGCTGACTTCATGAAGAAGAAAGTAGAAGCCACCAGTTACCTTAAGGGCTAAGCCAGGAATTGGCATAGCATCATTTTGAGCTGAATTCTGTTGGGCAAAGCAAGTCATCAGGCCAGCCAAAATTCAATAGGAAGGGATGGACTCTACCTTTTGAGTGGTGGAGCAACGTGACTGTAAAGGAAAGGAAAAAAATTGGTGGCCATCTTTGGAGACTGTCTAACATACCTACCCAAATTTAAAATTCAAACTCTGTTTTTAATTAGAAAAGAAGTATTCTCAGTCTTCTTCATTATACTAGACAGTAAATGGTTTTTCTAAAATATTGGTCTGTCCAAATCCCATGGAACCATGCATGTTTAAAAACCCATGGATTCGTTTGCTTCTGGTGGTATCCTAGACATTTACTAATTTTAACACTGAAATCAAACTTCATATTTCAAACATACTGTCTTTCCCTCACTGTTCTTCCCATCCTCACTAGCCTTTTCTTCATTAGTTTACATTTCCACTGGGATACTAACTGAAACCAAGCAGAAAATGAAAGCTAAAAGCAAACTTATAATGTGTTTACACATATGACCCACTCAATCTAGTCAAACCCAGTCATCCATCCAGGGGGTCAATAAACACCAGGACCCTGAGAAAAGTAGACAAGCCGTGTTTCTCCCCATCCATCTCATCAGACACAACTGCTCCAGTTTTCAATTACCCACACCAATGGTTTCTCCCATTGATAGGAGTAACTGAGAGAGGGCTTTACATTTAACAAGCATTTAACAAATGTTAGTCACAAAATAGTCTTCGCAAATACATCAAAGAGAGTCATTCTAATTCTTCTGTGTGAAAACATTGATCAAGACCTCAATATGTGCTAGACATTGGGAATATAAAGGTAAATTATCTCCTTTTCAAAGTTTCAGAAAGCTAAGAAAACATTAAGTACTTCCTGAGGTTTCTAATTTTATCTTTAATTTAAAATATGAAACAAAATGACCTCTCATTGAAGTTGCCATTCGTCGTGTTTTCAGAATCCTCAAATGAGATTAAACCAAATAAAACAGCTGCATTGACCTAAAGATACTTAACATTAAAGGTTTCTAAAATAAAGACAGAGAATGATTTTAGTAATGATTTCTCATCTGCAGATGGGAGATTTGAGCGGCGTAAATAAACCTCACACAGCAAAGACCTCTGCAGATTCTTGCAGAGTGGGAAAGTAAGGTCCAACAACATATGAGTGATGCAGGGAGAGTTTGGTTTATTGACTAATTCAACACATATTTATTGAGCACTTACTATGTGCCAGCTTGCTGCTGGGTGTGCAACAGAAAGAAAAAAAAAAAAGATGCAATCTGCTTTCACAGAGCCTCCTATCTAGCGATAAATACAGATACGCAGGCAGCTACAACTAGTGTGGTATTTTTTAAGAGTGAATAATATGGAATCCTGTGGGAGCACACAATAGGGTCCTCTAATCCAGGGCAGGGGTTCAGGAACAGCCTCAATAGAGAAGGATGAACAGAAATGGGTTACATGCAAGGTTGGGGGTTGCCCTGGGGGATAAGAGTGTTCCAGACAGAGGGAAGAGAATGTGCACAGGTCTAGAGTTAAGAGAGGGTGTTTTCTGGGAACTGAACATTCTTTAGTCCTGCCAGGATTCTTGTGAGAAAAGGCTGTAGGATGAGAGTGCAGTTTATGCAGGAATGCTGCTGATTCCTGGGCGTGGGAAAGGGGAATTGGTTAGGGAAGACCATTAACATCCCTATTCAAAAAATTTCCATTTATAGAATATATCAGGTGCATTTTTAGCTTTGAACAGAATATGTGTATTTGAGCATCACACACACACATACACACACACAAACACACAAAATGAATGGGGAAGAAAATACAACATGTTAATTAACCATGCTGTATGGCAAGACTACAGATGATTTTTTTTCTAAATTTACTACTTTACACATTTTTTGTATCTTCAAATTTTTATACAATACTACAGACAAATATATTTAACAGAAAAACATCACTATTTAAATGATGCAACTGCAAATGATGTTTCTAAACTTTTTCCTTTTTTATAAACCTCCTATTTCTAATGGGCTCTTTCTATACAACTGTTTTTTCTGGTTTTTGTTTTTGTTTTAGCTGAACCATCCTGTCACCTGTTGGCAGCTCAGCGGCAGCTCAGCTCAGGTCGAGAATCGAACCAGCAACCCTGTTGCTCAGAGCTCACACTCTTGAGCGAGCTCTTACCCAACTGAGCTACTCAGCTGGCCCTGTTCTTTCTGCTTTTTAATAGTAAATGTTTTCTATTCAGAGGACAAGTCAGCTGAATTGAATAACAAACTATAAAACTCAATCCTTTATAAAAACAAAAGCAATATTAAGAAACACACAAAAACAGTATACATTTTAACCATGTTCCCTACTCAGAGAATAATTCTTAAATTTGGTAAATACACACACACACACACACACACACACACACACACACAATTTATATACACACACAATTCAAATCTAATGAACCAAAAATACTTTGAAGATGTTATGAATATCCAGAATATTGCTAAAATTCATCTCTCACACAAATTACCTCTAAACTTCAGCAAGACATGAGTAAACAGAAGTGAACATTTTTCTGACTTTATCAGGCTCTTCCCAGTTTTTGGTTCATTAGTTCACCCCACACAATGCTTCCCCAACTATTTGTTTGTAAATTCTGCTTATCAAACCCAAATCCTCAAGACCATCCTGTGGTCCAGAATTTAACTGCAAACAGACAGGAACACAAATTGTTGTTTAACCTTGTATATATGGGTGAGACCACATACAACGCACACAGAATAAATGCATCTGGTGACAACTGCAATAAAGATGACAAGAGTGATGTACATCCTCAAAAAGCAATAAAAATAAAAAGTGCTTTGTCCTCCTAGCTCCATTTCTCAGAGCTGAGTTTAGGCCACTTTCCATAATTCCAGGCATGATCATCAACATGGAAAGTGAATAACCTAGCCTTACCTCACACATAGGCCTTCAGAGGCGGCCGGTACATTCAAATCATCAAAATTCATAACTTAATGTGTTTACTTTAAGGAAACTCTCACTTGGCTATCAAATGTGAAGAGTTTTAGAACTAAGATTAAGAAGAAACAACAACAAAAAACTAACATGCCTGAATTATTAACTATCAGTTTACAGCTTTAAGCCTTTCCTTGGCAAAACAATACACTTTTCAAAGATTGTTATAACAAGTCTTGGGCAGAGCTAGAGCAAACATTTGTGTTTATGTTTAATCTGGCTATTTCCACATATGCCTCATTGTGACTTTAGGAACTGAGCCACAGGCAGAAAGTGAGGCCCTGGTCTCTTACATTGTGCTGATAACAGCAATTTAGGTGGGTAGGCTAACTGTGTCACAGGAATGCCAATGTTTATATTTATTATGTGTGTTTCTTCTGCCTTAAATCTACTACAGACATTATCACCTTTATCTTTCAGCAGTTTTTGTTAGGTACACAAGTACCAATTTAAAAAAAAAAAGTGGGCCGGGCGGGTGGCACGTTGGTTGAGAGCTGGCTTGGGACGCCAGCCCTGGCCAGCGGGGCCCTGGTTCAGATCCCACGTTAAGGCCAGTGACACTGCCCTCTGCGGCTGATTTAGTGAACGGTGGCTTGACCTGGAGCTGGGCTGCGATGGGTCACCGGCGAAAGTGTGGGTTGCAGCCCCTGTTGCAGTGGGCTGCCGTGGGCTGCCGTGAATGGCTGGCAGCCAACGTGAGCTGCCAGAAGCCGCTGTGGGCAGCCATCCGGTGGCCGGTGACCGAACTGCCTTACCCGGCAAGAGCGCAATGATAGTGCCAACATGGGCCAGTGGAGCGACGTCCTCCACGACTGGACTGAGGAACGGGGGATGGCAACTTGTCTGTTCCCCTTCCCCGATTCCCCAACACTGTTCCCCTCCCCCAATTCCCCAATAAAATCGTTAAAAATAAATAAATAGATAGATAGATAGATAGATAGATAGATAGATAGATAGATAGATAAATAAAAAGTTTCTCTAATCCTGTTCATGGTGTCTAGTACCAAGTAAGAAAAATATCATAGGTATTTGAAGTTCCCCAAACTGATATTCCTCGATTGGATAAGACAAGGCATTCTAGTCATGTATCATCTGTATAGCTGCCCATCAAATGAAAAGCATGACTTATATTGGGTTGTCGGAAAAGTCATGATGCACTTTTGCAACGAAAAACATAGAAAAAAATACGTCATGACTTTTCCGACCACCCAATACATTGAACACAGGAAGAGCGCTGACCAAATCTAAAGGAAATGATTGGATTTGCAACGATGCTTCAGTTTTCATTTTCTCCCACAATATTACATCTTGTTCTGGTCCTTTAAAGTCTAGGGGGGAAAACAGAGCCCTGGCTCAAGGGCTGCATGGGAACAGAAGGCTAATGGGACCTGGGGATTATCTACACAGTTGCCCCGCCTCGAAGGAGACCATCACCCAAACAATGTTGGGAACAGTACAAGTCACAAGTGATGAGACATGCCGACTTTCACTCACAGATTCTAATGAATGCAAACACTTCTTTTCAACAAATGTGTCTTAATGCTTAAAGCTCCATTGTTGGATCATAATTTTTGTACCTCATTCATAGAAACTTTAAAAGAGAATGAATCTAGGATTTCCTTCTTTCCTTCTTCCCCCCGCCCTCCCTCCCACCCTACCTTCCTTCCTTTTCTTCCTTTTTTGCTTCTTTTTTTGATCTTATGAACTGAATAAACCTCATTCCTTACAAAAATTTTTGAGACAATTTCCCAAACAATCACATTTTATGTTCAACAACCTGGTGCCCAATAAAATCTGCAAGTAGCAGAAAAGGCACAAGATCCACAGAAAGAGAACTCAGATGCTTTCAGATTGATTGATGCAAGCTTCATCTGTTATGAGGGCCACTTGTAATTAAAGATATATGGCCTAGAAATCATATTTAATGATTCCAAGTAATGGATCAAAAAGAAATGTATAATGTACATGGTGAGGCATGAATTATAGACATCATTCTGAAATTTTCGTGTGCCTCAGAGTAACCTAATGTACTTGTAAAAATGCCCATTTCCAGAGACCCCCCCACCCCAGAGATGGAGCCGAGGAATCTGCATCTTTAATTAGCACCAAGGTAGTTCTGAAGTAATTGGTTTATGGACCACACTTGGAGAAACACAGGGTAAGAGTATATATTCTACTCCTAAAGAAAAATCAATAACAGCCTTTAAAATAGTCATTCAATAATGCCCTATGGGGCCGGCCAAGTGGCGTGTTGGTTAAGAGCTGTCTTGGGATGCCAGAGGGCCCCAGTTCAGATCCCACATATGAGGGCCAGTGACACTGCCCTCTACAGCTAAGATGCTGAACAACGGCTCAACCTGGAGCTGGGCTGCCATGAGTCGCCGGCGATGGTGTAGGCTGCAGCTCCTGCTGCAGTGGGTTGCCATGGGCCACTGTGTGTAGCCAGCAGCCAGCGTGAGCAGCCAGCAGCCGCAGTGAGCGGCCGTCCAGAAGCCATCAACTGATCTGCCTCGCTTGGAAGAGCGCAATGATGGTGCCAACTTGGGCCAGTGAAACAACATCCTCCACAACTAGACTGAAGAACAAAGGGACAGCAACTTGTCTGTTCCCTTTCCCCCAATTCCCCAGCGCTGTTCCCATCCCCCAATTCCCCAATAAAAATATTTTAAAAAAACAATAATGCCCTATGCCCAGAACTTAACAAAAGACAGGGCAGAAAACAAGGTAGACACTATCCTGCCCACATGGAACTGACATTCTCATCTGTAGGATACAAACAAAAGGAAGGAAAACATGGTGATAGATAAGAACCTAGTTAATTTTTATTATATCCTTCATTCCTGATCTTTCCTCCAAATATACTTTACACAGCATAAATTTTAAACAAAGGGAATTAATTTAGACATAAAACAACATATTTTTTAACTCATGTTATCAGTCTCTAGTGATGAAAAAAATACAGAAAAATATTTCATTAGGGTCTCCTTAAATATCATGCCAATTTAGAGTTTAAATTCTACTTAGAGATAGCAGACTAGAAAAGCCCACCATCCTGGATCAGATTGAACTGAGGTGCTTCGTTTGCTTTTCATGTTGGGCCACATTGCTAGGTGTGGAATCATGTGTTTGGGTGAGGGCTTCCATGGACTTGGGTCTGGTCTGCTTGGCGCCCTTAAAGAGCGATGCTTAGTGAAAAGGGTATTGAAAACTCAAAGAATTCTAATGTTTATCTAACCAACCTTGACCTCTTAGAGCTTTCAGTTGAGCTGGGGGCCCTAAATTTTAAAAACTAGAGAAAAATTATACTAAACAATGTGGTAGAGCAAAATAATAATAATAATAATAATAATAATAATAATAATACTTTAGAAATGCTACAAAAGAGGAGATGAGTGAAATCTGGAGTAGGAGAAACTTTCTTGTGGAATAAAAGGCTTAAAATAGATAGTAAAGGATAGATAGATAGAATTTAATAGATAGAAGGGTACCACCATGAACATAGTATGAGTACCAGGGGAGGGACCAAAATAATCTGAATAGAACTTATAATTTTGAAATATCAGGAAACATTAGACAGAGAGAATCAGCCCAGTAAGGAATTCAGATCAATTGCAGCAATTACAAATTTATTTCAGATTAAAATGAAGATTTAAACAGATGTTACCAAGCTCTTTTCAAATAATCTATAGCCATTTTCACAGTTTCCCTAAGAATGTGTAAGAGTACCCACACCCTTAAAGACTCCCTTTCCTTAATCTACCTTTGAAATTGATGTTAATTGAGTTGTTTTTTTCCTACTTGTCTGAGGGTATATAACAGTATTTCCTTGTTACTACAATGACATATTACTAAGTGTGAGCACCATGGTTTTTTTTTTCCTTGTTTTGCCTTTGGCCATTTAGATGTGTTCTCTCACAAGCTGCCTTTTCATATCTTTCACACATTTTTCTATTGGCTTGTTTGTCCACATCTAGTCAGTTTTTAAGTTGGCTCTGTGCCTTTCCTTTGCCTTGCAAGTCATTCTTCCAAGTCTATCTACCAATTACCAATTGACTTCATTACTGATTTATTTAACTATACATTTATCTAACCAAATAAGTCTATTTTTCCTTTTGTGATGGCTTCGTTTCCAGTTTGATCAGGAAAACTTTCCCTGCCTATTGGACCCAGCAGTCTCACAGCTGGAAACCTTTTTCAACGGAAAAATAACAAGGGCACATAAGGATTTAAGTGCAGGATGTTTAATACATCATTATAGTAGCAAAAAGCCTGTAAACCAAGAGCAGTTCTGCCAATAGGAAAAGAGCTGGACAGATTACAATTCTTCAGATGAAACCGACTGAGGCCTGAAGACGTTGTGGTTTTCCCCAGATCATGGCCAATAAGCAAAGAGCCAACAGTCAAACCCAGGACTTAGGACTCTAAAGTTCTTGTGCTTTTCCATTTTAATAGCTATTGTCAGATTGATTTTTCAAACACGAAAAGGATGGCGAAGATCTAGTGTCTTTTTCTCAAGGCAATCCTTTCCGTGATGATTATGATATATTTTATGTAATTCTAGCACTGGATTTGTAATTCTCATCATTTTTCTGACACCACATAAGTCCTGAGAATATAAGCTTGGGATCATGAAGAAAAAACTATTATGATGACAGGCAAACTTATTGCAAGTTGTCCTACATGTCTATTTGGCTAATACAACATGCGTTCCCTTATATGTGTCCCAGAGCTGGGAAGGAAATTTTTCTGTTCAGGGTGAGCTAATAAATTTCCCATATATTAGAGAGTGCATTTGTCCCTATCCTACAAGTACATCTGCTTATACATGAAGGAATTTGAGAAGCGAGTGAGCACATCCAACCATCTCTGACAGAAAAATTATATAACCATGACATCTTGCATGCAAATTCAAATGTTTAATGCGAAGGCACTTGTCTTTGAATTTCATGTGTTTGAAGAGATGAATACCGTGTGTTCACAGATTCTTTTTATGTTTCTAGAGAATAAAATGGCTCACAAATCTATCCACATTCCTTAATTCTTACAAAAGGGGTTCCTGGTAAAGATAAAAGCCTTTATTTTGTCTCAGATGTTACCCAGCAAAGGCTTTCATTTGATTGTAAACGATTACCAAATGTTTCACTGCACTTTATAAATATATGGCCCTAAGAGATAAGGGACAAGGGAGATAAGGAGAGAAGTGGGAATAGTCATACATGGACTTATACTAAAAGTATTTAGAGGCTTCAAAGGGAAAGAAAACACACACACACAAAGTTAAAATGTGCTGAATATAAAAATATGAAGCAGAGTAATGTCAAAAAAAGTAGGGGCTTTAAAACCAACCAAAACTGGATCTGATTTTCAACTCCGCCAATGTGACTTTGGTTTAATTTCTTTTTTTGCTATCGAATGAGAGTAATAGTGCATGCCTTGCATAATTGTCATGGTGATTAAATAAAGTCATATGTGTAAATCATGTAACTCAGTGCCTAAGCCCAAGGACCTGCTCTAGAATCGTGACTATGATCATTATAAGAAAAGAACTGATGAGGTATCATCAACTTTCAGAGGAGGAGGAGGGAAAAAAAAATTTAAGAAATGCTATGGAGATACAATTTATAAAGGTTGTTAGAAGTTAAAACTTCTTAGAGGTAAGGAGAAAGGAGGCAAGGTTGATGAACGTTTTGAAGACAGGTGACTTAAAGGATGATGGTGCCATTCATAAAAATAAAGATAAAAATTAAAGAAGATGAGGGGATTAACCAATGATAGGAATTGCTGTTTACAGAAAAGTACATCGTTATTTTTTAACCATCTTTTATTTAAGCAGGTATTTTCCCGGTATTTAGAAATAGAACACGAAAGTCCTTTTCCCGTGGGTATAGTTTAAGCAATTTAAATTACATGTTCAGCAAAAGTGCCCGATAGTATAAGAGGTGTACTTTTATAAAACTTCACCTGCACAGGCCTCCTTGGACCACGCAGCTGCTTCGGAATTACCTGACTGTGCAAGAAAACAAGTTTGACAGATTTGAAAAATCTGGCTATGGGGGAACAAATCTTATTGTACCCACCTTAGTGGTGGACAAAATCCAAACCAAAAATAAATCCAAAATTTCAAAATCCTCTATGTTAAAAGAAAAAAAGATACTGAATACACAATGATGTAAGCTTAGGTTGGGAGATGGTTTGAATGATGAAATCCTCTATTACATGAAGAGACCTACAAGAAATGAAAAAACCCTCAGGTGGTTTCATGGAGCACAAGTGGCTTTCAGTTTGGTAACCCACAGGAATGCTGATAAAGGTAAATTAGCTGGATAAAAGGATTTTTCTATTCTCTGCTTGTAGGCTCTTGGTATACATCCAAACACTTCATATATTTTGCATTCTTTAATTTTTCTTCAGAGGTGATTAGCACAAGATCTTAAATTATTCAACATGCAAAGCTACTTTGAAACACTTCTTCCTGTGCATTCATAGAGAAAAAAACTCACTGTGTCTGAGCTGACCTTAGTAACAGCCAGGAAACAAACAAAGGGGCTGGGATCGTACGAACCGTTTCCCCCGAGGGAAGTTAGCTAACTAGTTGACTCTGCCAGGTCACAGCAAATAAAAGCAGATCCTGTAGCAGACTATTTACCATCCGGAAAAAGAGAACACCTTTTAATAAAATACTGCATTTGTTTAGTCTTTGGGTTTCCTCCTAAAATAAGCACTGTGGTTTTCTTGTATTCCAGCTTTCATAGTAGTAATATTCAGAGCTCCTTCTAACTAGTTTTTTCCCATTAGAGTTTGAACACTGTCTAGAACTCTACCTCTACTCAAAACTCTTCCATACTTAAAAATGAAGTAATATCATAGTCATGAAACATGCATCCATAAAACTATGGGATATATCCCTCCAGAAAGTATTAAAGATTCTTTGGGAATATGGCTCACTGGGAAAGTCCTACCCAACAAAAATTTCTTATCTCATACAATATGTGAGGGGAGTCTTTTTATATTTTCATTAACATTCATTAGTTCCTTTTCAATACAGAGAATATAAAAACAAAAATAAAACAGTCCAAAAATCCCACAGCACATATAAATTCCAGTGACATTCAAAACAAACAAACAAACAAAAAACAAGATGAAAATGTGAAGAGATTGCAAATACTACTGAAAGGTATACAATTAAAAGTCTCCATCTCAATTCCCAGTTCCAAGCCCTTTCCACAAAGGTGAACAATGTTAACAATTTCTTGCACATCCTTCAAGAAAATAATTGGCATATGCAGTATACCAATCTTTTAAAATTTGGGAGCCGAAGAATCATACAAAATAATTATCCTGTGTTTTGTACTTTTTTATTTAATATACCTTGGAAATCTTTCCTAATGAGTATGTATAGATCTGTTCCATTTCTTAAAAAGGGCCAACTAGTGTTCTGGTGTGGATGAGCCATCATTGTCAACAGTGTTCTCAATGTGTGCAATTTCAGGTTATGTCTAATTCTACTTTGTTGTTTTTCCATTACAAATAAGGCTGCACAAAGCACACTGCACTTAACTTGGAGAATGTTCGTCAGCATATCTATCGGGAAAATTTCAAGTGAACAGCATGGACAAACAGTACGTGCATTTGAAGTTTTCATCCATATTACTAAATTACCTTCCAAAAAAATACGACCAACTTGCATTCCTAATGTCTACATGAGGATGCCTGCTTCTTCCCGACTCACCAAACTTCACCAAAAGGCATTGACATCCTAACTCCCACTACGTGAGCCTTGTTTGGAAATAGGGTCTTTGTAGATGATCAAATTAAGATGACATCATTCGGTGGGCCCTAATCCATTACAATTGTGACCTAAGAAAAAGGGGAAATTGGACACAGAGACAGACAGGCACACAGGGATAATGCCACGTGAAGATGAAGGTGAAGATTGGGGTGATACATCTACAAGTCAAGGGATGCTAAACGCTGCCAGGAAACTACCAGAAGCTACTAAAAAGGCACGGACCGATTCTCCCTCACACAAGGAACCAACTCTGCCTACCACTACTACTATCTCCAGAGCTGTGAGACAATACATTTGTTATTTTAAGCCACATAGTTTACAACAAGTAAAAATATCTCATTGTTTGATTTGCCCTAAATTCATCCTTTTTCTGGTCTTCATCTACCCTCAAACTTTTTCATTTTTATGTTGCTCAGCACCCTAGTGCAGTGTTTTACATGCAGCAAATATTGATAAACATTTCCTGAGTAAATAAATACATGCTATAATAGGTAGGCTAGTAAAAGGACAAACAAATTCATAGCTGAAAATGTTAGATCATTATTATTTTGATTGGCATTTCTTTGTGAGTGAAGTTGAGCCTCTGATTATATTATTATTGGCCTTTTTATTTTTTTTCTAAAAGTACTTCATATTGTATGCTCATTCTTCTATTTAATTATGCATTATTATTGATTTGCACACGTCCCTCTTAAACCAAAGAAATTATGTTTGTCATACGTGTTGCAAGTATATTCCAGCTTCCAATTTGTTTTTTTAATTTAATGAAAGCACTTTACACTAATTCTTTATATGTTTATAATATTTTAATGCTGTTATATAGCCAATTAGTTAAATTAGTCAAAAGTTCTATAAGGCTTTTGGAGTTTGCATCTTATTGGGAAACATTTATAATTTTAAAATACAAATAAGTACAGTACATTATAACATATGGTTCTAGCTTTTACATTTAAGTTTTGATTCATAGATTAGATGGAATCATATATTAAGTCAAAAATGCCAAATATCAGCAGTTGCATATGGTTCAACTTAATGACTTATTTCCAGTACAAGTAAGGTAGTTGATCCAGTTTATTTTTTTCTTTATGGCTACCCAGGTCCTAATATTATTTGATATATAAACTCTTTTTTCTTATATGATTTTTAACAAAACCAAATATGATAAATAGTTAGGTTAGTTTCTGTTTTTTCTGACCTGTCTATTCGCATTTCTAATACATTTTACTTTTATAATTATGAGGATTCATCATGCCTCATTATAACTATTATAAAGAATATTTCTGGGGCCGGCCAAGTGGCGCGTTGGTTAAGAGCTGGCTTGGGATGCCAAAGGACCCCGGTTCGGATCCCACATGAGAGCCAGTGACACTGCCCTCTACAGCTAAGATGCTGAACAACAGCTCGACCTGGAGCTGGGCTGCTGTGAGTCCCCGGCGACCATGTAGTCTGCAGCCACTGCTGCAGTGGGCTGTCATGGGCTACTCTGTGTAGCCAGCAGCCAGAGTGAGCGGCCAGCAGCTGCTGTGAGCGGCCATCCAGAAGCAGGCGACTGATCTGCCTCTCCTGGGAAGAGCGCAATGATGGTGCCAACTTGGACCAGTGAAGCAACGTCCTCCACAACTAGACTAAAGAACAAAAGGACAGCAATTTGTCTGTTCCCCTTCCCCCAATTCCCCAATAAAATATTTTAAAAATAATATTTCTACATATTCGTATATATGTATTATTGCAAATGAACTTAAGAATCAATTGGTCAATTTCTCCTCCCTTCTCCAATAAAAAGAACAACACAAAACCATTTGGATTGTGGTTGAATTTGCACTAAATTTGTATTGATTATTATTGGGAAACTGATATCCTTATAAAACTGAGTCATCTTACTCAAGAAAAAATTATTCCTTTCTATATAAAAGTACTTTTTAAATTCCTCTCCAAATTATTTTTCTTAATGTAGTACTTAATTCTTCTTAGATTTATTTCTGGATATTTTATGATTGTTTTTAATTGGCATTATAAATGAGATCTTTCCTTTGTGAACATGTTATTATTAATATTAGTTGATTGAAAATCCATTGATTTAGATATATTAATTTTGTAAGTGACCACTTTGCAGAGTTTTTAAATTTATAATAATTTGGCAACACCCTTAAGTGATTCAGGTTATAATCATATCATCTACAGACAATAATGTTTGTCTCCTTCTTTTCAGTATTTTAATTTTCTTATTTGCATTACTTTGCACTTCTACAAAACTCAAAATAATACTGTTAATATGTGTTCTCCTTTTCTTAATTCTGATACTAAAGAGGTTATTTTATCATTTTAGCCATTAAGCCCTACCTACAAGCAGGAAAAGGAGAATGAATAAATTCTAACATCCGAGTCTCACATTCTACAAGCTTAAAATTAATTTTAAAACGCTTGCCTCATATGGCTGTTTTGAGAATAAAATTAGGATACACATAACAGGCCTGGGGCAATGGTAAGTATTTGATAAATGTTATGCAGTTCTTCCTACTGGAAAATTTTAGAGGCTTTTAATAATTGTAGGTATCTATTAAAGAATACTATTTTATTTAAGTATCTATTATGTGGGTCAAAAATATTCAGGAATAAATAAGTCATCACATATTTATTATGTTGCTTTTATGAGAAGACACTGTGAAAGCTCTGGCACTCCCACTTCCACAAGGATATTCCTATCCATTCTCATGACCGCACTGCAGCTGCCACAGATCAGGCTCTCACCACCCGAACTCATAAATCGCCTCCTATTTCAGTCTAGGTAACAATAACAGAAAGCACATTTACAGAGCTTAATATGTGCCAGGCATTGTGCTGAGTGTTTTAAGGATATTAACATTTAATTCTCATACTTTCATTCCTATTTTACCGTTGAGAGAACTGAAACACAGAGTTTAAGGAACTTTCCAAGGTCTTTCAGCCAGAAGTTGTCAAGGTGCAAATCCAAGCAGTCTAATCCAAGGCCCATATTCATAAAAAGCATTTGATAGTCATACAAGTATAGAGCCCACACTTCTGTTCATCCATTCATTCAGTATGTGATGTTGATTCTTCCTCTTTTACATCTGTTCCCTCACTTTGCATCTGTACTTTCCTTTAGATTCCATTATCAAGCACCCTAAAATAAGCCCTGATTAAATTCTCCAAATTGACCACAATTGTCTCCCAATTCATCTTCCCAACTCCTCTCGGTTCTGCACCCACCCCTCATTTTATCTGAAACTACTCTGCTAAGTTTAATATTTTTAAAATAGAGTTCAAGTGCAAATACCTTAATTTGGCATTTATAATGCCCCGTAATTCATATTCCAGTCTACCAAGATCCCCAAAATATTTCTATGTGTACTTTTTGTTTTATCTCAGTTGAATTTTTCATCATTCCCTGAGAATACCCAACATTTTCCAAACTTTCATTCATTTTATATATTATTTCCCCTATCAAAACTGGTCTCTCCTTATCTCTTTAGAAATTCTAAGTTATTTTTCTGAGGACCTTTTCAAATGTTAACTACTCCAAGGAATCCTTTCTCAAGCCCCAAGCTGAAAGTCGTTTTTCCCTCTTCTCCCTAACCTAGCAATTTGAACTATGCTTGTTGCATAGTTCTACTTTACAATTAGTTATTTGTCTACATATGGGCACAGCTTGGGCTGGAGTGCTGATAAAATATTTATAGAGGAGACTATTAAAGTATATTTGGGGAGGGCTTTAAGATTTGGTTGAGTTTAGATAGGCACAGAAGATAAGGGAAGCCTTATAGAATGAGCTAATAACAGGAGAAAATAAAGAGGTGAGACAACGAGAGGGAGAAATTTGTATGAGGGAGAAGATGGAAATAAGGCTAAAAAGGTAAAATGGAGCCAGACTATTGAAGACATTTAATTACTCATTGAATAATTTAGCTTTGATCTTGAACACAATGAAATACTTCTAAAGGTTTTACATTCGGGAATGGAGTGCCTGTACTGGGAAGGTTAATCAGGTGCAGAGCGTGGGATGGATTTGCAAATGGGAAGACTGGAGGCGTAGGGATGACAGTGGAACCAGGATGAAAATTCAATTATCATGCCAGTTAAACTTGAATCAATTCTTAGATGTGATTGGCCAGAGTCTATTACTGTATCAAAGAAACTGTCCCAAAGCAGTTACTGAACAGCAAGATCTTGGAAGTCAAAAGGACAATATCCCTCTTGGCAAACTAAGTATTTTATAATCAAGTTTTCTCTAACAGCAAGGAGAGTCTCTGGGCTGGTACCTATTAGTAAAGGCCTACACTTCTACAGTTATCTTTTTTCCTTCTAATCCCTGAAAACACATTTCTGCATCTCCTTAGTGGGGACATGGAACCAATGTTTGTAGAGAGATTATTAGATTTTATATTTAATCTTTACAACAAGACTACAATTTAAATATTAGTTTCCCTATTTTACAGTTGTGTCACAGGAATCTCAAAGAGATCAGGTCATTTACCCACGATCATATAACTGGTATGCAGCAAGAACAAGAATTTGATTGCAGGTCTGGCTGCTAAAAATCTTATCCCCTTTCAAGTCCACGTTTTAGCACTCTCCTCTAAAACGTGGGCTTCTCTTAGACACACTAGATAGTATGTTTGATAGAACTTTAATAAGAAGTTCTGTGTGACACTGATTGTAGTGAAATGAGCCCATTTTTAACAATTTAACAAGAGCCCTTACTCATTACTTGTAGAATTAAAGAACGAGTACATTAGTTGGCTCTGCAGTGGTTTGCTTCCTTAGGAATAGAGAAAAGGAAAAAAAGGGCACTTTACTCATTTTTTAAAAAACTCCTTTCAGTAATTCACCTTCAAAAATCTGAATAATTTATTTTCAGTTAATTTATCCACCCCAACTTTTAAAGATGAAATTTGCACCGTGGGTAGCACAATGTTTTATGAAGCCTTAGAGAACTCCAGAATTACTAAAAACACTTTACAATATAGTAAAAATTTATATATTTTAAACAAATTATATTTGATGTCTGTAGTAGCCAGCCTCCAAGATGGCACCCAGTGATCCTTGCTTTTTGTTATTCATGCCCTTGTGAAGTCCCTTATCACACTGTATGAAAATTGGTCTGTGTGACCAAGAATAAGGCAGGTACACATTTCCAAGACTGTAGGTCATAGGAACATTGTGTATTCTGCCTCTCTCTCTCTCTAGAATCACTTGTTCTGGAGAAAGCCAGCCGCCATGTAATGAGAAGCCCATGTGGTGAAGAGCTGAGGTTTCCTGCTAACAACCACATCAGTGAATTTCTGAGTAGATCCTTCAGCCTAGGCCAGCATTCAGAGGATGATGTCCCTGTTGATATTTGGACTGTAACTTCATGAGAGATGCTGAGCCAATCTACACAGGAGCCTTTTCAAAATTCCCGACCTACAAAAACTGAGATCTTCCAATCGGACTCTTTGATCTACTTTAACTTCTGGAAACACAGATTTGTTGGATGTTAGCCAGGAATATTATAAGGCTTAAGAATACTGGTTAATACTTCATAGCTGTGTTTGCGCGTGTGCTCTGGACTAGCAACATAATTTGCAGGACCTGGTACAAAATGAAAGCATGAGTCCCCTTCTTCAAAAATTATTAAAGATTTCAAAATGGCAACAGGAGAGAATTAAATCAGGCATGGAACATGGTTACTGAACATGGAGCCCTATGTGACTGCATAGGTCATATGCCCCTGAGCAGGCCCTGTGTGTGTATGTGCTTAATAACCGTAGCTAATATTTACTTATCATATATCAGGCACTCCACAAGCATATTCTACATTGATCCTCACACAACTTTAGGAGATAGGCCCTTATCCCCATTTCAAACGAGGAAAATAAAGCTTAGAGATGTTGGTTAACTTGCTCAAGCTCAAACACGTACTAAATGACACGACTGAAATTCAAGCTAAGCATAGAAATCCTTGAGTCCAGACTTATCATTGTTACGTTAAATTACTTTAAGGATACTATATTGGTTACTATTGCAACATACAAATTACCCTTAAATTTAGCAGCTAAAATAAGCATTTTATTTTGCTTATATTTTATAGGGCTCAGCTAGGCAAGTCTCACTTGTAGTCTCTCATGCAGTTATAGCAATATTTTGGATGCGACTGTAGTCATCTGAAGGCTCAACAGGGTAGGGAATCCAAGATAGATCAACTTATATGGATGTCACTTGATGCTGGCTGGTCGCTAGGAATGGGCTGTCAGCCAGAACATCCACACATGGACCCTCCAGCATGGCAGTCTCAGAGTAAGTGGATTTCTTACATGGTGGTCCTTTCTCCCAGGCAAGTATCCCAAGAGGACCAGTCAAAAGCTACAAGGTCTTTTCTGACTTAACCTTGGAAGTTACACAGCATCACTTCTGTTGCATTCTGCTGGTTATAAGTGAATGACTAAGTATGTCCATATTCAAAGGGAGAGAACATAAACCCCACATTTCAATGAGAAAAGGATTAAAGGATTTGTCGATATGTTAAACCTACCACAAAAATTAATTCGATGGTTATTTGGATTCAATGTATCTGTTTGAAATTTGCTATTAAGCATTTGCTTAATCTAATGAAACTTAAAATATTCTGGATCATTGCTTATAAGTACACATGAAATTTTATGATTAACTAATTGTTGTGTGTAACGTTTGATAGAAGAAAAATTAAACTCACAATACTCGTTGATTTTATTAGTTGATTAAGGCAGTCTAATTTATAAGCATACAGGTAGTATACCCTTATCATGGGGGACACAATTTAACCTTGAGTCTAACCCTAATATTCAATATTTAAATATAAAAGCAATAACAGTAGAACTTGCATTAATAAAGATATCAGTGACAATTGCTACATGTACTTATCATTTCTTTTTATATTAAGAGGTTGTATTTGTATTTTTTAGGGGAAATGAATATTTTGCACCCAATTTTCAGCGTGTAAGGTTTTTTCCACACACCACCAAGCAATTATCTGACACAGCTGGGTGTTCTACAATTCATTCAATTCTGACGCTGTCTACCTAGAGATAATGTCAGATCCCAGAGGTTAAGAGCTCAGTCCCACAGGACTATGTTCCCCTCACCCCACAGACTTGAGACACTAGTGGAAAGGCCAGGTTCTCACCTGGGCTTCTGACTAACCAGCTGTAGGTTATAGATCAGAGGTTCCAATGACACCTCTTCAGCTTTGATTATTTGCTAGAATAATTCACAGAGCTCAGAGAAACATGTTACTTACTAGCTTACAAGCTTATTGTAAAAGGATATAACTCAGGAACAGCTAAATATATGACATGCATAGAGCAAGGTATGGGGGAGGAGCACAGATTTCCCATGGTCTCTGAATGGGCCACTCTCCCTGAATCTCCATGTGTTCACCAACCTGGAAGTTGTCCAAACCCTGTCCTTTTGGGTTTTTATGGAGGCTTCATTACATAGGCATGACTCATTAAAGCACTAGCCATTGGTGACTGAACTCAATCTGCAACTCCTCTTCCCTCCCAGGGCCTCAGGGGATAGGACTGAAAGTTCCAGCTCTCTAATCACATGACTGGTTCCTTTAGCAACCAGCCCAGTAGGTTACCTAGGGGTTTTCCAAAAGTCACCTCATTAACAAAACAAAAGACAACTTGATCGCTCTCAGATTCTAATGGTTTTTTAGAAGCCCTGTGCCAGGAAACAGAGGAAGACCAACTACATATTGATTACTATAAATCACAATATCACACCACCGTTTTCTAAACAGAAAAACTCGGAGCCGGCCAAGTGTCACTTGGTTAAGAGCTGGCTTGGCAGCAGGGCCCCGGTTCGGATCCCACATGAGGGCCAGTGACACTGGTCAGATGACCAGAAATGGTGATGTTCAGACACAAAAAAGAAAGAATATGGAAGCTACAGAGGTGGATATTTGGCAAAATCTAAATGTTGAATAATTGATCATTATACAGTTAGTTTGTGAACATTTATAAAATACTGCAGTGATTGCGAAAGCATTTGTATATTCTGAAGCAGTAGCCAAATCATACTTAACAGTAAAACAAGACAGAAGAGATTGTTTAGAAACAATAAATCTGGAAAATTGAATACAAAATTTTCATTATTTCCAGATAATAAAACTGTATAATCAGATAATTACAGAGAATCAATTGAAAATGCATTGGAATTCATAAGACAGTTCAGTAAATTAGCTCAATAAAAGATAAATAAGATAAACCAATAGCGTTTCTATGTTTTGCCAACCACCATTAGAAATTTTAATGGAGGCGAATTCAGAAACATGGCATCTGGCTGGTAATGCATGAATAAGTGTTATTCAGTGTCCAAAGAAAATAGCTAAGAAAATTCAGAAAAAGATGAACATTCTGAACAATGTTGAAAAATAAGACTATATATAGTCCAACCTATTGTGGGAATTGTGGAAAACTGGAACTAGTAACAGGAACTATGGAGATCAAATAGCTGCTACTTTTGTGGCCAAGTTATATATATACTTTACATTATTCATCTTTTCTAGTAGTGCTTCATTTTTTACCTATACAATTAAAAAAAAATAAGGTCTAGCATCTTTTAAAATTAAAGGTTAAAAACTAGTAAAAGTTAAAACAATGTACAATTTGAAAATAATTTAAAGAGAAACAAATATAACAACAACAAAAAGATAGATATAAAAGAAGAAGGGGGGAGGAGGAGCAGTGGGAGGAAGGGGAGGAAGAATAAATCAAAAACAGAAAATGTAAAACAATTTAGAAGCAGTAGGCAAAATACTTAATTATGGCAATAAATAAAAATGGGCAAAAGACAAAGTCTCCAGTAATGAACCTTAAACAAAATACAACACATTATCTGTAAAATGTAAGAAAATGTGACATAAAAAATTTTTTTTTAATTTAAGCATGTGAAAATGTTTATCAAACAAACACAAAAAAGAATGCAAAAATTAAACATTAATACCAAAGTCATGCAAATACAAAGATAATTAGCAAATGAAAGAATAAAGTGTAAAAGTAATAAGAAAAAACTATAACTAGTATGAACCATAATGTATTAAATTAAAGCAATAGAAAGTATAAGACTAATGTTTTTTTAGAAAACACAAGGAGAAACTAACAGAAACACAGTCTAATGGGAGACAATAAACCACCCAGTATTTGATTGATCAATTAGGAAAAAATAGATCTGAATAGGATAATAATATAGATCAAACTTTAGATTCTCAAATAACTTTTTTGAAATACATAGTTCACATTTACAAGAAGAAAAAGCTTCCTTTCTTCATTCAATAAATATTAATTGTAACCTATGTGCCAGACAACCCTCATACCCTGACCCAAAGATGCTGCCATCAAGTGTTAGGTTATGAAGAGAACTCCAGGACACCCGCAAAAGATCAACTGTTTAGATTATACTCTCTGATCAGAATGTAACAAAACTAGAAATACACATACACACACACACACACACACACACACACACACACACACACACACTGTTTTAAGTACTGCTGGGGAGAATTTACATCAAAATTGCCATTAATAATACCTAAAAATTAATGGCAATTAATAATACTTAAAAATTAATGGCAATAAAGCATTATATATTAAAAACTTATGGGGTATAGGCAAAATTTAACTCAGATATCAATCCAGTTTTAAATGATTTCATTATTAGATAAGAAATATCACTTAATAGCCAAAGTATTCAACTCCAGATAAAAAGGCAAAACAGAGAGCAAGTAAAATAGGCTTGTGAGGATGTAGAAAGTGAAAAAAGTCCATCCTCTCACCCTAACAACCAAAACAAAGCAAATAAGTTACAAAATCTTAATTTTTAAGTCAATAAGAAATCTGAGGATGCAAAGAAACATAAATGAATCAATGTGAGAAATGAAAGACCTTCACAGAAGAGACCACAGCTGCTTACATTCCATGCATAGTGACAAGAATGAGGACAAATGTACCACAGATGGCTTTAAGGAGGAATGAATAGAACTTTCAACAAATGTTTAACCACCATATGGAATTACACACTAGAATTCAAAGGAGCCACAGCCACAAAGTGTTATCTGCAACCACGTGACAACCCTTACCAATAGTTCTTCACCTAGTACAAAGGCAATGTCCCAGCAACTAAAAAATCTGGCAGTCAGAATATTAAGAAAAGAAAGATCAGGACCGGCCGAGTGGCGCGATGGTTAAGAACTGGC
>NW_017732115.1:412548-431178 GCF_001890085.2 Hipposideros armiger
TGGACATACAAAGAAGCATGAAAATGCGGCCTGCCATCAAAGGTCCCAATAGAAGAAGATCCAGAGATGGCTCAAAGGTCAGAATTATTAGGCAGGGACTTTGAAATATCTGATAAAATATGCTAACAGATCCAGGGGGGGATGTGGACAACATGCATGAAGAAAACAGTGAATTTCAGCAATGAGTTGGAAGCTGTACATAAATAACCAAAGGAATGCTAGAAATGGAAAATATGATATCAGAAATGTTGAACGCAAGTATCAGAGTGAACATTCTCACTATATTCTTGATCTTAGGGAAAAAATATTCCCTAAGTATGAGGTTAATTGGGGGCAGAGAGAGCAGTTTGGTTTTTTTATAGATGTTCTCAAATTGAAGAAATTCCCTTTTTGGTTTGCTGGGAATTGATTTTTATTATGAATGAAGGTTGAATTTTGACACATTTTTCTGCTCCAATTTAGATAATACAGTTGGCGTCAGAAGTGAAATTCTCTAGAATGACCCTGAGGCACTAAAGCATGGTGAAAGCATTACTTGAGAAAGGCATGAGGGGACAAGGAATGATAAACCTCTAATGCCTAGATAGCTACCAAGTCACCTGTAATATGAGACAGCAGGTACTCTGCCATCAGTTACTGAAAGCAAAAGTTACCGATGGAATTTAGAAATAGGAGACCTGACTCCTAAGAATACATAAAGAAATGTAAAATCACGACAAAGGAGCTAAATATAAAATCTCTTATTTTTATCTGTAATAGCTAAAATCAAAGTAAAGCAGTATTAGGGTGGATGTTGGTGCTACATGATGCTCAGATTTCAGCTTGTCCCAGCTACAGCCTCAAACTTTTACAGCCATCATCAAAGAGGAAAATTATGCTGGAAAAACAAATAGCACTTCAATAATGTCTGGTCACCAAAAACGTAGTCAAGGTTGTGGGGGACGGAAAAAAACCACTGAAACCAGGGAGTATATGTGAAGGAGCTGTCTCATTTTGTGAATCAATATCATCAGCTTCCTGAAGAGACTTTACTAAATGGGCTGTGAGAGTGACTAATTTAGATGAACGTTTTGTTTTGTTTTGTTTTGTTTTGTATGTTGCAGAATGGATGAGCATGTCTGGGGTGATGCAAGGCCAATAGCTCACTACTGAATGATGACTGTACAGTTTCCCCTGGGGAATGGCCCTGAGCATAGCTGGCAAGCAGACCATATTGGGCCACTACTGGCAACCCTGGGAGGCTATAAATAGGTCCTGACGGGCATAGACACTTTAATAGACACTTTATTCTGGACAGAGATTTGCTTACCTAGTGGTAGATGCAAATTCTCTAAACACTATTAAAAGGACTAGAACAGAGCTTTACTAATTTGGATCACTGCATTCCACTCTTTTAGAACCAGGGACACAGTTTATAGCCAATAGTATGAGGACAATTTAATGATGATTCTTAAAATGTGGAAATGGTTTCCAAATCTGTATTGTCAGTGTTTGGAATTTGTTTATTATGACCTCTTAAGTAACTATGATGAAGTAATAATACACTATTTTATTAACTGGAACACCTATTTCATTTTTATATAATCCTTCATGTAATTGCTCTCTGTATTCATCTTTAAGTCCTCATAAATTATACGTTCTCTATAAACTACTTGGTGTCTACAAAAGCAGCACACAGCAAATCCACACAAATCTGTAAAGATAATGAGTGTGATAATGTCGATGACAATGACCTGATATGTATATAAAAAATATACAATGATAAGTAAAAAATTTCCATTTCATTATAAAAGAATATCTAGGAACAATGAGCACAAAAGAAAACTTAACTGAAAGAAATTATATAATTATAGAAATTTCTAAAAGCAAGATTCAAAAAAAAAGGGGGAAAGGAAGAAAGAAATCACTTAACAAAACTGTTCAGGAAAACATGTAATAAGAAACAGGAAATGCTTAAGGCAATGATACTGCAGCAATTAAATCCACATCGCTTTCTATTGGACACCTCAGGGAGTCTCAACTCATAGAGAGGGAGACCTTGTTCTTAAATTGTCTTGTCCTTTTCGCTTTTAAAACTATTCAACTATCCATCAACGGTATTAAAGCAAAATGTTACCATGGACAAGAAACTGCTTGTAGTATGAATTTGTTTTTATGAATGGATTACTTGATTATTTTGATTTTGACTGAGTATGGGCTAAAATGAATGGACCTTGCCATGTTATGTAAATTAATTCATTAATGATAGACATTCATTCTTTTATATTCATCAAATGCCCCCATTTCGTACATTTTTTCCAGAATTCTTAATACCATGGTAGTGATAGGAGAAGTACCAGAAGAAAATACAGGCCTCTCCAGATCAAGAGCTGCCACAGATACAGCCATTTGTGTTACAGCTGGACATGAGTTTATCTTGTTGAATTTCCCCCTTTGAATACAGGAGAAGTTTCAACTCCATTGAGACTCACCCAAAATCACACAAGTGGTTAGCTATGGATCTAGTGTGAAGCCCCAATCTTCTCACCACAGTTTTGCTACTCCCCACTCTTTCCACATTTCTTAATCCAGATACCCTACATCAAACAGGGAATCAATTTAGAGTAATCAGCTTTCTCCAGAGAAACATAATCAGTAGAATGGGTATATATACAGAAATATATTTATTATAAAATAATTGGTTCACATGATTACGGAGTTTGGCAAGTCCAAAAGTTGCAGTGTAGTCTGGTGGCCTGGAGACCCAGGGGAACTAACTAATGGTGTTTATGAAGTCCAGAGTTAAGATAAATTCATACAAGGATCCTAAAGACATATCTATCTTAATAAATCACCCAGGAAGCTTTTGTCCAAAATCTCAAAGTTTGTGGATAGGGGATGAACTTAAAGATACCAAAATGTCACCATTGTAATTCTGACCAGGATTTAAATTTAAGGCAACAATGACATTATTTATGTATTGGGTTGTTGGAAAAGTCATGATGCATGTTTGAAACAGATGGCACTAGTTCATTTTTGGAAGTACTAGAGTCATTTGCATCTATGTTATAGCTATGCAACATTTGACAGCTGACAGTTCTAGCTCGATTCTAAAAAAAAAAAAAATTGAGCGATTTGGTTGAGTTTTGGAGATTATACAAGAAGTTGAAGATGGAAGACCAAGCTGTGCATTTTTGTCATATTTTACTATTTTACTTCCATAAAGGAAAGAATGCGCATCAAGCTTATGAAAAGTTGCAAAAAGTTTATGGTGACAATGCTCTACAAGAATGTCAGTGCCAACAATGGTTCACAAAATTCCGTGCTGGTGATTTTGATCTCAATGATGCTCCTCAGTCAGGGAGGCCCACCAAGGTGGATGATGACAAAATAAAGGCACTGATCGAGTCAAACCCATGTTACATGACACAAGAGATTGCAGAAACATTGAATATCCATCATTCAAGCATTCAAGACCACCTGAAGAAGCTGGGATATGTAAGCAAGCTCGATATTTGGGTTTCGCATGAACTCAAAAAAGTTCATTTGATGGCGCATATAAACATCTGCAACATGCTCATTAAATGTGAGGAAAACAATCCTTTTTTGAAGTGACTGATAACTGGTGATGAAAAGTGGATGAAAAGTGTTTACAACAATGTGGTGCGCAAACGGTCTTAGTCCCCACTTGATGATTCGCCTCAAATGACATTGAAAGCAGACATTCATCAAAGAATGGTTATGCTCTCAGTGTGATGGGATTTTAAAGGTGTCATGTTTTTTGAGCTCCTACCAAGGAACCAAATAATCAATTCAAATGTGTACTGTCGGCAATTGGACAGTTTGAACGAATCCATCATCCAGAAACATCCAGAGCTTGTTAATTTTAAAGGAGTTGTGTTCCATCGTGACAATGTGAGACCACACACAAGTTTGATCGCCTGTCAAAAAGTATTGGAGCTTGGATGGGATATGTTGCCACACCCACCATACTCGCCTGACCTTACGCTATCAGACTTCTACTTGTCTCAATCTCTTCAAAACTCCTTGTGTGGTATAACGTTTTTCAGATGAGGCTGTAAATCAGCACCTTGCTCAGTTTTCACAAAGACAGGTCCTTGTATGAATGAGGAATTATGAAGCTCACTGAAAGATGGCAAAAGGTTTTCAAACAAAATGGGCAATATATCATTGATTGATCTTTGTTCTTTATATAAATAAATGACCTTTGAAAAACACAGACAAAATACGTCATGACTTTTCCGACAACCCAATAAGAATTATTATTTACTATCTTCCATTCCTATCTTCTGGTTCATTTGGGTTTCTGATCTGTACTCAAGAGCACTAATTTACTTTGAATACAATTCAAGGATATTGCTTTATTGCATAATGACTCGAATATGAAACTAGTCTTTTTAGGGGCACCATCTGTTGTTCACAACACTTCAAATGAAGGAGATTTCGGTTGCTAAATATTCCACAGAAACATATGAAGAGAATGCAAAGGGTTTGGGTTTCTAAGCAAATACAGTATACCCTAAGCATGAAACAAAACCCTTCCTTTAAAGTGTCTGCAATAACAAAGAAGTGTTTAGTTATATTTGATATACATAGATCTTTTCCGGAAAAGCAAAATAACACAGGAATTAGATCAAGCCTTCTGTAAAGCAAGTGGAATGATAATCAGTGATGGTCTTATTTACAATCATGTCAGGACAGAAACAAACCGAGGGAAAGCAACTTGCCAAAGTTAAACGGTTCTGAAAAGGCTAATTGATGTGTTCGCCCTTACTTAAAACATAAATGAGTCAATTGTGCAAGGACAGAGTTGAGCTTTGGAGGGCAAGTGTTCTAATGGCATTTCTCTGGAGGGGTTAATCAGACTTCCCAAGCCTTAGCAACTCGTTTTTCAATGACTTGAACATGCTAGAACATCTCAGAGGAATAACTGATGAATATTAATTAAGATTCTAAACCCCTTGATAATAAAATGTTATCAGACAAATATTTAGACATAACAGTACCTATTAGTAATGTTTGGAGCTCCTGGGATGAAAGGTTTTCAAGAACAGCTCAGTCGGACTATTACAAAAGAATAGGAGCTGCCATCTTTCGTGAACCGCTCTAATCTATAATAATCTACCCTGTCAATAAACCAGTTAAACTGTGGCTTTGTCGGAGAGCTGGGGTCAGAAAGTATTATCGTAGATTGTCATTTTGCTCTCTACATGGTGCACTACACATCATTTTAAAATGATATGCTGTGTTCAATATTTTATATGACTGAAGGATAACTCTAGACTTGAATTTATTGCCACACATACTTGCAGCTAAATCATATAATATTACTTCAAACACTATTTTATGAAATCAGCTAGCATAACTGATGATAAACTATCTTATATATAAATTCATTTGGTCTCATTTTTCATTTACTGCTTTATTGCTTTATAGTTATCTAAAATATTTTATACCTGGAAAGTTCTTTGACATCTTTACATACAATCTAACTCTGTGGGAGTTTGATACCTCAAACAGAAAACTTGCTCTTGTTTTGAAAAATTATTTTAAGATTTTGTTTTGGTTTTACCTTGGAATTGCTATGATTTGGGGAAAAATGATTAGTTTTGGGACAAAAACCAATGTTATCTTATTGCAAACACTTGTTTTCAATATGGCTGAGAAAAAAAATCAGGACAGATAAGGTTTCTTATATTTATCTCTAAATTACTAATATCTTGTGCAAATATCAATTTATCCTAAATTTCAGTTAAAATTTATTTAATTGTCCTCAACTTTCCTCACAGTAACCATTTAAATACTTCAACAATAATGTCATATTCCAAAGTTTAAATCAGCAACCTCACTCAACAAAAATCAACAAGATGCTTTCCAAGACATGTATCATTTAGTATATAGAGAACTCAATAAGCCAATAGTTTTCTTATTCAAAAAAACAGAATAAAATTATCTAATATGGGCAAAGATTACATAATGATTACAGAAAACATTTATCTTTTTTGAAATAAAAATACTGACAAGAATAAGAGGACAGAGTTGTTCACAAAACAAGGTTTTTGTTTTTTGTGGTTTTTTTTTTTCTTTTCTTTCTGAAAATGTTTTGACAGTTTAGCAATGTAATTAAGTGAAGTGAGACCTGGGTTTGTAAGTATAGAGGCTGACATTCTATTTATTTTCTCAAACTTTTAATAGAGCCTCTTGATGTGATATGAGACCCACCAACTAATTACTATAGCTTCTAACCTTACACTCAAGGTCATTCAGGCATAGTGATTGCCGTGTTAAAATAGAAACCAAATTACTCAAGGTAATTCTGAACAATTATTTTGTGCAATGTGTGCTCAACCCATAAGGCATATTTTTTGGTATTTAGGATCACATGCCAGTAGATTATGATTAATAAAATATCATAAGGTTCTATAAGAATAATCTACATTAATCAAATACATGATTGCCTACTGGACAACCTACAAATAACCTCAGAAGGACTGTGTGTAATAGTATATCTCAAGTAGATACAAATCAAGTGAAAGGTGATCCTGGGAGCAGAGGAGCCAGGTATTTGGATCTCTCTCACTCAAGTAAGATAAAGTCCATGTAACTTAAGGTAAATTAATAGGTGTCTAGTTCTCATCCCCCTTTCCCATCTCCATAAAATAAAAATGATGACACATGCCAAGGATCACATAAATGCCAGGATATGAAAAGATTATCTTGTTCATCTACACTCTAAATCTCAAACAAAATACCCCATGTACACTGCATTAAGCTAACTTTACTTTCCAATGTCAATTTCATGTCTATTTATAGTGACTCTGTGGGGAAAAGAGGTCTCTAGCAAATTAGCTGAAATGGAGTCTCTGTAAACTCTGTAAACTGAAGACTAGACTACAGTGGGGAAGTAGTCTTAAAAGTAAATTTGTTTGTCAACTATATCTCAGTAAAGCTCAGGGATAAAAGGAAAAAATGCAGAAGGAAGAGCTAAAGGCAAATAAAGCTCCGGGCCTACTATGTTTATATAATTTTAATGGTTTGCATGTACAGAGTAATGTGATGGGAACTGTATAAAAGAATAGAACATGGGAGGATTATCAGAAAGAGGAATTAAAGGCTTCCAGGAACATGTTAAATTGTGCTAACAGTGACAGTAATGATTAAAATGAAATCAAATTAAGTACTTAAAATATGAAGAAACATTAAATCTTCAGGTAAAAGTATAACATCTTTGTAATTGCAAAGTGTGTGACCAAGATTTTAAAGACAATTTCTGTTCTCATGACTAGGTTTATAGACTTTTATAGCCATTGCTAACTTCCACATATAGTAAGTAAATCATCCACCAAATTACCTATCATCCCTTCATGAATTTATCTGTTTTCAGCTAACAGCACCTACTACATGGCTGACTCAAATTAAACTCTGATTAGGAATATTATGAAATCTCTTAACATAATTCATCATTTGAAAATTTCAAAGAAGAGAAACTCTATGATCTCTTGGAGGATTCTACAAAATCAACACCTATGTTGAGCTTAACTATAAATTGTTTAACTTTTAAAATAGGGTATAAATATTAGAAAGGAGGCAGCAAATTTATCTTTATTTGCAGATTACATGAGTTGAAATTCCAGCTGTGTGGGTCACATGTTCACCCTCTGGACAAATCACTATACCTTGGAGGGGAGTGAAGAACTGTCAATAGCCCAGCTTGAATCACAGGCATATTCCAGTGAAGCTTCACGAGAATACTATGGATTAGATTATATCAGATCTCCTAAGGGAGGAAAGGATTTTTAGCAGAAGACAGGGAAAAGGAATGCTAGACAATTAAAAAAAAAAAAAAAGGCGGTTATCTTATTGGATTACTACAAGCTTTAAATAAGACTACAAATTTAAAGCATGTACTTAGCACAGTCTCTGGTATATAAGTTGTCATCAAATGTTAATTATTAAAGACCATCTCTCCATCTTCAGATGCTCCTGCTTTTGACTATAAAGTAAAAATCACTGCCTTTTCATTTCAGAAATATTGAGAAGGGAGGGTTTCCAGTCAATACAGACTGGGCAGGTACCAGAGTCCCGCTAAAGTGAATCCTGCTCCGTAGGATCAGCCGATGAACAACAGCTCCTTCACTGTAGTCACAGCCAGTCCTCACAAATAATCAGCCTGAGGGTCAATCCCTCCCAATGATGTGCAAAAAGCAACCAAGTTTCAACCATATAACAGGAAGGCACACACAATCCAGACAAGGGAGCACCCAGCTCAGGTAACCAGGGAGACTGTGCCACTGGGTCCCTCAGGACACCTACTACATAAGGCCACTCTACTAAGACTGGGAGATATAGCAGCCCTACCTAATACATAGAAACAAACATAGGAAGGCAGCCAAAATGGGGAGACAAAGAAACATGTCCCAAATAAAAAAGAGAACAAAGATCCAGAAAAAGAATTAAACAAAATGGAGACAAGCAGTTTACCAGATGCAGAGTTCAAAACATTGGTTATAAGGATGCTCAAATGATCTCAGTGAGAATTTAAAGAGACAGAAAACATAAAAAAGAAACCAGTCAGAAATGAAGAATATAATAACTGAAATAAAGAATGCATTAGAGGTAATCACCAGTATATTAGATGAAGCAGAGGATCAATTCAGTGGTTTTAGAAGATAAGGTAGAGAAAACACCCAATCAGAACAGCAAAAAGAAAAAAAAATAATAACAAAGAGGATAGTTTAAGAGTTAAAGGGGACTCTGGGACAACATCAAGCGTACCAACATTAGCACGATAGGGGTACCAGAAGGAAAAGGGAGAGACCAAGGAATTGAAAACCTATTAGGAGAAATGATAACGGAAAGCTTACCTAGCCTAGTGAAGGATATAGACATAAAAGCCCAGGAAGTGCAGAGTCTTAAACAAAATGAAACCAAAGAGGCCCACACCAAGACACAACATGACTGAAATGCCAAAAGTTAAAGACAAAGAATCTTAAAAGCAGCAAGAGAAAAGCACTTAGTTACATACAAGGGGGCTTCTATAAGACTGTCATGTGATTTCTCAACAGAAACTTTGCAGGCTAGAAGGGATTGGCAGAGACTATTCAAAGTAATGAAAAGCAAGGACCTACAACCAAGATTACTCTACCCAGCAAAGCTATCATGTAGAATGGAAAGATAGATAAAGAGCTTCCCAGACAAGAAAAAGCTAAAGAAGTTCATAATCATTAAACCAGTATTACAGGAAGTGTTAAAGGAAAGAAGGAGGAGGAGGAGGAAGAGGAGGAGGAGAAGGGATCAAAAATATGAATAATAAAGTGGCAATAACTACATATTTATCAATAATCACTTTAAATGTAAATGAATTAAATGCTCTAATTAAAATAACATAGGGTGGCTGAAAGGATAAGCAAACAAGACCCTTATATGTGCTTACTACAAGAGATCTATTTCAGATCAAAAGACACACAGAAACTGAAAGTAAAGGGATGGAAAAAGATATCTCATGAAAATGGAAACAAACAAAAAAATCTGCAGTAGCCATACTTATACCAGACAAAATAGACTTTAAAACAAAGGCTATATCAAGAGGCAAAGAAAATCCACTAATTCCACTTCTGGGTTTTTATATGAAGAAACTCAAAACACTAATTTGAAAAGACATATTCATCCATATGTTCATTACAGCATTATTTAAAATAGCTAAGATATGGAAGTAACCTAAGTGTCTATCAATAGATGAATGGATAAAGAAGTTGTATGCATATGCAATGGAATATTACTCAGCCATAAAAAAGAATGAAATCTTGCCATCTGCAACAACATGAATGGACCTAGAGAGTATTATGCTAAGTGAAATAAGTCAAACAGAGAATGTTATTCATTGGCCATGGGTTTCTACATTCAAATATAATTTAGAATACTTTTTAATATGACAATCCAATGACACCAAAGTGACATTTATATACAGACAAAAATAGTTTGAATTTGCACAGGTAATATGACTACTCTTGAATAGTGTGTGAATATGAGATACAAGAATGATTATTAACAAAGAATAGTCAGGAATATATGCAAAATCCTTTTAATGAGCTTCCAGGAATGCATAAAAAATGTTCTTTCTTCTGATGTCACAGGTGAATGCCATGTAATTCCATAACTTTCATTTTTACACATGCATAATAGAAAGAAAAATGCTCAGATTTTTCTTAGGTTAGTGGGAGAACAGCTGCCTAAGTATTTGAACTAGGATATGTTAACAAAATATAATTCTGAATCTTATTTCAAGAACCTTTGCAAAATTTCGAGTATAATTAGCAGGAATGTTCTCGAGAGTAAGAGAATCCTACTAACATGCAAAGGTCAAGGAAAGGTATAAACAATCATAAGAAATTCCCAAGGTAGAGATGTCAAGGAATTGTAAAAATAGTGGTTTTAGGTTATTTTCTGTTGTCTGCTATGTTGGTGGCTGCCACCATGATTTCAAATGCCCTATTAAAGTGTTCTTTATGTTTAAGTGATGCATTGGGAGAGACATGGTCACTCAATAACAAAGTCAAGCAGCAGATTCAAGATGGATATAAGCAAGGATCATGAATTCAACAAAGAGGTGGCTGGGAGAAAAAAAAAAAAAAAGACCTTCCTCATCTATCTGGAACCACCTAGCTACCACGCAATGGCAAAACTTTCAAGTTACTGGTGTGCTTGCATATAAATATATGGCTGGACTGTCCACTACTTTCAGACAGACCATTTAATTTTTCCATGCATCATTAATTGGTTGAGTCACTTAAGGTTTTCAGTCACTGCTGTTCTAGCTTATTAATTATAAATCAGCATTAGTCTATCTTCATCAATCAAGTTTGCCCAGGGTTATTGGTCAACCCCATAATGTTAACAGCATTTATAGACTATACCTTCCCAACAACTAGGTTTTAGTGTTTAGGATTTACAGGTGTTGCAGCTCAATACACAATTATCCATTATCCTGGCTCTACAGCCAATACAAACCTAATACCTCAACAAAAGTATATTATGCATTGTTTTTTATGAAGATGGTGCCGAAAGCGAAGAAGGAAGCCCCTGCCCCTCTGAAAGCCAAAGCCAAAGCAAAAGCTTTGAAGGCAAAGAAAGAAGTCCTGAAAGGCGTCCACAGCCACAAAAAAAAGAAGATCCGCACGTCACCCACCTTCCGAAGGCCCAAGACGCTGCAGCTCCAAAGGCAGCCTAAATATCCTCAGAAGAGCGCCCCCAGAAGAAACAAGCTTGACCACTATGCCATCATCAAGTTCCCCCTAACTACCGAGTCAGCCATGAAGAAGATAGAAGACAACAACACACTTGTGTTCATTATGGATGTCAAGGCCAACAAGCACCAGATCAAACAGGCTGTGAAGAAGCTCTATGACATTGACGTGGCCAAGTTCAACACCCTGATCAGGCCCGATGGAGAGAAGAAGGCATATGTTCGGCTGGCTCCTGACTATGATGCTTTGGATGTTGCCAACAAAATTGGGATCATCTAAACTGAGTCCAGCTGGCTAATTCTAAACATAAATTTTTTTTGCTGTAAAGAAAAAAAAAAAGTATATTATGCATTAAAACTACAATGTTTTTCCTACCAGAAGTAGAAACAGAGTAGATGGGTCCCAGGCTCACTTGCCCAGCCTGACGAACTCTGCAAAGAATTTGAAGAACCATTGGCCTACGAGATACTTTCAAATGTGTGCTCTCAACTAAGAATAAGGTTATCATTTTCTTGCATGATGAAGTCACAATAAGGCATGCCTCGGTTTGAACCATCATTTTCTAATTGGTTTCTTCATAATGCCAGGCAAATTTTATATATGACACAGGTTGGAAAGAGAGAAGAATTACAGCCATCACTATATTGAATAAAATAGATCTGTCACCTGAACTCTTCTCTCTATACTATTAATAGCTATAAATGCATAACAGATCCAACTTAAGATTATGTTTCATGGGCCGGCCGAGTGGCGCAATGGTTAAGAACTGGCTTGGGACGCCAGAGGGCCCCGGTTCGGATCCCACATATGAGGGCCAGTGACACTGCCCTCTACAGCTAAGATGCTGAACAACAGCTCAACCTGGAGCTGGGCTGCTGTGAGTCGCTGGCAGCGGCGTAGGCTGCAGTCCCCTGCTGCAGTGAGTTGCCATGGGCTACCGTGCGTAGCCAGCAGCCAGCGTGAGCGGCCAGCAGCCGCAGTGAGCGGCTGTCCAGAAGCCGGCGACTGATCTGCCTCACCCAGGAAGAGAGCAATGATGGTACTAACTTGGGCCAGTGAAGCAACGTCCTCCACAACTAGACTGAAGAACAAAAAGGACAGCAATTTGTCTGTTCCCCTTCCCCCAATTTCCCAGTGCTGTTCCCATCCCCCCAATTCCCCAATAAAAATCTTTAAAAGAAAAAAAAAGATTATGTTTCATGATCCAATTATAATAATAAGAACCATTTACACTGTACATTTGGTGACTGTCATGCAACTCTCATGTAAAATTACATTTCCCTTAGAGGTAAATTGTTGAAAACTAAAGACAGTGATCTCTCACCTCCAAATTCCTGTTGTCCCTCATACTACCTTCACCTCGTTTCCTGGTAACCAAAGGCTCAAGATAAAAGGTGAAAATTTTACCTAATTTCTCAAATCTACATGTTTTATAATAAAGAATCTTTAACCCTGATCTTAACTTCCGATATTGATCAACCAGACGGTAACATAGTGGAAAAGGAGGTAACATATATCTTCTTAATTTGTATTGTTTTCAGGTTAACATTTAGAGCATATGGCCCCCATGGTAATAAGCTAAAATAGTTAAAAGAGATGGTGAGTATTCCATTATTACTATTACTTCCCTAGAGAAAGGAGTCAAACTAGAAAGAATGATCCAGCGTTGGCAACCTCACACTGGATAAGCAGTCTACATCTCAAAGACCAGCCCCTCGACTCCCAATCAAGGCAGAACAAGCTGATGTATGTCAGTAAAACTGGCTGTGCCATCTTACTGCAAATTATCACCTCTGGGGAAAAAACGATGGAGGAGAAGCTCTTGGTTTTCATAAGAAAATTTAGATTCTGGCTTATCAGTAAAGGGGGTCATAAAACATGGGTCACCCTGAGCATAAGGGTTATGCTTTCAAACCACTTCAACTGGGAAGGATACTTTCTTCTGATTACTGGTAGATACAGGTCAAGGGTTTTGTTCTGAGTATCCTAATGTTTTCTGGGTGAGCTTACCTTCTCGAGGTCCAGGTTGGCATGTGTTCGGGGATAACAGTGACACCTCTGCTTCACCAGCTTCCTAACCCTACCTGTGCCTGCTGCTCTTCACTGCCCCAGCCAATGAATGTGCTGGTGTCTCACACCCGCAGGATTTGCTGAACATATCTAAATATTGTAGCTTCCCATCCTAGCCCTACAGGGATTTGCGCTAACTTGAATAACTTACATGTCACTTTTATTTCTGTTTAATAAAGCAATGACTAGAGCTAAATTTTAAAGCAATTCTTAAAATTGTGACTGCTCAGCCTTCTTTCCTAACCAATGACAAAGCAAGAGTAGAGGACACATGGAATACTAAAGGTTTTGTGTGTGTATTTGCAAGATAGGATTTTTATATCCAGTAAAGTCAATCAGAAAATAAAAATTACTATTTATGGCTGTAAGAAAAATTAGAAAAAGGCTAAATCATATGAAAAACAAAAATCTTCCAAATTCTTCAGTTAGTCAAATACTCGAGTTGTGTTGGATTCCAGTTCTAATGACTTCCCTGGGTATTTTCTGAATGCTTATAGCAATTTGGCTAATACTAAGCTTTTGCCATCCTAAGGTTGCTAAAGAGAGATGGGAAGATTATATTTCTTAGTTCTTGTTTGGTTTTATGATGGATAACTTCTTTTTATTATTACTTTAAATCATTTCACAGAACTTCAATCCCATTTTGAAGGAAAAGGAATAGTTGTTGATAGTGCTTTAGAAATTAGGAATAAGCTGCCAGTAACTTTCATTTCAGGCAGTGGAGCAACTGAGAAAAATGAAATGAGAGAAAGACAGCCTCATCATGAACAAGGTAAATCCCCGTCCTCTCCACCAGAATCCATTAAAACACCAATTTGTTCATTGATTTGTTTGCTTGTATAAAAATAAAAGTACGGTCTCTTTCACTCTAAATCTAACTTAGAAATAATATCACGTTGATCTATTGCTATTGTCCTTAATTAGTTAAGCAGTGTTATCCTGAGTTATTACAACTACTACAAACTATTCAAGACACGGAATTGGCCCTGCTGATATTCCTGTTGTTTTGCCTCAACAGCAATTCTAGAAAGAATTATCTTATCCCTAATAGTTGTCCATTATGGGCACTCAGAAATTTCAACATCTCTATATTTTCATTGACAATATCCTCTGAATAAATCTAAATCCAATCATTTTTAGTCATCCAGAAATGTTATTTTCCATATTTTTCTTATGAAGATTATTTCCTTTAATCAGCAACAATGGCTTTGGTGCCCCCATTTTGTTTTTCAAAATTTCACTTACCTTCTGTACATAGATTGCTTGCTTCAGGTTTATATATCACCTTTTGTTTTTGTAGTAAGAACACTTAACATGAGATCTGTCTTCCTAATAAATTTTAGGTGTATAATACATTTTCATTGACTATAGGTACAATGTTGTATAGCAGATCTCTAGAGCTTAGTCATCTTGCTTAACTCAAACTTTATTCTGGCTGCTTAGTAACTCCCCATACACCAATTATTGATGTCACACATCTGTGAGAATTTAAATTAAAAGTGTTTTGAACAAATCCAAATCCCCATATTTTCTTATCACATTCCTAAGATTATTCACCTTAAATATATATTTTCCTAAATAGTTATTTAATATCCAAATTTAACCAAGGTTCCATTAGTTAATATGGAGATCACTCCAGAATAGCTTTAAGGTAACTCAGCACATTTCAGTTCATTAATATTCACTTTTATTGTTTATAAATTTGTATTATTTTCTTTCTAGTTTTATTTTGGTAACTTTTTCAGGGAAATTAAGGGAACTTTACAACTATTTTGGGAGTCATTAACTACTTCCTCCAAATAGGACTCCCTGGAATCTAAGTTCCCCCACTACTGGTTAAGGGCAGAACTGAATTTGTTCTCTCTTAGAAAAGAAGAGTTCTTTCATGAAGCTCATTTCATCTGATTAGGAAGTAGGAGGTTTTCCTAGACTTACTATAGAAACCTTAAAAAATAGAAATCTGACCTGATTTACATAATCTGACAATAAATATTAAGGCGAAAAACATTTATTAACATATGCAACTACCATCAAAATGAAGGATCCTTATAAGTGATAGAAATGTTCTGTATTTTGACTGCTTCAATGAAAACAGCCTGGGTGTGATATTGTACTTTATAGTCTTACAAGATGGTGCCAATGGAGGTAGCTACCTAAAGGGTACATAGGATCTCTCTATTATTTCTTACAACTCTGTGACTCAATAATTACTTCAAAATAAAATAAAAATAAACTTCCTGCTTCTAAAGTGCTCACTTAATCCCTCTCTACCTTTCTGTGGAAGTTAGCAGATACAGAGAAAATCTCCCTGAGGTGTCCCAAATCCAATTTTCTCTAGGATAAAGCACTGTACTTCATTTTCTCTTACATTTTGAGTCAGAGATTTCTCTTGCATTTGGGCTCAGGAGTCCTAGTCTCAGCTTTGCCAGTAGATTAATGATCTAAGCCATATCACTTTACTTCGTTGGGCCTCAGTTTTCTTATATAAAACTGAGGGTCCAAGCTAGATATCTTTTAAATTTCTTTCATACTCTAAAATTCTATGATTCCAGGTACATGGAACTAGTGGCCAAGTATTTTTGAAGCAAATTATAGTAACTCTGACGCTTTATCAGGAGTGAGTCCTTAAGTAGGACATCTAACAACAAAGTCAATACCTTGGACTCCTCGGGCTTTCATCTATTGATCAACAGTGGAAAGCCCTGGAGTGGAAAGAGCACTTCAGGAATCTTTGAACAATTCAGTCTCCAGCAGTCAACTACATGTTGCTCTTCCCATACCCCTCTCATTTTGTAACAACCTAGGTGACCTCTAACTCAACTTTAATACTTTCCAAATGTTCATATTAACATTACATCTTGATCTATAAAAATTTTGAACCAGGATCTCCCTAAGAGGGAGCGCTGTGATGATTGAGTGTCTTTATTATCCCCTCACCTCCTCAAGAATATACCTCACAATGGAAAACTGCTTGAACTAGTCGTTCCTAAACTCCATACAGTATAAAAGCAAATTCAGATCAGTTGTGAAAATGCTCCATGCAGTTACTTTAACATTTTGCTTTCAGTTTCTGTTGAAGATTAAATAAACCAAAGACCACTTGAAAACCATTACTGAATATTCTTTTAAAACTTTTGTAAAGAGATTGTCGTTATATTGTTCCAGTTCCTCAGCAAAAGGATTCATGCAGACTCAGCACAAATAGGGATATATCCTTGGAGAAATTAGTACCAGGAAAAAGCTTACTTTTAAAGAATTTATGCATCGACTTTCTTCAAATAATTAGAATTTATATCTTATAAAGTTTTTTATATAGTCAGTGCTGCCTAAAGCTCAGATCTTAATTTAAAGCTCAAACTCAGTACTCTTATATTAGTAGTATTAAACACTTATTATACATTCAGGAAATTTCATGACTTACGTCATATTAAGAAAAAAGATTTCTGGGCCTACACCAAGATATTCCGATAAAGCAGGTCTGGGATAAGGGACTCAAATTTGCCTTTTTAATGAATATCCAAAATAACTATGATGCAAATGGCCAATGAAAGGCACATTGAGAAATATTAGCTCAATTTTAAATTGTCTCCCATTTTTGAAACTTCAAATGTATCTATTTTTAAAGCAAGTTTTATTATACAACTATTTTCTAGACTTAAGCATTATAAAATAATTTGTACATCTCTGCATAAAAATAAACATATACCGCGGTTGCCAAAAAAATGTATACAAGTGGACACTTTGGTCAGCGTTGCTCAAGCAGTAGTTTGCTGTAATCAGAAGTGTCTGGACACTTTGAACACCTCTTGTAATTGCAGAAGTCAAACATGACTTGTTTTCATCTTTTGTTATTGGTATATGTTGAGCATTACAATATCAATACAGTTTTCCTTTCTTAAAATGTGTATACATTTTTTTTTGGTACCCTCTGTATAGCAGGTCATTAATTTGCAACCAATGGGGAAAACGTGGTTAAACATTTTTTTAATATACAAAATTTTTATTTTTTCATTACAGCTGACATACAATATTATATTAGTTTCAGGTGTACAACATAGTGATTAGATGGGTAAACATATTTGTATTCTAAAAGACAGGACTACTTAAACAAAATTGCATAAGCATAATAAAACGAATTTCACTGAATCAAAAGTAAAGATTTCCACTCAATGAAAGACACCACAGACAAAGTTAAGAGACAATTGACAGAATGGGGGGAAATATTTGCCATTTCTGAAAGCATCAAAGAATTATATAGGATATGCTATACACAGCAACACAAACACGCACTAGAATCTACCCAAAACTTAAGCAAATCAATGGGGGGGGGGGGGGGAAGCAACTCTAGTGGAAAATGGGCAAAGAATATGAATAAGCAATGTAATGAAAAAAAATCAAAATATTAACAAGCATTTAATGAGATACTTAGGTTCATTGATTATCAGAGAAATGCAAACTAAACAAAAATAAGGTATCACCTTATATTTATTTATACATTTATTAATAATAATACACTGGTAAGCACTAAGACGCTAGACACTGCCAAGGATTGGTAGGAACATGATAAGAATGCAGCTAGTCTGAGAACAAGCTGACTGTCAAACCTAGCCAGTCCTTCTCTTGCCATAAGACTTTCCAGATGGGTATACATCCATCTTTATGTCCACCAAACCACCAGGAGCTCAATTTCAGTCCTTGCTTTCTCCTTAAATCACCTCTCTTTTGACTTAAGGGAAGGTATAAAACACCTCATTCTCTCATGGAAGGGTGTGAGAATTTCAGCACACCAACAGTGAAAACACTCTTTCAAAATCTGACCCTTGACCCATTTGTATCCTACCCTCAATGCCAGTGAAGGGTTACTAAGAATCACACAGCCATCTTCACTAGAAAGTGAAGTTTCCCACCATCTGCCCTAGAAAACCCTGCATCATAGATCCATACCTCTTAAGAACGTGGCGTGTGTTGACTCAGTGTTTCAGTCAGATTTACCATTTTATTAACTATTGTCAGTACTTACATAGGTCCAATTGAAGAAGCAGATAAAACCAAGGGAAAAGATTTGAGTTGATTGCTAACTGAGGAGAGCAGATTCATGCTCCCAGAAGTGGGTTAACATTTACACCTCACCTGGCACCTGGATATCTTTAGGGTCCCTTCTAGTTCTAAAAGTACAAGATTCAAGGAAGACTAGAACCCAGTTATCTAAAGCCCATGGAAAAGTGGCCATTGAACTTCAAGAGAAAAGATAAAGCACGTGAGATATATATATATATATATATATATATATATATATATATATATATATATATATATA
>NW_017732115.1:432303-436467 GCF_001890085.2 Hipposideros armiger
CATTCAGCCTGTTACTCAGGTGGAGTCAATTGTCTGGGCTCAGAATGGGTTTGGAAAGAATCATTAGGCTTACTGGCCTGGGGGATATTAGGAAGTCACAGACTTTCAAGTAGTTATCTGAAGCAGGGGTAGGAGACTTCTATTGTTTAGGATTCAGAAACTGATTTACAAAGCAATCAAGAAGCAAGACAATAGGAGAATTCTATTCAGGCTAGGAGCAATCTTTAGTCTAAGATTCACAAACTGGTTAGAAAAGTAATCAAAGCCAAGACCTAAGAAACTAAAAAACTAGGGAGGAGACTTAACATTTCTATACTTAACATTTCTATAGGAAAGAAAACTTAAAAGTTTCTCAGTAGTGGGGGTGCTGCTTGGTTGGCCGGTAACAGTATCTCAAAGTGTGAGCAAGAGCACATGTCCAGAACTACCTATTATTTAAGGTGTGCAAATTCCTAAGCTCCATCCCAGATATATGAAAGCAGGATGTCTGGGGACAGGACTTGGGATTTTGCCTTTTAAAAGCTCCCCAGTATTCTTAAGCAATAAACTCACAAGCTAAAGTACTTAAGTGCTCAATTCAAAAGTGAAAAACCACTGGTTTGGAATCTGCATTTGTGAAAAATTTCTTTTTTAATATGTACTAAATAGATCCTCTTCTCTAAGTTTATAAACATCACCTTCTACAGAAAATCAGCCTGGTTTAATGTTTAGGACTGTACACTACAACTCCACAAATGTATTCCCTATGCCACCATTTTCCCCTATGAATGATATCAGTACATTATTTAAATTCAATGTGATAAATAAGATATACAGTAATTCCTTTTCCTGCCTCAGAGGCATAGTGTGAGGTTAATTAAATAACAGCTGCAAAAGACTTTTGGCTCCTTAGAGGAAGACATTATATAAGACTTTATATTATATGTGCAGCATTCTTTCCTCTCCTATGAAAATAGGGCTAATTGTTCTTGAGAACTCAGCCCATGGCAGAGACAGCAACCATGACGCGGCTTTCACAAGCATTAGATTCACAAAGGCAAATTTTTGTCACAGTTGGTGTCAGACCCAGAGAATATTATGCTTCTACTCTTTGCACAAAGATCACTGCCATCTTGTGGAATACAGTCATTGTCCTTATCTTGGGCTTCTATTTCATTTGTGTGAAATGCTGACAAGATAATTTGGGTTTTCTGCTAGCGAGGATTGGTGACATACATAGTCTTAGTGGTCGTGAGGCTGGTTATCTGTGGCACAGGAGGGCTATGTGAGACCACCCTGAAGATCAGGGAGTGTCAATGGGAGGAAGAGCTTTATAAACAAGACATCTCCTGGGGGCTTATCTCTTCAAATGGGGCTTGCCACATCAATGTGCTTTTATGTTTCATTATAGTCTGGAATTAGAGCTAAAAAAAGAGAAAAAATCATCACTGGTGATCATTAAATCCAATGATGATTGCTCTGGGAAAAATATGTCAGTCACTAAATGTTGTTTGTATTCATTTGTCAAAAGAAGAAGAGGGCTTGATTATAGAAAATAAATAAAACAAGACCACCGAACAGCCCTGAAATCTATCAAGTTTGATAAATGTCATATTTTGACAAACATGATGAATTTTTAAATCCATTCTACAAAGACAGGTTTTCGTGAAGAAAGATTCCTTTCTAGATTTTCTCATATTAGTTGAAAGGCTTAGATGAATACCTAGAGAAAATGCAGCAAATGTCTAATTTATTCCTGAGAAAAGTTTGCCTTTAAAAGTAATACTACATGAAAAAAACATAGTCTTTCTAAGCAGGAATATTGCCTTTTACTTCTACAAAACAGGCATTCTTTCAGAACATATATATTGGGTTTTCTTTATTTGTATTTTTCAAATTTTTGTGGCTGAGTCAGCCTTAGGCAAAAAAAGTAAATAGATGAAACTTATCTTTGATGCCATCATCTCCCCACTTTTACTCCACCCCCACTTTAAATATCTTCCCTCAGTTGAGAGTTTTCTCACCTCTGTCCAGAGGCCTTAGCTGCTCTAGTGATCAGATAACTGAAATTAAAATCAATATACACTAAAGTGTTAGAGACTGAATAAGTCACTCCACTGAGGAATAGGCACACCTTTGGATAATTATCAGTCAGTCAGTGCTTAATCTTAATCTAAAAGGTAGAATATCAAAAGACAGATTCTAGAAAACTGGGCAGGAAAGAGAGTTTGGAATTTTTTTTTTTCTGGAACCCAAGATTTTATTATATGGGCCGCCATCTATTCAGCGTATCGACTTTTAAAAGTTCAGAAAACACTTGGGTAAGAGTAATATCTTAAGTTCTTCAAATAAAATGTTGTCTTCTTACCCTAGAATCAAATCTTATCTCAGCACAGTTGGTACAGCCAAAGGAAATAAAATTCAAACAACCCAAAGTATAAAAGAATAATAGGTGAGTTTATTGAAATATCTCGAAAGGCAGCAAAAAGAATGATGAGGACTACAACACACAATATAAAGACATTTTTTTCTATAATCTGTTTTGAATAGATTTTTCTCTTAACTTCATTAATTAAAGCAATTAATCCTCTAAATTTTTCATCTTTGTGTTTCCAAAAGCACCCCCAGCCTTCTGTTCTATTACTGACCTCCAGGAGAAGCATTTTCTTATGTGAACAGAATTCTTTATGCTACATCTCTACCCGGTGTCCTAACCAATAACACCAGAAGCCCAGAAATCTGGCAATGACAACAATGAAATCCCCTTAAAGGGTGGAGAGGGTCAAAGATTATGAGCACTTATCCTTCAATGATTTTGCTCCTTTAGCATGAGTAATGGTCTCTGTTTGAGTACCATTTTATCTCAACCACAGCTGGTCCACATTCAGCGCTCTGAAGGATAAGTACACAAATGAGCGGTGAATGGAAGACACTGCCCTCAGGTCTAGGTACATAGTAACTTAATGATGATACTTGTCCTGGAACACCATTCCCATGCTGTCAGTCTTGCAAACTCCAACTCATGGTTGAGGAGCCCCTGTTAACTCACACACTGAAATGTGTTCTCTAGCAGAGATTTCTACTCACATCCTCCCTCACCCATTGTTCGGTTATTTCTTGCAGCGATAAAAATCTCTTTTTTTTTTTTAGCTGAAGATATGGCCATCCACAAGAAATAATGTATTTCCATTTCTCACTTGGCTTTCAGTTAAATATGGCCATAAAACTAACTGCTAGACAATGATATGTGAGGTAAAAAGAATGTGTTCACCTTCCAAGATGTGCTCTTCAGAGAATTCTCAACTTCCCCACTTTCCCTTTCCTGCTGGCTAGAGTGAGGATGTGGGTGGGAACCATCATGGACCATGCGGATGAGCAACCTGCTGGACATGACAAAGAAGGAACCTAGTGCCTTGATACCATGGGACCACCATACCAGCCCTGCAACTGTATGCCCAGAATGTCAGGTATGAGAAAAACGATTTCATGTATTTTGAGTCTTAGCATACAAACTCAGGAGCCCTCCATCACTCTCAATAGCACTCTGTGCAGGCTTCTCTTGAGACAGATTTCCTTGATTCAATAAATGGTAGTTTTCTTATATACAGACTGTGAATACAGGGCAAATATCTTGTTCATTTCTGTACTCCAGTACCAGGTACACTGTATGTTTACAATCAATATTTGCTGGCTGGATAAATAGATGGACAGATGGATGGATAAATGAAATAGACAAATGATTGTGTGATCAGTTTATAGTCACTCAGATTCAGATATTTTTACCTTATAACTTAATCAAGTTTTCTAACTTGGGATTTGAGGCATAATCTTTTAATTATAATAAAAAAGAAATAAACTTTGGAAGAAAAACATGCTATAATGGGTATACGTGATTTTCTAAAATGATTTACATAAGACATAATTAATAACACTTATTTCTCAATGGAATTATCTTCTAATCGACAGTCTCTCTTCACACAAAGTCCTAGTACCAGTGCTGGTTCTGTTTTTCTCTTTCCTATTTTTATCAAGGTGGTCTTCTACTGACAGAGGTAGAAGCTCTCAATAACACAAGCTGTAAAATTTCTCAGATTCTACCTGTACTTACATAAATCCAGTTTCTAATATACAAGGCCTCTAGACTCAACTGTTGCTGCTGTTGCACTCTTATTGTTCATCTATCTC
>NW_017732115.1:437592-448022 GCF_001890085.2 Hipposideros armiger
ACACACACATCCTCTTTCTATGACCTTTCCCTGTCCTCCTTTCAAAAATCTCTCCCTTCCACAACTACTATGGGATAAGGGTCAAATGCTTATGCTTATTTTGCAAAAGCTGCAGCTGGGCATTCAAACTGCTGCTATACTTGCAGAAAAATAATTTTCAATATCTGTTCTCCTTTAACTCTTTCACAGTCTATTTATCTGGTTAACTCTATTAAATAAGACCTATAAAACATGATCTTGTCCTTCAGAGATTTTAGTCTATATTTCATCATATATAAAAAAAAGTGTTATTCCTGCATGCAGTGTTTTGTTTTGTTTTGTTGTTGTTATGGAATAAGTTTATGTTTATCTGTTTACAACATGCCATAGCATTTTAACTTACTCCACTCATCACTGTCTTAGAGTTTGAAACCGAAGCCCTGGCAATACTGATTAAATAGGGATCTGAATAAGTTATTTTGTTTTCTGTTTTAAATAGATAACCCATTTCAGATGTGGCTTCTCCTTCTCCATCTCCTTCTCTTTCTTCTTCTTTTTTTCAATACATGGCTTTTACTGCATCTTTAAAATATCACACATAAGTCTGAGGGATCACTTGACATCTTGGTGTTTCTGTAGCTGGGCAACTTAGAACTTGTTCATCAACCTGCTGAACTGTTTGGTCCTTTTTCAGAAACATAGGCACCATCCAAAAATTTTCTGATATCCTTGTTTTTAACCATTGCGGCTTGTTAAATCAAAGCAGCTAAATTTGATACAAGTTCAAATCATTTCCTTCAAGAATTAACTCACCTTTCTGGGCTTGAAATACTGAAAGAGCAACACCAGGCCTCATCTGAACCCTAGGGACATATTTTTCACCCAAGAAATTTCAGATTTCAACAAGAGAACCAGGCTCCTGAATAATGACATCGATGGAGAAGTGCGCATACACAGACCTCATCTGGTAACGGAAGCCCAATGTAACATCCTTGATCATGGTCTGTATGTGACTACAGATAGTGTGAACAGGAGCCAGTTCCTTTCTCTTTCCCCACCATTATCAACCCGGGGCCTCTTCCTTTTTCTTTCCAAGGAGACTGGGCTCTACATTGATGTGATTGAAGTCCCTCCGCAGGGTGCCTCTGGCCCTTCACAATAACTGTGCATCTCTTCAGAGCGATGTCCACGCTTTCTGGAATGTCCACAATCTGAAGGCTGAGAATGGTCTTTATCCTTGCAATAGATGCAGCAGAGCCAGATGTGGCTTCTTTTATATACAAAGTCACAACTCTGTGACCGGGCAGTGCTTATCTTATCTTTCCATCTGATTAACTGTTTTTAATTTTTGCATTAATGCCAGTAGAGTTTTCTTTAATCATGTACCCATAATGTACTGGATCAGCTATGAAAATACCTTTTGTGCCTCATATAGAAACACTAGGGAAACCATACAGGTATGTACTGATTTTTCCCTCAGCTAACCCACATATCAGCCCCAAATTCTGATAACTCAGCTTTTTTACTACCTTTTATACGGAAATTTGTCAAACTTATAGCTTTCTTGTTCCATTGTCTATTAGCTCAGTTCAAATACTACCATTCGCTAGGCTTTACTCAATATAATCCTCTCAATTTTCCCTACTGAATTTTAGGTTTCATTCCTCAAATATCTCTCAAACCTCATTTCATGCGATAGTGCTAATACATTTCAAATTGATAGGCTTCAATCCAGGAAAATGAATGGCAGGAGGCTGACTTGAGAAACTGTATTTGCCCAGACCATTTATCAAAATACTTGAAAAATAAATTGTGGGTTTGATCATTTTTTAATTTTCTTTACAGCGAACCCAAGGTAAATATCTCAGGTAAGTGTGCTATAATAAAGCATCTTCTCAGTGTGGGAATTATTAAATTACTTCTGTTTAGTAAAAGGGAATGCTAAGTGTCTTCAGAATGTTCACTTAAGACAAATATTATGATATATGCTTTCTGACATAAAAATGTTTAGGCACATGACACAGTCACAGGTATAAATAACCACTTTCCACATTTTGATATTATATGAGTTAAAGTATTGTTACTTTTACCCTTAAAAAAAAAGAAAAAAGAAAAAAACCTCTGTAAAGCTGGTAAAGAAATAAAACAGGCTCATATCATGGGTGCTTTGGGTTACAAGCGAGGGAGGGGCAATTGGAATGCAGAGAAACCGAGCTCAGTACTTAGCAAGGTTAAAAGCGGTGAAATGGATAGCCATGAAAGACTATTCTAAAATTGATGAAATGGTTTACTTTTACTAATAACCCATTTTGAACATGTGTATTTTAATTCTGAAATTAAATTATTAAATTCAATTATTTCAGATGTATTTTCATTTCAAAATTGAATGCAACAAAGCGGGAAGGACAGGAAGGGTAATGCTTGCCTTTCTAAAGCGGGTGCAGTTTAAGCAGCAGGCCTCTCACAGAGGTGAAGAGGAAGTGGGAACCAGGAGCTCTACAGAGACAGCAAACCAGCTGACCACCTGACGGGATGATCAGATTGAGGGCTGAAACCAAACAAATGAATAATTGATAAGAATATCAAGTGAGTCAAGTAGCAGGTCAGAAAGGCACTAAATTGTAAAGACAAGTCCTGAATGCCTAAATCTGCCTCATACGCTTTTCACCATGGTTACCTGTCATTTTTGTTTAGAATTTTTAGAATGCTTTAAATCGCTAAGGCAAATTGGAGATATTCTCTTCATCGATCACCACTCCCCCAGCCCCTGATATGCTGATTATGCTAAACACTTTTTCCATTAAAAATAAATCTGAGTAAAATCACAAGGGAATTTCAAAGTGCCCATATACACGGTATATTCTGAGAACAAAAATGGAAACTCCATCAGGTTGCTTAATTAATTCATTTATTCATTAGGAAGTATTTAATATAGAATTGATTTATTTCTATTAGCAAAAACTGTCTATGTAGCATAAGCTACATAAGTCCTTTAACATAAGAAAAACTATATTTAGTTGTTTCAGCTGGACTTAAGAAGAGTTGTGTGTGTGTGTGTGTGTGTGTGTGTGTGTGTGTGTGTGTGTGTGTGTGTCTATGTGCGTCTGTGTCTATGTGGTTTGTAATTGTTTTAGAGACAGAAGTTATATTTTGGATCATTTGGGTTTCCTTTTCATCAAAAGTCCTCAGAGAACTCTGCAAACACATATGGTACTTTTCCTGATTCTTCTCTTTAGGTAAAATTACATAAATATTTTCACTTACAGTAAGTATCTCTCCAGGCTTCTTTGTTGTTGTTGTTGTTGTTTATAGTTTCCAACCTCCTACAAAATACTTTTACTTTGACAGAAATATGTCTTTTAAACATGCATTAGGCAGCTTTGCCATTACCAACATGCACATTATCAGCAGTATTCCAGGGGGAGAGGTATCCTACTAAAGTCAAGTCTTGTCAAGAAGTTCATACATCAAATGAACATTTATTGAGCACCTTCTCTGTGCCCAACACATGGCTAGGCAACAAGGATATGAATATGACACCAATCAGTCTACACCTAAGGAACACAGGCTTTTCTCATAGTTTGCATACACTGTGTATTCAGATGCACATTCAATCATTCATTTAATAGGTACCTAATGATATAGTGATAAGTGCCAAAAACTGTGGGAGTCCAGAATTAAATATATATATATATATATATATATATATATATATTTATATTTACACTCAATATTAGTAGGAGGACATAGCTAATGAGAAATCTCTTTGATAGCTGCACTAAAGGAAGTATGTCAAAGATACTGCGATAACACAGAGTAACGATGATTAGCTTTACCCAAGGCCATCAAGGAAATTCATACAACTATTGGGTATACTTGAGGCAATACTGCTCAACAAATAAGGAAAGAAGGCCTTGATTTTCTCATTCATTCAGGCATCAAGTTTCCTACCAATGTGTCTCAATTCATCCTAACAGAATACCAACTTCAGACCACCCACCGAATGGCTCTGTCTCTGGGCACAGTTACCACTTGGCATCTGCTGAGATGTGCAGCGAGGGTATTAATTACTGCTCACCATGCGATTAATGTAGCTGATAGTTCTTGATGAGGTCAGTGTTTTGTGGATCTTAGATTAATGATTCCAATTTGACAGACAGCAAGCCACTAAATGGTTACCAGGTGGCAAAAATATTGTGTACCCTAGGCAGAACCGAAGAGAGTAATATAGCTAAGAAATCAGCTCATGGCAGAAATTAATTAGTTGAAAACAGTTTTTCCATATTTTTCCAAAAATCTTAAACAGAAATTCTAATTTTCGCCATTTTTATTTTTAGGAAACAAACTTTTCAATGTTTTCTACCAGAAATCAAATTATTTAAAGGTAAAACAGATTTGACTTCACTGAAGCATGGTATGGGGTATCAGTTTTATGGTACACAGCAAATGTCTAGACTTTGGATAGAAGGGGCCACATAAATGTCAAGTAATTTAACCTTACTACTTACACATTTAATCATTTAGATCAGCGGTTCTCAACCTTCCTAATGCCGCGACTCCTTAATACAGTTCCTCATGTTGTGGTGACCCCCAACCATAAAATTATTTTCGTTGCTACTCTATAACTGTAATTTTGCTACTGTTATGAATCGTAATGTAAATATCTTTTTGTTTTCCGATGGTCTTAGGCGACCCCTGTGAAAGGGTCGTTCGACCCCCAAAGGGGTCGCGACCCACAGGTTGAGAACCGCTGATTTAGATAGACTAAGTACATTTATGAGAAGACATTTGACAGAAGACATTTCCTGAGATTCTTTAAGAAAATTTTATTAGTCTATTGTCTTAAATGAAGTACCTATTTTAAAAAAAGACAAAGAAAAGAAACAGAAGTCAAGAGAAAATGATCTGAAAGAAAGAAATTGAATGGAACAGAGTTGTATTTCTGTTTCTGGTCTTGTAAGAAGAGCGAAAATCCCAACATACAGCTCTCTTACATTTCCCCCAGGTCATGAGCTCATTCAGGAAGAAGCCATTCATCACTTCTTCTTATACTCCCAGCACTGAGCACAAGGCCCAGGAGAGGGGTTGAAAAATCTGGCTGAGTTGCTTACCAACCAAATCTGGAGTACAGAGTGCGAAGACCTGACATGTATGCCACTGGGCACACAGGACCTCAACTTCTCATATCCAGAGTCAATCTGCAAAGAGGTAGATGATGCCCGTGAATGAGTACACACAGGCACCACAGGTGAGGCCACAATGAAAACAGAACTTACACCCACTCACCTTAAGGACCTTCATATTGTTTCTGAAGCAAGATGGCGATCGGTGGGTAGGAATATTTTGTGTCCCGAAGACTAGAACATTTCACCTCACAATGCTTTCTATGTGTTCAACTCAAGAATGCTAGCCTAACTTATACTTCTCCATTTCTGCTTTTATTTTCATAAATAAGACTGCTAACGTGCCCATAAAATCTCAAATTATAAGCCAGAGTGATGTTTTTCAAAGGTCAGGTAATCCTGTCATTCCTCACCTACAGCCCTACAATGACACTCCCAATTCCCTTTATCTCTTTGGTTAAAGCCCATGTCCATGTAAAATCCGGCCTCCCTAATTTCCCTGACCTCCTTTGCCCTTCTCTGAGCATTGGCAGCCCCCTCTTGTCTCGGCTTTTGCACTGCATTCACTGTTTCCCTCATCCTGGAACCTTCTTTTCACTCCCTTCCTGTGTTCAAGTCTTGGCCCAAAGGTGACTTTCTCAATGAGGTCTGCTCCACCCACCTTGCTTACAATTAGAACCTTTCTCACCCTCCCTTCTCATCCCTTTTGTCCTGTTTTATTTTCTGCACAGAACTTATATAAGGCTCTAACTTATTTTACACACACACACACACACACACACACACACACTTATTCAATTTAGGGCTGATATCACTCTACTAGAAAGTAAGTTCCATAAGGACAGGGCTTTTTGTCTCCTTTGTTCTCTGCTATCTCCTCAGTCCTAAAGGAGCACCTGACTCACAGGATGCATTCAGTATTATTGAAGGAATGGATCAATCAATCAATCAGCCTGGCCTCTGTACATAAGAGCTGCACAAATGAGTACTAGAGATTAGAGAAAAATAGAATTTAATTTCTCATTGGGATGGAAGAGTAAGGGACCACTGAAGAAGTCAAGCTAGAAATGATCATTCCCAACATTTATTATAAAAGATTCTCACAGGCATCCAATTAATGCTGTATTGGTGAGAGAAAAAAAGAAAGACGGAAGAAGAAAGAGGAAGAAGGAGGAGGAGAAAAGATCCTTAGTTTCGAAGCAGTTCTGAGGTTTTTGGAACAATGATGAATGCCCATGTATAATACGAGGAAATTCACCAGCAAAGAAAGACTTTAATCCAGACTTCACCTGCCAAAGCTTCTGGCAGTCTCCTGTGCAGGAAAATCCCCCCTCCAATGGCACATACATAGAAGTGAGTGCTGCAGGAATGTCATGTCTCAGTCACCTAGAATAAGTAACTAGCACCAAGTCACTTACAAAATAGCTTTTAATACCCAATACATACTTGTAAAAGCCTACATACGAGTATATCTATATATGAAAGATTTCCTCATGCATTTTCATAATCAATTTTAATGGTTTATGATTAAAAAAAAGATATCCAGGAACAGCACATCAAATTATAACCTCATGCTTATAGAAAATAAAAGTTCAATTAATAGCAATTAATTTGAGAAGCTTGTTCAAAACAAATTAGGTGAGAGCCAAAGAGGTCAATTTATTCAGCAGTATGCCTAGATTGCTTCTAAACTGTGATGAATTTCCACTATATAGTGCTCCATATTTCCTCACACTCAGAATGTTCTGGGCTTTTGGTGTGTAAAAATGGCACAAGAATCTTAACTGCACAAGTACCCATAAGAGAAAAAATTGTTTTTAAATCCCCTTGGAAACATCAAACAATTAAATCCCTGTTAATTCCAAATTTAAATTAGTCATATGTCATTTAAATCTATGGTGCCATTGATTGTATAATGCATCCTTATTCTACGTCGTTAAGAAAGAATAAAATGCCAATTATAATTATAAGATGTCATTGATTATCAGATACATTCCAATTTCAGAGATTTTAAAATGAGGAAAATGTCGATCTGAATCAATGAACCATTTACTAGTGTTTAGGGGAGTTATAACCAAGGTGGCCAAATATTCTCTTTTTCTACCAAGGAAAAAGTTAGAATAAATTAATCATTTGAGTAAGTTACTATTTAGTGAGAATGCTCTTGTGACACTGCAAATTATCAAGCACTACACCAGAGTCAAGAAAAATTGTGGAATATCCTAGAATGGAATAATTCTGACTTGTATGAATCATACAGTTAATCATGATCCACAATAAGATTTAGAAAAAAATTAGCCTCACTATAAAAGAAATTACACTTTAGCTATAGTCTTTTTGAAGGAAATACTATGCGTCCAAAAATGTAATATTATCTCAGGACAATACTGGCTCTTCTTAAATTCATGAAGTAATTGGTTTTCTCAAATTGTTTTTAGTGGAATTCTGAGTTTTCACAAAACGGCTTTGTCTAATGAAAATATTCGCCAATATGATCTTTTATATCCAATTCTTCTTCATGCTGTGCTCTAATGGGAAACTAGAAAATGTCATTCTAAAAATTGTTTTGACAAATAGCAGGTAAATCACAAAATCACATAAGCAAGATAATGCTTAAAATGGGAAAGGATTTGGCAGCCAAATAGCCAAGAAAGAAAAATGAGAACTACTAGTAAGAACATTGAAAGCATTTATAGAATTTCAAGAATGCATGACTAGATCTTTCAAAATGGGAATAATAAACAATAAGAAATGTCATGCAGCAATTTCATTTTATGTAAAACCATGTAAGTAAGTGCACCATTTGATTTAATAATGAAAATATGAAAAAGATAAACTGTTAACAAAATATAGTTGGCAGTAGCTTCTCTCAGTAATAGTGTATATGTTTTAAAAGGAGGAAGTCAATAAATTTAAAAACATTATTCATCTCTTTCTCACAGCAGGGTGACTAAGCCTGCTGTCACCAAGCATGTTACCTCATTGTTCCCTGATGGAGTTTCTTTAATAGGATGAGATGAATGCAAGTGTTTAACTATTTTAACATATCAACAACAGAAAATAAAAGCAGCTACCAAAACAAATGATGTGGGTTCCCACTAATTGAATATGTTTATGTCTTTAGACAGAAGGGCACTGATGCCTAAAATGTTTATAGTGCCATAGTAATAGGGGTTTACCAATTAAACAACAAAGTAGGTTCAATACCAAATAGGTCTCTCAAACCCATTGCCAATCCCACATAGAAGAGCTTATTATATATGTCAGGGAGTCTGTGTGTTAATTTTAAATATAAACTGAATCTAAACCATGATTTCATAAGTTCATCACTTCCTAACTAATGCTGGTCAAAGTGCAGGATATTGACTAAATTATCAATAGGTCACACGGTCTTGGATATGTCTACAGTAATGCGAGCGGTGTCTAGAATCCAGAAAACCTCTGTCTGTAATGCAAGACACCTTAGTAGTGTATTACTCCTTGTGTTTACTGAGGCACCCACAAAACCAATGAGGTATCCCTTGGGAAAAAGTCATTTGGAAAAAGAGCATTAGCCCTACAAATGAACCACCTCAACATGTCCATAGTTGTGGCCCAGACCTTTCCTTAAGTCCAAATGAAAGCGACAACCCCCATGGGTTACTCATTTCTTTAATCTGCTTCCCTTTGCCCCCAGCCCGTCCGTCTCTTTCATTGGGCTCGCTTTTCCTGAGCCTCTCCATTTTCTCATCCAATGTCACTCACAGAGAGCAATTTGATAAACTTTTGCTGAGGAAGGACCTAACAAATGATTTCTTCTAGTAACATGTACATCTTAAAAAGTGAGGCCAGGGAAGGATTAATAATATATCACCTACAGTGGGATTTCTGCAGATGATTTTCAGGTCCCCCTTTGGTACAAAGGACTAGGCTTATCCGCACCTATGCTTTTATTCCAAGTTGAACCATATTTCATATTCCACATGCTGCAACTATGTTTTCTTCCAGTTTTCACTTTACCTATGAACAGTTTTGCATGGAAATATATAAGATTTTCCAGAATAAATAGAAAATATTTACACATATAGTTTCATAAAACTCACCTTGTTCAGTACAAAAGGAGTTTGGTATTAAGAAACAATTTCCAACTCCAATGAGTAGATCTACAGAGTTTTGCAAACAGTTACTAAGAACGTTTTCCTTCTATCTAATCAGTATGAGCTAATGAGATGAAAATAGAAGCCTTTTATCAAGCCTGACATAAAATTTTTACTACCATTTAAAACAGGGACTGCAGCCTGAAGGCACCTAAGAACATGTGACCAAATGCAAAAAGGAGTGGAGTTTTTGTGGTTTAGAATATCTTAAACTCAGAACATTGATTACAGTATATATTTTTGGTCAAAATTTTCCTTTTAAGTAGCGATAATATGCCCCAATTTGTAGCCACAATTTTGGATTTTCAGGACGGGAAGGAGGGAGGCAAAGAGGGAGGATGTATGAAAAGGAGGAAGGGAAAAGAGAGAAGTTTGGAAGAGGGGGGAGCTATGGCTTTCTGTTGTAGAAGAGAATCTCTCCATTCTGAATATGAAAACTGACCAAGACAACAAACCCCGTTGTTGAATACACACTAGGGCAGGAGGCAACAACCAAGGTTTCTACATGGATACAACTTTGCCATGAGATTCATCTCAGTGTTACCAGCCCTAGATGCACATTAGAATCACTGGGGAAGGTGTGCTGATGCCCTGCAGAGACCCCTGAGATTCTGATGGGAGTGGCCTGGGGTGCAGACTGGGCATCGGAAGATTTAACAGCTCCCCACGCGATTTGTCTGTGCAGGTCCTCAGCGTTCATTAAAGGATAGAGGGCAGAGCTACTCCAGACACCTGTTTGAGCTGACGGCGCTTCGTTGAGCCCCAGCTTGATGTCTCACCTCCTGTTGAAACTTCATAGCCTCCCCTACATTTATTCAATGAAATGGGGGACAACAGTGGATCGCGGTCTTACCTAGCAGCTCTGACACACTAATTTATTCATTCTCACTCTTCCTCCCCCCACCCGTCCCGGCTTCTGACTCTGCCTCCCCTAGAGAAAGAGACACACAGCCTAGCCAATGAACGACCGCCGCCGCTGGGTCGCTCTGCCCACAGCAGAACCAGAAGCTGCCTTTCAGTAAGGCGAGGACCGCGCAGGAATGCGGCTGCCATCTGGTGGCCTTCCTGGGCATCTCACCCCTCTTTCTAAAATGAAACGTGAATAACTAATCATACTCTCCCACTTCATACTAGCAACAGGCTTAAATATTCCCCTGCATTTGGGGGAGGGAGGTGTGTGTGTGTGGGGGGG
>NW_017732115.1:450777-457524 GCF_001890085.2 Hipposideros armiger
AAAAAAAAAAAAGATGGTTCAAACTGAAGTAACAAGAAAGAAAAGGGGCAGACATTACTGGAAAGAGATGCAGCATAAGTTCAAAGGCAAAAATTAGCATGACTAATAAAGAAAATAAGAAAACCAACTTGAGAAGTTCTTGCTGAGACTAGTGAGAAATAAAGTTTTATAGATAAAGTGAATCTCTATTACAGTTGGCCCAGAAGTCAAGCAAATTCTTTTGAACTTGACCCAGTGGGCAACCACTGTAGATTTTTGACAAGAGGAGTGAAATGATAGAAGTCGTGTTTAAAGAAAAATACCCCCGCAACAACACAGGAGACAGATTCAAACTGCAAGAGACTTGTGCTTCTAAGGTCTGCTGAGAGGCCATTTCAGTAATCCTGGTATTTGATAGGGTCGTCACTAGGGCAGGAGCTGTCAGAATTGAAAGAAAAGCACAAACAAGGAAAGTTATTTTAAAGAAAAGAGAGGTCTTGGAGCTTGGATTTAGAAGCCAAAAAAGAGGAAGGAATTAAAGATAAGTCCAAACTTAACAGGTGATTGGAAGTATTAACTGATGCATTTTCTCCACATGTGTGTTAACCCTCTGACCCACCTCCAATTGTGCTGGGGGACATGAAGCAGGCTTTGCTCTATATGGTATGTCAAAGAGTGATAAGAGAAAAACAAAACAAAACAATGAAACAAAATCCTTTGCTTTAAATTAAATTAAAATAAATAGATAATAATACTGCATTGTGCATATAACATAGATTATAAAGGAAAATTGTTAAGAAAGCTTTTTTCTGCCCTCCCTCCATGCAAGCTCTCCCTGGAAAGGCAGAAGATAATTAGGTGGGAAGGAGAGAGTTTAGATACTCAGAGTAAGGACTTTGAATTCTCTCCGTCCCCATTCCTCTGCCTCCTCCACATTCCTAAGTGGTGTAGATCAAAAAGAGTCAGAAAAAATGCAAAGCCCTCCTTTATCCTTAAGGATCCAAGGATAGAGTGAAAGAGTATCCTCCCTTTTTATTCACCACAATGGCATCAGGACTTGTGATGTCTCAGGCACGCATGTCTTGACGATGGTCCTATATCTCGGCAGCCCTGGAGAGGGGTCTGCGAGCAACTGAAGCTATTATTTGAGTGTTGGTGGCCCAAAGCGGTGCCAGATATGTTGATGAAAAATTATGGCAGCAGAAAGTGACACTGGATCCTGAGTTCCCACACTGTGTGTACCTGAAGACATCTTAGTAAAAGCAAGAACTGATGCTAACAACCGAGAATGATAGCAGCAGGATTATACATCTCAGCCAATGGCAGTGCGGGGCAGATTCAGACTGTGACAGGGATCCCTCTCCACCAACAATGCACCTCTGCAATGAAGAGAAAAAGAGCAAGACATAAATATATATGTATATATGTGGGTGTATATAAACATGTAATATAAAAATTAAATATGAGTGGGAGTTCACTGAATTTGACTGAGTTTAATAATTAAGACATCATTAAAGTGACTGAGTTTTCCTAGAATTAATTGGGTTGCTTGGTTACTTACTATAGAAGGAATGATGCATGAGGTGAAAATATAATTATATTTTCATTATAGGAAAATAAAGAATGTTACATTTTACACATCTGAATTCTCACTCATTAAAAATCATGTTGACTTCACAAGGTTTTGAGGTAATATGACAGGAAGAACGGTGATGCCAAAATAATGAGTCTGGCTTAGGGCATGTCAAGTTTAAGTAACAAGACAGGTGGTGGAAAATGTTCTATAGGTCGATGGAATGCAAACGTAGAGCCAGACTGGAAAATAAAGGCAAAGTTGTAGACTCATTCAGTAGTCATTAGAATGCAGGTGATAATTTAAACCTGGGTGACTGTGTAAAGAGAAGACCACAGGTAAAAGCTCTGAACCTTTAAATCACTCCTATAGAACATAAAAGAGAGCTTGATATTTTCAATATTGGAAAAGTTATTCAAGTCTAAAAAAGGACATGACATAAAATGTACAAAGTTTTCCCTGTGTATTTTTTTTTACTATTTAATTAAACTGAATAAAGCATAAGAAATTCATTACGCCTATATTTTTTCAACTATTTATTTTATATATTTATATACTTTAATATTTTCAAATATTATAGGTACATGGAATAGAAAAGAGATCTCAGAAATAAAAATGTGGATAGCTGAAATATATGACAAAGTCTGAGAGATAAGTTTGAGAAAATTTCCTGGAATGAAGAGCAGAAACAAAACAAAACAAAATCCAGAAGATAGAAAAGAATAGAGAAATGATGGGTGATATAAAGGGAGTCCCAGGGGCAACAGTATCCAAAATAAGAGTTGGACAGAGAAAAAAAAAAAAAAAAAGGTGGCAAACTTTTCCTTTGTACCTGCTTCCAATTCAAACAAACTGAAGAGAAAAAGGAAAAGGGAAGAAAAAAAAAAAAGAGGAGAGGAGAAGGGAGGGGAGGGGAGGGGAGGGAACAGAAGAAAAAATAGAGGAATGAAAATTATCAAAGAAACAGTAAAATTTCCCAAAGTAGTTCCTGCAGTGAATAATGTTTATATATGTATTGTATGATGATCTCTGTTTATGGATTTTTATTTCACAGAATCAACCCATCAACAAGTCACAGAAGATATCATTTTAATTCTAGCATAGAGCATAAATCCTATGAGCCTTGACAATAGTTTACACTGCAATTTAACACTGATGGTTCGAGAGGCAGCGATGGGAAAATACCTAATGGAAGTATGAGAACCCAGCTGTCCTCACATTAAATAGCACAGAGGAAAGAGAAACTGTTTCAAGGTAATAGCCTAAAAGAAAAAGTTTTGAGAGTATTATTAAAAGTCCTAATTGTAACCAACAGAAACCCTAGAAATAAGATTATATCTGACTAAATGGGGTGGAGAAATACGTGTGACTGAGTAAAATCCCTATGGCAGGCAGCCTCCAAAGTGACCCCCAATGACCCCTGCTTCCTGCTATTGTATTATAATCCTTTGTGCAATCCTATCCCCTGCGTGTAGGATGGACTTAGTGACTCACTTCACAAATAGAATACAACACAAGTGATGAAATGTCTCTTGCTAGATTACGTTATAAAGAGATTTGGTTCCATATAGAGTTCTTGCTCTCTCACTGCCTCGCTCTGTGGAAGACAGCTTCCAAGTTGTAGTGGTCCATGCAAGGAACAGAAGAAGCCAACAGTCTTTGAGGAATTGAATCCTACCAACAAACATGCATGTGACCTTGGAAGCAGATACTCCTTCAGCTGAGAGTTCAGTAGAGAATATAGTTCCAGCTGACATCTTGATTACAACCTATAAGACACTCTAAGATGAAGGGCTTACCTAATATTGGGTTGTCAGAAAAGTCATGACACATGTTTGCAACAGATGGCACTAGTTCATTTTTGGAAGTACTAGAGTCATTCACATCTATGTTATTGCTATGTCATTTGACAGATGACAGTTCTAGCTTTATGCTAAAGAAAATTGAGGAATTTGGTTGAGTTTTGAAGATTTTACAGCAAATTGAAGATGGAAGAACAAACTGTGCATTTCTGCTATATTTTACTGTTTTACTTCCATAAAGGGAAGAATGTGCATCAAGCTTGTGTAAAGTTGCATAAAGTTTATGGTGACAATGATCTACAAGAATATCAGTGCCAATGATGGTTCACGAAATTCCGTGCTGGTGATTTTGATCTCAACGACGCTCCTCGGTCAGGGAGGCCCACCGAGGTTGATGACAACAATATAAAGGCATTGATTGAGTCAAACCCACATTCCACAACATGAGAGATTGCAGAAACATTGAACATCCATCATTCAAGCATTCATGATCACCTGAAGAAGCTGGGATACGTAAGCAAGCTTGATATTTGGGTTCCGCAATAACTCAAAGAAGTTCATTTGACGGCGTGTATAAACATCTGCAGTATGCTCACTAAACGTGATGAAAACGATCCTTTTTTGAAGCGAATGATAACTGGTGATGAGAGGTGGATTGTTTACAACAATGTGGTGCACAAACGGTCTTGGTCCCAAAGTGATGATTTGCCTCAAACGACATCGAAAGCAGACATTCATCAGAGGAAGGTTATGCTCTCAGTGTGATGGGATTTTAAAGGTGTCATGTTTTTCGAGCTCCTACCAAGGAACCAAACAATCAATTCCAATGTTTACTGTCTGCAATTGGACAGTTTGAATGAATCCATCATCCAGAAACATCCAGAACTTGTTAATTGTAAAGGANGGGGGGAGCTCCGTGGTGACGGGCAGAACCTGAGGGGAGGGCCGACCAGCCCTCTCTGTAGGTCAAATGGAACACATTCGCCTTCAAAAAATTTTCACCCACCTGTCTGCCTTCCGAGTTCTTCCTCAAGGACTTTCAGGAGAGAGGTTACCCAAACGGGATGAGTTTTGTTACCAGGAAAGACCTAACACAGCGGTTCTAAAGCTCAGCTCTGAGTGCGTTAGAAATCACCCGGAGGGCTTGCGGAAATCCAGATGGCTGGGCCCACTTCCTGAGCTTCTGATTCAGCAGATCTGGCTTTAGGCTTGAGAATTTTCATTTCTAACAAATTCCAGGATGATGTGGGTGGTCTAGTGACTGCACTTGGAGAACCACTAGACAAATTGGCAAAGGTTAATCGTTAACAGTAATCTAATAAATCCATTAGTCCCCTAGATCAGTTGAAGAGACAAGACTGGGTGAGCTATCCATATACTAGGGCAGTGACCAGGGTCCAAAGATGATGTCACTACGAGGCTGTCCTAGATATCCGTGGAGTAGCATTAGGGAACCAAAAGCTACAGGCAAAGTGGTCTGGGTGAGGACTGGACAAAATTGCCTCTTCGTTGTTTTGCCTAGTGTCCTCTGGGGCCTCTGGGAAACATTGTGTGCTCTCTTACCTAAATACAAAATTATCCTAATTCATTTAGTTTATCGGGGTGCAGACCTGATTCACAAACCAAATGACAAGCTGCAACAGATTTCAAACAGGGTTTTATAGAGACTTACAGTGGCTAAATATTGGTTTGCATTCCAATGGCACCATCTAGTGGAACCTTGTTTTACATCACACAGCCTAAAATGGAGGTGGTTTACTTTTGACCGGAAGGAGGACCACTTCATTTGCTAATTGTGATACAATGGAGAAAGGGCAAGTAAACAAAACAGTGAATTGTGGCTAGGGCAAAGACTTTTTTTGTCATCATATATAATATGCTTTATGAAAACAGAACAAAACCATTAGCTGAGGAACTTGCATAACACAAAAATACGTACAAATAGCTTTTCCAGAGAATTCTGGTAAGAATAGACAGTGGAAATGGGAAAATTATATTATATCAAGATATTACGTTCATGTGCTGTGTTTCTGTGCTAAAGCTTCAAATCGCCTCATGATAACTGATAAAGAATTATATGAAAATAAAATTAAAAAGCTCACTGCTTGGTCCCAAATTGTTCCTCAGATATTTTTATTATAACTATTGTTGATAAAATTTTACCTAGCTCATATTTCCTACCCCAAGTAAGATTTCAATATGTCCAGAATTTTTAAATTACATATAAGAAACTATATGTAATTCTATAGAGAAGCCCTGAATATATTATATTTCAGTACCTTTAACTATAATAAGATTTTATCAAATCGTGTTTCTATTTCTTTTATCAAGAATTCCTGTTCTAATAAATCTTCATTGACTTGTGTATGTACTCAGAGCTATGCTGTGAATGAAGGATAAGTATTTTAGGTCAGGTTCCCAAGAGGCAGGCTCAGAGATGAGGATTTATGAGCAAGTGATTTATTAAGAAGGTGCTCCCAGGAGAAATCAGCAAGGGAGTAAGGGAAGCGGAGCAGGGGGGAAAGCCACTCAAGGATGTGTTTCCCACTAAGTCCCATGGAGGGCAGCCTCAACTTGATCCTACAGGGAATTCTGAAGTGTATCTAAACCGGAAGCAAAGGAGCTGGGCTTCATATTCACAAGCGCATTGTTCACAAGATAAAGATCCTGAGGTTGGCCAGTAAGCAGGGTTCACCAATGCTGGCCACTGGAATCAAAACCATGCCAAGGCTGCAGGAGGGCTGAACAAATGGGTAAAAGGGGTAAGAGGGGACCTGGGTGAAGCACCAAATCTCTTCTTCCATCAGCATAAAACTTGTTTCCTTTCCATTGGCATATTACATGCTAGGTGAGTAACAAACAGACAAACAAAAAAATTGGGCACCAATATTAAACCAAATATAGCCAAGTGCAAATCTATGGTACAGTTGGAGTACCTTGCAACAAACTGAAAGCAGTGGTTCCTAAACTTTGTTACCCGTTGAAATGACCTGGGGATTTAAAATGAACTGATGCCTGACTCCCATCCCCAGGCATTCTGACTTATTTGGTATGGAGTGCAATCTAGACATTGGGATTTTTGATAGCCACTCCCACTGCCAGATTATTCTAATCTTCAGGAAAGTTTGTGAACCTCTGACCCAAGGCAAGAGGGACCAAGGCAACTGTGAATTGTTTTCATTGGGGAAGAGACATCATGAAAGGGTGAGGTTTAAAGGGCCTATAAAGATGGTTCAGGGCCGGCCGAGTGGTGCAATGGTTAAGAACTGACTTGGGATGCCAGAGGGCCCCGGTTCGGATTCCACATATGAGGGCCAGTGACACTGCCCTCCACAGCTAAGATGCTGAACAACAGCTCAACCTGGAGCTGGGCTGCCGTGAGTTGCCGGCGAC
>NW_017732115.1:462034-464502 GCF_001890085.2 Hipposideros armiger
GAGCTGTTGTTCACCATCTTAGCTGCAGAGGGCAGTGTCACTGGCCCTCATGTGGGATCCGAACTGGGGCCCTGATGCTCAGAGCTGGCGTCCCAAGCCAGCTCTTAACCAACGCGCCACTCGGCCGGCCCCCATTACAGCATTATTTACAATAGCCAAGACATGGAAGCAACCTAATTGTTCATCAATAGACAAATGAATAAAGTTGTGGTATATACAGTGGAATATTATTCACACATTAAAAAGAATAAAATGTTGCCGTTTGCAACAACATGGATGAATCTAGAGGGTATTATGCCAAATGAAATAAACCAGGCAGAGAAAGACAAATACCATATGATTTCACTTATATGTGGAATCTAAAGAACAAAACAAACAAACAAAACAGAAACAAACTTATTGATGCAGGGAACAAGCTGATGGTTGCCAGATCGGAAGGGGTTAGAGGAATGGGAGAAAAAGGGGAAGGGATTAAGAAGTAGAAATTGGTAGTTACAAAATAGTCATGGGGATGTAAAGTATAGCATAAGAAATATAGTCAATAATATGTAATAATTATGTATGTTATCAGAAGGTTACTAGATTTATTGGGGTGATCACCTCATAAGTTATATAAATGTCTAATCACTATGTTGTACACCTGAAATTAGTATAATATTGTATGTCAACTGTAACAGAAAAATGTTTAATTTTTTTAAAAATGGAAAAATAGGCATTTGCAAGGACAAATGAGAACAAATGGAGTCAAATAAATAATCAATAAAGAGCAGAACATTTTCTTGAACTATAAAAAAGATCTTAGCCTGTAGTTCAGAAAGACTCAGTATGTTGCATGCAACATTGATGAACAGAGAGCCATGCTTAGAAATCACCTGGAAAAAAATCATTTCAGAGATGAAGGGGGGAAAGCCTATAAACAATTCAGGAAGAATACATGGTCTCAATATTTTAAAAAAATAAATAAAACTCATTCTTCTGACACTGGCCACTAAAAGAGTGAAGCATTGTTTTTAAAGAAAAGTTGTGTGCTAACGTTGTTCATGTGCAAAAGCCACTGAAAGGCAAAGGGCTGCAGAAAATAAACAACCCATGAACTCTTCTCTTAAAAAACTATGCAGAGATAAACTCTGCAAATGAATGATCAATACAAATATTCATTTGATAATAAGAAAAATGTGATACAAGAGGTCTGTGGGGAAACACTGATATCGTAAATATATGGAATGAAATCTAAATAAAAATATAATATTCATCTGATACTAAAAGTGAATGTGTGTAAATTCTTCATCATTCATAGCCAAAGGTTCAAAAGTGATTTCATTTTTATTGAATTTGATGAAGACATTACATTCTAGAATGTTTTTGAAAAAATTGAAAATGGACTTTTGGAAGAGTTTATCAGTTAAATTTTACTGTGTAACAAACCACCCTAAAGCTGACTGGGCTAAAACAACAACCATTTATTTAGCTCATGATTCTGTGGGTAAACAATTTAGATTGTGTTCAGCTCGCCAACTGTTCTGTTCTCAGTTGGCCACACTAATGCATCTGAGGTCAGCTGCCAGGTGGGCTGGGAACTAACGGGTTTAGGATGGTCTCTCATCTTCTGTCCATGTTGTCATGCATGTTCCAGCATGACAGCCTAGGCTTTTTCACATGGCCACAAAGGAAAGCTTCTAAAGAGGGCAATTTAGAATCATGCAAGACCTCTTGAGGTCCAGGCCTGTAACATGATTACATTTTCATTGCATTTCATTGATCAAAGCAAATTACAGGGCCAGCCTAGGCTTGAGGGATAAAAAAAATCGACTCTAACTCCTGATAGAAAATTCTGAAAAAGGGCATGGAGATGGGAGAAAAATAATTGTGGCCAATTCTGCAAACAACCTACCACGACCTGATGTCTGGCAAAATATACTTCCCCCGAGACATCCCAAAGTCTACTCTAATCACTGCATTGTGCTCAAAGTTGAGCATCTTGAGATCTGCATCTGCTCTGGATGCAGCTCCTCTTGACCTAGAAACCTCTGACCTAAAAAGTCAAGTTATGTGCTCCCCCCACACCCAATGTACGATAGTGAAATATAGCAGGATACCCACAAAAGACACTCCCATTCCAAAAAGAGAAGTCTCAAAGGCAGGTAACAGTCATGGTCCATGGAAATTATGAAATCCAGCTAAGCAAATGTTCTTACGTAGGTGCTCCTGCTTAGAGGTAGAAAATGTTCCTTGATTAAGACACAGCTTTGATCCCTGGAAGTAGCTTCTCAGTAAATTGTTCTTTATGACCCTTGGCTCCACCCTCCAGATGTCCTTTCTTTTTCTTTTTTTTTTTTTTAAAGATTTTTTATTGGGGAATTGTGGGGAGGGGAACAGTGCTGCGGAATTGGGGGAAGGGGAACAGACAAGTTGCTGTCGTTTTTGTTCTTCAGTCTAGTTGTGGAGGACATTGCTTCACTGGCCCAAGT
>NW_017732115.1:467346-472322 GCF_001890085.2 Hipposideros armiger
TCCCCAGTGCTGTTCCCATCCCCCAATTCCCCAATTTAAAAAAAAATCTTTAAAAAAAATAATACTATACTGCATATCTGAAAGTTGCTAAGAGAGTAGGTCTTAAAAAAATCTCATCACAGGAAAAAAAGAATTTTGTAACTATGTATAATGACAGTGGTGACAGGTGTTAACTAGGCTTATTGTGAACATTACTCAATATACACAAATACTGAATCATTATGTAGTACACCTGAAACTAATATAATGTTATATGTCAATTATACCTCAATAAAAAAAATAAAATTTGAGGATACACCTACTGTTTAGCCCACAAGCTCTACCTCTATCAGTATACTTGAGAGAACTGCTAATATTGCTTAAGGATGCACATTGTTTTAAGTAGCAAAAAGCTGGAAGCAACACAAATATCCATCAATCACAGAATAAATAGATTGTGGTATACTGATTGCATAGCTTTGGAAATTAAAAAAGACTGTATTTCTATATCATGAATAAATCTTGCAAACACTGTTGAATGAAGCAAGAAAAAAAAAACAGCCCCAACTATCTATATTTGCAATATCTCATAGTTAATATGTTGAAATAAATTTAAATAAATCCCTGAATGTTAGCTGCTTAACTAAACCTTGAACTCTTTTGATGTTTATCATTTATGTTTCACACATTTCAGTAAAATCAAACCAGCCTAATTCACTGTTCATACTCCTGGAAGATATTGGACATAAAAATAATTGAATTCTTTACTTGCAAAGATATCCTCTTATTTATACCTGAAATTACAATGCATAGCCTTTCAGTAGAGATAATTAATGGGAGATAAAGGATTCTTTAAAAAAGAAGTTCAGTGAAGTGAAAATGTCACCTATAAGAAAGGCACAATATGAAAGTAAAAAAGAAGCCCAGCACACTGAGAGAAGAAAAGCGACCAAGGAGTGTTCAAAGAATGTCTAAGAGCTTAACCTCCCTGACCTCAGCAAAGCAAAGAAGAAAATAAAACTTATTTAACATTTATTGGGCTTCAGAATATATTGTACATTGAAGCAACACAAGATAAATTATTTAGACTGTCTCAACCGAGATTGGCAAAATCCCAAGCTGTCATAAACAGGATTTAAAAAGCTTGATACTGCATAAATAATTTATAGTACCTAAACCAGAAAAGTTTTAAATTTGAAACCCTGCATTGAATAGGAGACTCTGTAACAACCACAGGGCACTCATCCCCTTTCAGGAACTGACTGAGGTACTTTATAAAAAGGTCACCACCATAAATAAAAGTCCTATATTTCATCGCTTATGTCCTTTTTTTTTTCAGAAATGTAAACCAAACATAGGATATTGATGAGATATGTCATAGCAATTTTTAAGTAAATAAAAAACAACAAAAATGCTATCTACATGCTCTTATATTTATTATGCCAGCTGCATGCCAATTACCCTGCATTTTTCTTTTTACAGGAGAATGATGTTAATTCTGTATTTATCCAAGTTCTGTATCATAAAACATACCCATGATACAACATGCTCTAAAGTGAAGCAAGAATTATAAACCCCTTGGGAAGAAATCTGAGTATAGAATATTTCTAGATTTTTGTAAAAATATTTTATCTTTTACATCTTCTTATAACTGATTTGACATAATTTTTTAATGGCTGTCTCTATCAAGGGTACCCAAAGCATTCAACTAGGTTTATATAGAAATATCTCTTTCATCTCACATTCATGTTTCATTAGTTTATATAACAATTCACTTAGATTACATGATGAAAATAACAAATATAACTGACAAGCAGGTTTGGGCACAGCACATTTCGTCTTTGGGAAGCATACAACAAACATATCAGGACACCTGGTGAGAGCTGACCTGCTTTGGCACAGCCATGGAATTTTATATCAGTCAAAATGTTCTGTGAGGAAAACAGAGAGCTCTGATTAATCTGGAGAGTTTATTAAGTGGAGGTCAGATGAGAACACTTCCACAATATAATAAAGAAAACAGCTACTGGCTGTGGAGTGGTCACTATGGACCTTAGCACTATGCCAAGTGGTTTACTGACCATCTGTCTTATTTAAATACATTAGCAGGCATTGAGATGTGTTCCACGTGATAATGTCCCTAACACACAAACAGATCAACTAATGTTTTTTTCAAGAGTGATCAAGGTCGACTTTCTAGAGTTCCTTTGGATTTAAAACCCTGCATAACTTGGACCCAAAGGACCAGACCAATCGTCTCTCCACTGCTCTCCCATCTGAACCTGCTACTCCAGCAAGAATGTCTAGCCACAATCCCCACAAAGCCCTGTGCCTTATAGCAAAGCGGTTAAGAGAGCTTTGAACTCCATTGGGGTTGTCTCCACACCCTATCTACACTTACTGGCAGTGTGGCCATGGCTAAGATGCTCAGCCTTTTTGAGTCAGATTTGTTATTTATAGAAAATAATGGGAATGGTACAATAACGACAATAATGCAACTTCTACTTCATAAGTGAGATACTGCCTATAAGGTACCAGTCCAATGCTTGGCACATAGTAAACGCTTAATAAATGTTACCTATTATTTTTTATCTTTCCTGTTCTCTTCACATTGTTATTTTATTTTTCAATTACAGTTGACATTCAATATTATATTAGTTTCAGGTGTATAGGATAGTGGTTAGACATTTATATAACTTATGATGTGACTGCCCTGATAACTCTAATACCCACCTGGCGTCATACATATTTATTACAATATCATGGACTGTTTTCTCTGTGCTGTATTTTACAAACCCATGGCTATTTGTTACTGCCAATTTGTACCACCTAATCCCATCACCTTTTTCACCCAGACTCCTAACTTCCCTCCCATCTAGCAACCATCAGTTTGTTCTTTGTATTTATGAGTTTGTTTCTGTTTTGATTGTTTACTTTGTTTTTTAGATTCCACAAATAAGTGAAATCATATGGTATTTGTTTTTCTCTTTCTGACTTATTTCACTTAACATAATACCTTCCAGATCCATCCACGTTGTTGCAAATGGTAAGATTTAATTCCTTTTTACAGTCTTCTAATATTCCATTTTGCATATGCACCNCAACTCATGGCAGCCCAGCTCCAGGTTGAGCTGTTGTTCAGCATCTTAGCTGTAGAGGGCAGTGTCACTGGCCCTCATATGTGGGATCCAAACCAGGGCCCTCTAGCATCCCAAGCCAGTTCTTAACCATCGCACCACTCGGCTGGCCCTGTCCGTTCTTTTTTAATCCTGCCACATCACCAGGAGTATAAGCCTGCTCGATGACATATGGCCCAGGTGCCTCTCTGCCGTCAGACAATCCCCAGAAGAAGAGCCACCCTATGAAAGCTTGAAGGAGTCCAATGGAGCCAAAGAAAGAATTTTTGTCATTACAGTGAATCCAGCATGCACATTGTTATATATATAGTTGGCTTATTGTTCTTTGTGTATATTTTTTATCAGTTAGAATTTTTTCATTGCAAGAAAAAAACATAATTCAAAATAGATTAAGCAAAAAATAATTTAAAAATAATGAAATTGGAACTTCTAGGGATAGGTTTATCTTTTTTTATTTTATTAAATTTATTGGGGTGACATTGGTTAATAAAATTAAATAGGTTTCCAGTCTACAGTTCTATAATACATTGTCTGTATAGTGCATTGTGTGTTCACTGACCAAAGTCAAATCTCTTTCTAGTTTATCTTGATGCAGAGGCCCAAAGTGTGTTACTAGGATCTGGCATATTTCCAACTCCATTTCCTGGTCCATTTGCAGAGAGGCTCTTCCCTTACAGAAGCAAGAGTTCTTCAGCCACTCCAGAACTTATATAATTTCAGATTCCACTTCGGTGGCAAACTGCAGCTCCCTCTACCCCAAAAGTCTCCTTAAAATCTGCAGACATCTCATTGGCTCTGATGGCATCATCTGGGCATCCCTGATCAGTCACTGAGGACAGGGAACAGTGGGAAGCTGATGGCCACACCTGATTTGCATATCACCCCTGGCCCTCCACCCAATCCCATTTACAGAGAGTGAGTGACAAGTGGATTCCAAGTTTGAAACTACGAGTATTAACTAAAATAGCTGAATAGATGACATAAAAAATAAATGGAGCTAGTAATATCACACATGCATTTTACTGAGTGTAAGAACTTCATAGTTACATGTTTAATGTCCATTCTTTTTATTCTGCTGTTTCCTAATGGAGTGCAGCTATTAAAATTGGCAGAACCTTGCTGTCATAATCAAATACTGATCACATGTGTTTCCTTTTTCTCACATGCTCTATTTTCAAAATTAATAAAAATTCTGCACATACTACTTACTAGAATCTGCTAGTTCCAGGAGAATAAGATTCATGAAATAAAATGATCTATATTTGTACATCACTAATCATTAGAGAAATGCAAACCAAAACTACAATAAGAATTCACCTCACACATGTTTAAATGGCTATTATCAAAACGACAAGAAATAACAAGTGTTGATAAGGATGTGGAGAAACGGGAGTCCTTGTGCACTGTTGGTGACAATGTATATTGTTGCAACCACTATGAAAACAATATGTAGGTTCCTCATAAAATTAAAAATTGAACTACCATATGATCCACTAATTCTACTTCTGAGTATTTATCTGAAGAAAACAAAAACACTAATTTGAAAAGATGGGGGCCGGCCAAGTGACTCATTGGTTAGGAGTTGGGGTGGGATGCCAGCTCTGAGCAGCAGGGCCCTGGTTCGGATCCCACACGAAGGCCAGTGATGCTGCGCCCTCTACAGCTAAGATGGTGAATAACAGCTCAACCTGGAGCTGGGCTGCCGTGAGTGGCTGGCAGCCAATGTGAGCTGCCACGAGCCACTGTGAGCAGCCATCCAATGGCTGGCGAGCAACTGCCTCACCCAGGAAGAGCGCAATGATAATACCAACATGGGCCAGTGAAGTGACATCCTCCACAACTAGACTGAAGAACAAAAGG
>NW_017732115.1:476852-494711 GCF_001890085.2 Hipposideros armiger
TGTTCAGCATCTTAGCTGTAGAGGGCAGTGTCACTGGCCCTCATATGTGGGATCCGAACCGGGGCCCTCTGGCATCCCAAGCGAGTTCTTAACCAACGCGCCACTCGGCCGGCCCCACCCTATGTCTTTTGATTACAGCATTTAATTCATTTACATTTAAAATGATTATTGATAGGTATGTAGTTATTCACATTTTATTATTCATATTTTTATCCTTCCTCTTCCTCCTCCTCCTCCTCCTCCTTTCCCCCTTCCCCTCCGGCTCCCCCCTTCCTTCTCCTTCAAGGAGTCCCTTTAACATTTCTTGTAATACTGGTTTGGTGGTGATAAACACCTTTTGCTTATTCTTATCTGGGATTATTATTGTTTTATAGCATTAATTGCAAAGCAATTTGAAAATTGATGGGAACTTCCTTCTACTAATTTCTGCCACTTAAAATAGGATGGCTTTGAATGACTACCTAGTTTTGTTTTGTGTAATAGTATACGTATTTTTAAAAAATATTTCCAAACCGCCAGACTAATTTATAGAATTGCCAGTTGTTGTTTTTTTTTTTTGCTTTTGTTTTGTTTTGATTTGTTTTGTTTTATTAATGACTAAAATAAAAACATACATTAGGATTTTGGAGTCTGACTTGAATCACTAATATTTTGCCCAGTGTCAAATGAACAGTCAAAAATAGTCAATTGATAAAGTGTTTTTATGTGCTTAACACTGTGGCAAGTGCTTTAAATGAACTATTTCATTTAATCTCCAGAAAACAATGAAGTAAGCATTACTATTATTATCCTTTTTTATGTGAAAAAAAAATGCTTAGAGCACTCAGTAACTTGCCCAGTCACATAGCTCGTGCATGGTAGAGTCAGGATTTGAATTTATTCTAATGCCAGAGCCAAAGTTTTAAAGCTCTGTGCTAGGCTGCCAGGTTTCTTCACAGTTGAAGATAAAAAATGGCAACAGTGCATGGCTTGAAGGATGCTGAGAATCATAAAATTTTCCTAATAGTCTTCCTGTAATATCTTCCAGTTACTATCCTGTACTGCAGGGCCCGTAGTTATAGTAGTAGGGATGGAGTAGAAAACGGGTACTGATTCGCTAACAATTATTAAGTTTGTTAATTATAGTTATTATCGTGGTTTATTAACACTATTATTGTTTCCATTACCACTCTTGGGTCTGCATCCATACCATCTCCTCCTCACTCTTAATCCCTGACATTTCCTATCACTTAAATAAATCTATCAAAATAGACCCGGTCCCATCCCAGGCAGCTTTTCCTGACGATACTAGTTCACTATGATTGCTCCTGGATGTGAATTCTTATAGCACTTTTTGTCCCATGACTTTTCAGATTGCTAGTTGTTTTTTAATGTGCACACGACTTATCTCTGCTGATACAGAGATTATAAATTCTTTAGAACTGCTCACATGTCTTGTATGTCTCATCACCCTAATATCTTCCTTGTGAGAGACAGTCAACCAAAATATACTGATTTTCTACTTAACGGAGACATAACCACAGCACAGCAGCACCAAAAAATCAATTAGCCTTGGGATCTTCCTTACTCACTACTGTGACCTGCATACCTAAGAAGAGGAAAAAGGTGGCTATGCCCGTTGTGATGGAACAGACGAGGGATGGAGGTGAGCCCATTCATTGGAAGGATTTAGGGTTTCACTCTGAGGTCCTGAGAAAAGGAATTTCAGTGACTCCATTCTTAACACAAACAACCAATCCCAAAATGAATCAATAGAAAATAATTAAGCCTTGATTGTCCCCTGATTATTAATGCTGGAGACCCTTCAACGTAGTACAGGTTAGGAATTACAGGGCCTGCATATGAAATAGATGACAGCACTCATTTACCAAAGATGCCCTGTCAGAAACACACAACATCAAAGAAACCAAGGCTCAAACATGTTAGTTTATTTTTCTCTAAAAGTAGAGCTGATTAGTGGCAGACCTTAGAAGAGAATGTAGGTCTCACTGAACAACATACAAATGATTATCAGAACAGTTTTACTTTCATTTCATAAGACCTAACACACTATGACATCAGGTACCATTAGAGCTAATTCAGGATTATTAGAAATGGAACAGGCATGTAACATTCTGCCATGTGGTCCCTTCTTCCTCACCTAAGACCTTGATATTTTAACGAAAGATACAATTTCAAGAATTTCTTTTTCAAAACAAACAACATTTTATTGATTTATTTTTTACTTTAAACCTCAAGGCAAAAAGACTGATGGGATATTTTAGTTTTCATATAATGGCAAATAAATTTTCCCCACTTTTTTAAATTCCAAAATACATTTAAGCTATTTAAGAATAATTTTCTAAATGACGGCATGTGCTGGAAAAACAAAATAAGCATTACACCATGGAAAGCACAATCTCTAAGAGGAAGAATGAATAAGAGCAAACCATTCTCACACATAGAAGACACACATTCCTAATGTTGATGTTAAAGACAACCATTTTGGTGATAAGCCTATCTTTAATTTTTTTATTTTAGATGTTACTTTGAATTAAGAAAAATTTAACTTTTCATTGAAAAATGTGCACTTAGGACAATCGTGAGGGATTTCTGAGAGGGACTTAGTGAAGACTCACGCAGCCTATCTTTGAGTCAGTCTCAATTCCTCTTTGCCTCACGGTAGTCCCTCAGCAAGTCCTGCTTGTTCTGCCTACATCGGCGTCTACCTTATTCATTTCTCCCCAGCTCCACAGCCACGTCCCTGTTCTAAATCACTGTCATCTCCTATCTCCGAACTAGTAACATTGCTTCTTTTCACTGTGTCTTTTTTCCCACTTGGTGGTGGGTATTTATATTTTCCTTTTTATATTTTCTCTATTTTCAAAATTGTATATAATAAGCATTATTATATAGCAACCACAAAATGGGAAGAAATTACATATTTAAATGCATATTATATATTATAAAATATATATTTCATATTTATATATTTATTACATAAATACATATGATATAGATTTAGCACTGGGCTGAACACTTTTATGTCACCCTCGTTTTACTGACCCCACCAAAACTGTTTTTATCAAGGTCGCCTATGACCTCCACATTAACAAACCCAGTGGTCAATTCTCAGGCTTCATTTTATTGCATCTGTTGGTAGCATTTGACACTGTCTCTTCTTTGAAAAACTTTCTTCATTCAATTTCCAGCACATCCAATCCTGGTTTTCCTCTTACTTCCCTAGCTTACTCTTCTCAGATTTCTTTACTATTTCCTCTTCTTCTCCCTATCCTTCATGGTGCCCAGGGCTCAGTGCTTTAACTGCTTCTTTATTCCCTCTATGACCCGGTCTCACAGTTGTAAAACCTGATGCCTCCTAAATGTGTATCCCATGCCCAGACTTCCCTCCTGAAAACTCCACTTGTATAGCCAACTGTCTACCCACCCTCTACACTTATCGTGTTTCCCTGAAAATAAGACCTAGCTGGAGCATAAGCCGTAGCATGATTCCTCCAGGATATGGGGGGCACGTACCTCTCACATGAGGCTTTTATGACCTGTTTCAAGGACAAGGGTGCCTTTTCCACAAACTCCTTCAGCTTCAAATATTCAGTATGCCAAGGTGCCATATTTTGGCACCTAAAATCGCTCTATGGCTTATTTTATGTTTAGGTCTTATTTTGGGGGAAACAGTAGATGTCGTAGGCATCCCAAACTTACCACATCCAAAACTGAACTCCTATTCACCTGTTTTAAACTGTTTAACATCCAATCTGTCAGCAAATACCACTGGCCTTACCCTCAAAATGCTGATAATGAATCCAGAATTAGGGCTTTTTATTTATGACCTCCATTACTATCATTAGCACGCAAGACATTATCTTAATTACTGGTGAGCCTTCTAACAGGTACATAGTTTTAAAAGTTAGATAGGGACTTATACCAAAACCCAGCAGTCTACTATCCCCACTTCCCAACTGCCACACCAAAGAGGCAATTGTTTCCTATCTTTTAACTTTTCCTCATGGTATTTTCTCCCATATTTTTAAACAATATGCTTCTATTGCTACATCTTGTGTGTCAGCTTTAGATATCTATTTACTTGCTAGAAGAAAATTATGTCAGTCTCTTAACACACAACCACACATATGCAAACACAATTTCCACTCCCTATGCCCTCACATATAGAGCAGTTTTGGTACAAATATTAAATGTTATGTTATTGTGATGCTGCAAATCTTATCCACAGCTTGTGGAGCCATATTGTGAACTATGATGATGTTTCCTTTCTTGAATATTTTTTGTTTTTACCCTGAGTCATGACTCATTTTATCAGTAGACATGTTAATTTGTTCATCTCTAAACCAACAGTCAAAACTGTGAATTTCCCTTCAACAAATTCAAGTACATCAGGTAATCTCTGCATTGCCTCTTGTCTTCCTTAGAGAACTTACTCATGAAACCTTTTTATTTAGTCTTTATACAGGCTGGCTGCTCTCTAGGCCCATAGCACATCTGACTGTGATCCATTGGTTTTCTATCACCTTCATCCTGGGAATTCCCTTGGGCTCTTATCAATGTTGGAACCCTTACTTCCAGTACCACTTGTTATTTTCCTGGTTTACACCTTTGTATTGGTAAAAATTCCCTAGTTAATTTCTAAGAAAGAATGCATGAGAGGCAAATGTTTTGAGATGTTTTTCAATGAGAAATATTTTTAGGGCTGGCTGAGTGGCTCAGTTGGTTAAGAGCTCGCTCAAGAGTGCAAGCTCTGAGCAACAGTGGTTCAATGCCTGGCCCAAGCTGAGCTGCCACTGAGCTGCCCTCAGGAAAAAAAAAAAAAAAGAAAGAAAAATATTTTTAATTCTACCTACACACTTGATTAATAGTTTGGCTCAATATAGAATTTCAAGAAATGTCCAATCTCTTTTTATTTTTGTTCTGTTTTTCAGAAATTTCTCAATCCTTCTAATCTTTTAAGATTTTTAAAAAATTTTCTGTTCCAACAAAGGGCTCTTTTTATTCTCCAAAGTACTCTTATTTATAGCATCCATTTCTTATTTAGGTGATGCAGTATCTTCTGTGCTACACATTACTAATTTTAAATAAAATTTGATTTTCCTTTTCTTGGAGACAAGGGGAAGATTGTGCTTTCCCACGTAAGTCTTACTTTGGCCAAATAATTTGAGGGAAAAAATGACTTGTGTCAATTCTAGATGGATGTACTTAAAGGCAGTACTCAAATCCTCAACCTCTTTCTTATTATAGTGATGGTGGAAGTATGTATTGACAGGAAGATCAAAACAGCATGGAATACTGAGCCAATACATGGAAAACAACAGCTGAAAAGAGACACCTGGACCAACAGCAAACATAGAGTAGGCAAGCAAAAAAATGAAGTTGTATTTAGGCACCCAGACTTGGGGGTTGTTTGTTAACACTGTATAAATTATCCTAGCCTCACGGATTCAATCACTGATATCACAAATGGGGCACTACCATAACAATAAACATCAAATATATAACATTGGCTTAATGCCTGGGTAGTAGGTGGTGAAGGGACTGATATCAGAGGTAGGAAAATGCTAATTCATGCTATATAGTTACAAAATATTTGGTACAATTATGAACTGGGAGACAGATTGTGTTGTTAATAATCTTGTTCCAAAGATAGAGGTAGAAAAATAGAACTGAATTTTATGATAGGTTTCTGTGATTAGTATTTGACAAGCTCTAAGAAATAGATGAGAACTGCCCAGTCTTCAAGTAGGAATGAAAAGAATGAAAGAAAATGAGTATATAAGTTTGGGCATTTTAGATTAGAAGAGGTAACTAATTTTCAAACAAAAGCAGTAAAATATAAAATGAGCAAGTCTTATAATAAGGGAAGCTCATTTAAACTCTGTCTTAGCTAGGATCAAAATAAGGGTATGGTAGCCATAGACATTATCAAAACCTCTCAAGAGTTTAAATGTTCTAAGGTCACCCAGATAAATTATTTCAATTGGATAGAAAGCATAAGGAAATGCTAATTGGTGACTCTCACTAAAGTCTAATAGACACAAAATCTTGAGCTGTTAAATGTTCTCAGAGATGAATGGTCCAATATTCTGCCTGGAAAGTATAAACCTGGCTAGGAGCAATCTCAGCTGAGTGGAGGAAGGGGGAGAGCTGTACGATTTTCCATTCAATATGAACACTTTCATTTAACCTCACTTGTTCTTTAAGATGACACCCAAACTCCAGAGAATAACCTCCATTTTCCTTCTTAATACATATAATGTAGCTACTGTCATCTCTTACCACAGGGTGTTTTTTTGTTTTTGTTTTGTTTTTCTGAGTTCATTTTTTTTGTCCCTCCTCTGTAATTATAGTTGAGTTACAGAAAGGAATAAAGGTAAACATAAGTGTCCAATCTACCATATTTAACTGGAAGGCTATATAGTACCTCTTACCTAATCTCCCTACTTCCTCTCCATTGCTCTATAAACTATTCTCAATACCACATGCAGGATGGTCCTTTAAAATGCCATTCATATTGTTTCCTTATATTAAGTCCTCTAATGGATTTCCACTGTATTAAAATCAAAATTAACTCCCTAATCATGGTCTACAAGTCCACACATGATCTGAGCCTTGTGTGTATTTTGACCACATCGAACATCACTGGTCCTCTCACTGTCTATGTTTAAGCCACTCTAGATTTTTGCATGTTCCTTGAACATGCCAAGGTAATTTCTACCTTAGGGCCTTTTCTCTTGCTGTTCCTGTAGCAGTTTTTTGTTGCTAAGTTTTAACAAGATCACTTATATTTTATTTAGTTCTCAGCTCACATATGACCCTCCAGCCAAACCTCTTCCAAAAGAATATGAACTTAAGAGACCCCATTTGTATCATCCATCAATCCTTACCTAATATAGAATATTGCCTGGCAAGACTAAGTACCCAATATATTTTTAAACAAATAAACACATGACTGAGCAAACCATTTCTATATGATGTTCTAAATTAGAATTATTTATTCATCATTTAACTCTGTGATTTGAACTTTCAAAAAATGTGTGTGAGAATATTTCTTCTTTCTAGCTATGATTTTAAAAGTTGCTTGCAGGAGACTCTTACTAAAAATAGCAAGAAACATGGGATAAAATACTACCTACTGCTATTACTACTACTAGTCATTGTCATCGTCGTCGTCGTCGTCGTCGTCATTGTCATCATCATTATTATCATCATTATCATCGGGGACCCATAGACACAATAATTAAGGGTGCAAGCTCATGGACAGAAAAGAACCACAGATGAGTACGCCAACATTCTGTGAGTTCATTTTCCTTTTAAGTATTTGCCAATTGTAGATCAGCAATTATAAATTGAAAATCAGAATTCCTAGCAGAGAAAAAACAAACTAATAAAAGGTAGAGAAGCCAGCAGAGCTTTTGGCAATGTTACTGCAGAGAGAAAGAAATGTAGAATACCAGAAATGGGAAGTATGAAGAAAAATCTAAATGAATTGCACTAAACAATAACATGTTGTGAAGGTTTATGTGTATGTAGAATTAAAATGACTGACAAAAATACATGGCAGAGGGCCGGCCNAGCAGACCCCATCTGTGGAAGGCAAAGAAAGAGATCTCATTTGCCATAGAAATTGGCTGTGCACCGTGTTACTGCCTCCGGCTGTAAACAGTCCTGACCCACATTACACCCTGCTCTCTAGGCAAGATAACCTTTAATCCATCAATATAAAAATTTTTTAAATAGAAAATGTTCTCTTTGTTTGGGACAAAAATTTTGGCTATAAGGCATGAAACCTGGGGCAGAGCCAACGGCAATTCCCACTAATAGAAATCTCCATGTAAGCAAACAAAAAAATAGCCTATGAAAATCTTCAGTAAATGGAACTCCAAGTATCACCTTTGTGATCACCTGTCCTCATCTCTCTTCCATATTCTCTGCTCCAGCAACACCGTTCTCCTTGCTGGTCTTTGAACATAATAGACAGTCCTCCTGCCACAGGGCTTCTGCATTGGGTGTCCCTCCGTGAGGCAGCAACTTCTCCAGCTACCCACACAGCCCACTGCCTTGCCTCCTTTCATGCCTTTGATGAAATATATCACCTTCTCAAAAAAGCCCGCCACGACAAACTATTTAAACTTATAATCTATTTTCCCTTTGTGTCCTCACCTGATAAACAATCCTCCTTACCCTGCTCTATTTTTTTTGGCATTTATCATGTGATGATATGTATTTGTTTATTATTGTGCAGAAAATCATTCACATAGAAGGTCTGATGTTGTTCCTTAAAAGTGCCTGCTTGGAAGACTGGCCCTGGGATTTTGGAATGTTCCCTATTTTACTCACAAGTCTTGTTTGTATATATGTCTGCAGCACTGAGCTCTGTCTGCCTGCCTAGGCTATCTGTCATAACGATAAGCAATATGACACCTGCTTTCCTTCTGGGAGTCTGGGATCTTGGTGATATGTAGTTGGTTGCATAGGCAGAGAAAGTGNGATGAGCAGACACAAGCCACGCCCGCTGCGCCCTGTCCAAATTCTTGATGCATAGAATCCATCTGTATAATAAATGGTTTTTAATGCCACTAACTTTTGGGGGAAAATACATTATGTAGCCACAGTAATAAAATTCACACACACACACACACACACACACACACACACACGCACGCACGCACGCACAAAGAGAAAAAGAATACTAATGATAAAGCAAATGGGTACAAATATAAACTATTAGTGAAGCCTGGTAAAGGGCACATGGGAGTGAGTTTTACTATTTTTGCAACTTTCTAGAGATTAGAATTTGTATCAAAACAAAGTTACTGAGAAAGAAGAGGAGACAGAGAAAGACAGAGGGGGAGGAAATAGGAAGGCATAGGTAATAGAATGAAAAGATACGCATATGTCTGGATTTTTTTTTACATGGAGATGACACAGATGAAAAAAGTGACAACATAAGCAGGATAAATAAAAAGAAACCCACTTGACACATTACAGTGAAAAAGCAGAATACTAAAGACAAAAAGAAATCTTAAAAGCAGCCAGAAAGAAAAGAGATTACATAAAAAGGAACGACAACCCAACAGGAGGCTTCTAAGCAGTAGCAATAGGAGACATAAGATAATGAAATTATATCTTCCAAGTGTTGTGAAGAAAAAAACACAGAACACTTAGCTAGACTGTTGTAACCTGTTTAAAATGAAGGAGAAATATACGCATTCTAAAGGATGCACTTCGGGAAGAAGCATGTCCCCAGAAGAAGGTATGAGAAATAGGGAAAGTGCTAAGCATACAGGAAACTGGGGTGGACATGGTGAAGTTCCCCAGTGTCCCCTGAAAAGAAGGACTGGTTGCTCCAATAGCTGGAGAGCTGACAGCTAGAGAGCTGTCTGCTGGAGAGCTGCCGCCAGGGAGTGACCCAACTGAAGAGAGGCCCCTAATTCAAGGTCAAAGAGCAGCCCACATCTGATGATCGATCAAGGCAGGGATATAGGCTTGGGTATTTTGGACAAACTTGAGACAACTTTGGAGGGCTATTTAGCTCCCAGTGGGGTCAGCCGAGGCTGTCAGGAGACCTGCACGGCAGCCCAATTCCTCCCTCCAGCCCTTCCTTCTTCCGTCCCCACTCTTCCGCAGATGTTGGTACTGAGTGTGCTCCCTAATAAGTATCCTTCGCTCTAAGGAAAGAAGAAGGGAAGGAAGAATGGAGGAAAGCAGAAAGGAAGGGAGGGAGTGGGAGAGAGACAGAGAAAAGGAAAGATAGAAGGCAGGGAGTGAGAGGGAAAAGGAGAGAGGTAGGATAGAAAGGAATAGAAGAAAGGATGGATGATTGGAACGAGAAAGAAGAAAAAAAGAAAGGGAGAAAAGAGAAGGGAGGGCCAGAGGGAATACAAGACAGAGGAAAGAAGGAAGGAAGGAAGGAAGGAAGGAAGGAAGGAAGGAAGGAAGGAAGGAAGGAAGGAAGGGAGGAAAGAAGGAAGGTAGGGAGGAAGGGAGGAGGGAGGGAGGGAGGCAGGGAAGGAAGGAAATAAAGTGATTTTTAAGTGAAAAAAAGCAATAAACAATACTTACAAATGGATCCTACACATGACCTCAAAAAACAATATATCTGTCCATATGCATGCAAATATATGTAAATGGATATAAAATTGACTGGAAAAATGTATACCACACTGCTAACAGTGTTTACTTCTGGGGAAGAAAATGGGATTTTGGCAGAGAAAAGACCCTTAAACTCTTAATTCCTTTTCCAGTATTATTGAAAAGTTTAACCATGGGAATTTATTCCTTCATTGCTTAAGTAAAAAAAAAAAGTTTAGCTGCATAATACTTGGTTTGTGTGTTGTGTGTTAGTCTAGCATATTTTGTAGGTACATTTCCCTCTGAGTAATTTCTTCAACGATTTCTTTGAACTGAAAAAATATTCTTCAATTACAGAATACAAGCATGCCCATTTGATTTTTTTTCTTTCTCAGAACTCTTTCCCAATGCTGAATAACCCATAAATTAAACTGACCAAGTGATATACACAGCAACCTAACATTGTGTTTCATTGAACAACGAGATAAATATAAAACACAGGACTTTGAAATTGAAACACAACCTCAGGGTAGTTAATAACTTGAAGATTCTAGTTCCACAATTTAAGCAGTATGATGGCTATACTAACTTTGAATGTCTCAGCAGTCACTGCTTTATAGTACAAAGGGCTCTGCATTTATGGTGACAAGAGGGTAACTATATGAGTTTGGGTACATTATTTAAATTTCCTTATGCTCTTACCAATTACACTTTCTAATTGTATGAATTTGAGTAAGTTATTCAACTTTCCTTGTTCACTTTTTTCTTCTATAAAGTGGAAAAAATAATAGTAATATTTCTCACACAGTTGATTTAAGGAGTAAATGAGGACATATGAGCAAAAGGCCTTTGTCATCCGTAAAGCACAATTACAAATCAATTAATATGGTTGTAGTATTTCTTGAAGGTAAAATGGTATGTGAAAACCAAAACAAACACACAAAACAATTCATTAAAGATAGATTATAATCTTTCTAAAATGTAACATTTATGCTTCTCCCTGTAAACACTAAACAATAGAAATAGGCATCCTGTCTGTGTGTTTTTCTGCTATTGCTTGTTAATGTGTAAAAAAGCATTAGACACACTACAGTACACATTATTTAAGATTCTTTCTAAGTGAGATCTGCTATTCTTAAGGGGAATTAAAAGAATTGACAAGCTTTTCTTTCTTAAATTGCCCTCTTTCAATAGTGCACCATATTAAAACACAAGGGGGCAGTATTTCTTTAAAAAATTCCTCTGTCCGATGAGTAATGTAATCCTCTGAGGCGGTCCCATGGAACATCTATTAATGATATGTCAAGTTTAAAACAATTTAGCATCCATGTCAACTATAACTCACAGCCACTGGGGAAAAAANTAATACACCCCTCCCCCCCGTTACCAGAGGCTACATATAAAATGTGCCTTAAGGGATATATATCATCATCAGATCATGCAAATGCCCAAAGCAATCACTTCTTCTGGCCTTTTTCTTTCTGCCTAATGTGTCCCAGAACTTAGATTACAAATTTATATATGAAAGTTCACATGCTGTAGAAAATAAGATATCATCCTCTAGTTTTTATCCTTAGCATGACAGTAATAGTGCATTTGGAAGATTAACTAACTGCCATTGGATAAAGCACTGGATACTGTATGAGCCGAGCTACAAAACAGACCTATTATGAAAGTAGGTGAAGAAAAACAAAAGCTGTAGAGAAAGGGAGCATGCACACATAAGACTTGGGTAGTCAAAAGGTTACCACTGACGAGTGTGGGTCAGGTCATCAGTGGCGGGTCCCTGGCCAGAAAAAAACCTAAAACAAGGACCAAGCACCACTAAACCAAAAAGGAGGAGGAGAAGAGAGAAGAAGGCGGGCATGTACACACACTAGCACATGCATGTGTGTGAGGGATGGAGAGGTGCAGGCAAAAACCCATGTCTATACCCACAACAAAGGCGCGGAACATAAGAAGAGCTGGGTGTGACAGGCAAGCTTCTGTTTTGCAAAGGGGTAGCCCTGATTCTTAATTTCAGAAATAATTTATTTTGTTCACCCATCATGAATACTCTGGAGAAAAGCTTTAAGACGTAATTTTCCCAGCATAATATTTCAATGGTTGGGGGAGCTTTGTGAAAACTAAAAGAGCATCAGGTTAATCAGTGAAAGAAATGAAGGGATTGTACATATTTTTTAAAAGATGGTTCCTCTTATTAAATTCTCTGTACTGGAAGCTGCAGCAGGAATTTGTCCTTGGCATTAAAATAAATTACAGCTGATCTCTTCCTAGGAAAGCTGTATTCCTGTCCACTGTGCTCAGTGGGGGTGAGCTGGGAACAGCTTGTCAGATTACACAGTATTACTGAATGCATACTGCTCTCATCTGATTGCTTTTCAATCAGAGCCGGGCCTCTTTTGCCAGATATAAATCATCTCATAGAAAAGAGCTTTTGAATACAAAGTCAAAGAAATACATTTTTCTGGAGGTCTTAATGCAATCCTTATTTGATTACAAAACCCCAACTGTAGTCTCCGTGGATGAAGTGTGCTGCGTTTCTGTAATACAAATGATACAAATACAAAATATATGACCTTCCTACTAAGCTGCAAAATATTCAAATGTTTGTTCAATCACACTAAATTGGAAAAATAATCCATAGTGTACTTTTTTACGTATTCTAAACTATAGTATAATTACAAACATAGCTTCTATCTCAATTCCCAAGACAGATGTAGAAAATAGAGTACTGTTATGTGTGTGAATAAAAGGAGGGGAAATTGTGTTGGGAAGATAAAGGAAAGAGGAATGCACAGTGCACAACAGCCCAACAAAACTTGGCCCCCTAATCTCCAAGCTGGTGATTGGGAAATATCTCCAAATATTTAGGAATTGACTTAGTAGTTAAGTAGCCTGGGTTCAAAATCAAGTTCTAGGACACATTAACTCTGGCAAATTACTTCACATCATTGAGTCTCAGTATTCTCAGCTACATAAATTAAAAACAAAAAACAAAAAACAAAAAAAAACCCCAGTGTGGATGGGTTTGATTTTATCATATCTAAGAATTTTATTTTTATTTTTAGATAAACTCAGTACACTGCATGCATGGCACAATTGTCATCTCTGCCTGTTTGTCATACTTTTAAGTCCTGGCTGAAATGTAAATAGAAATGGGAGAGACAAATTAAATGGAACTGATGCCTCAAGTCGTTTTTGAAAAGCACCAAGTTCATTATTCAACCAATCCTCATCGAGTACCACCACGTCCACAGCACAGTACAGGGCACTAGGTGGCAGAGAGATGAATAGAAGAGTGGAAGGGTAAACAGCAGGTGGGAAAGAAGGGAGGGAGGGAGCTAGCTAGTTGCTTAGTTGGATGCTCATGCTTACAGAATGCAGAGAGAGTAAGCACTGCACTCAAGAACAGAGCTTCCCAAAGTACAGCACTGATAAAATATGCTGTAATATGGTTTCAGGTGATAGAGGAATACTTTTTATTTTATTGGTTATTATATGTATAACATAACCATTAAAATAAAAAAGTATTATATATACAATTTATATAGGATACCTATATATACAAAAACTGGCATGTCAGTTATATTTTCAGAAGTATTATTGATTAAAATAAGATGACATTCAGTACGTGAGTTGAATTAAGGTCAATTTAAAGAAATATTACATAATAATAATGGAGTACTTAATCTAGCCAGAATAACTCTTGAAGCATAACACACATAGAATTATTGACAATCTGGTCTATAAGCCAGAGGATCTTAACGTTAGTGTGTAATAGAAGGTAGGCGGGAATACAGGAAAGTCAAAGTGCCTAAGGTTTTCTTTACATTAATTTTAGACCCTGTTAGAATATCACAAGCAGATGCACTAATCTTGTGTGTGTGTGTTCAAAAAATTTTAGGGTAACCTCCATAAGAAGGTACAGTGTGCGACTTTCAAACAGCCAGAGGAAATTTTTCTACAAAGTGTAATTAAAACACAATTAACTCACAAAAGGCAGAAAAATAAGAAGGGAAAAAAAAGGAACTAGAAGAACATAAAATAAGATGACATTAACAAGCCCAAGAAGAAAGGACCCTTGTCCTTAGAGAGAGAGAGAGNTCCAATAAAAATACCTCACAGGGAACAAACATACTGTTCAAAGAAACTATATATTTAAAACAATTCAAAGCACTCTTTGTAAAATGAGAGTTCATCCCATACTTTTATGTTAAAAATCTGAGCACCCACAGGGTTTATATTAAAGGAATAGCCGACATTAGGTCCTGAACTCTATGGAGATGCACCCAGAGCAGTGGTAGTTTTACATCCGCTATAACAGTATCCAATCTCCCAAGGATGCAAGATCTACAGCCATCTGTTAATAAGAAGGGAGTCTTGTGCACAGAGGTTAACTTTTCCACCTCAGGCTTTATGAATTTATTCTGTATCAGCATAAAGCTTCCTTTTATATCTCTTCTTTGGCAGCAAGACTCTAAGGCACAGTGGGCTGAGGATGGCAGGGAGCTAAAATACTAGTGGAAAGAAAGAAAATCGAGGCTACCAGGTTCTTCTCAGTCACAGATGCAAAATTTTCCTTAAAAACAATGATAAAGAAGAAAAATTGCCAATATGCATATGAAAGATGTTCAACATCATTAGTTGTTATAGAAATGCAAATTAAAATCATAATAAGATATACTATATATCAATACTATTAATAATAGAATAGCTAAAATGAAAGATTAATATTTTATCTATCAGTATTTGGTAGAAAAAAATAAATTAAAAAAAGCAGTAAGGGTAAAATCTTTGAAAACCACCATCAACTTAACCTAAATGCTACCTAACAAATAAGGAATACACAGTCTTTTTAAGTGCACATGGAGTCACATGCTGGGCCATAAAACAAAAAAACAATCTTAATGAAGTAGATTCTCGCTACTGGAGTTCAAGACCACTTGATTTCAAAGCTACAATAATCAAGGTGGTTTTGAGGACAGCTAGGCAAATAGCTCAGTGGAGTGGAACACAGAAATAGCCCTACACTTATATGATCAATTGATTTCCAACAAAAGTGCCAAAGGAAAAGTAAAATCTTTTCAATAAATACGAAAACTCAATATTCATATGAAAAAGAGTCACATTTCCTAATCTGTACCATAGTTAAAAATTAAGTTTATATGGATTATAAACCTAAACATAAAAACTAAAATAAATAAATAAATAAAGCTACTAAAAAATATATCACATATCTTTTATAACATTGAGGCAAGCAAAATTTCTCAGGTCACTGAAAACATCAGCTATTAACAATGATAAATTATACTTTATCAACATTAAAAATTATCTGCATTAATGAGAGTCTTAAGAAATGAACAAACTGGTCACAGACTTAATAAAATATATTTATGATACATATACTTGACAAAGAATAAAATAATATAAAAATTGACAAGACTTAGACACTTAATAAGGAAGATATTAGAATGGTGAATAATGTTCATTAGTCATTAGGGAAATGCAAATTAAAACCACCATCAGACATGACTACATACTCATTGGAAGGGCTACAATTAAATAGGCTAACAACACCAAATTTTGATGAGAATGTCAAGCAATTGGCATTATCCTACATTGCTGGTGGAGTATAAAATTGTACACTTTGGAAAATCATTTGGCAGTTTCTCCAAAAGTTGAACGAGCTCTTACCATATTATCCACCAATTCTAAATATTTATCTACGTGAAAATACATATTCTCAAACAGTCTTGCACAAGGATATTCTTATCAGCTTTATTCATAGTAGGCAAAAGCTAAGAGCAACCCAAATGTCCATCAACAGGTAAATGAATAAGCAAATTGTGGTATATTCATACAATGGAATACCACTCAACAATAAGAAGGAACCAGTTACTGTCACGCACAAAAGCATGCATGAATCTCAAAAACATGCTGAGTGAAAGACACAGACATAAAAGAGTACATACTGTATGATTGCACTATATACAACTTTCTAGAACACGCAAAAATAATTTGTGGTGAGGGCCAGCCGAGTGGCACGTTGGTTAAGAGCTGGCTTGGGACACCAGCTCTGAGCAGCAGGTCCCTGGTTCGGATCCCACATGATGGCCAGTGATGCTGCGCCCTCTATAGCTAAGATGGTGAACAACAGCTCAACCTGGAGCTGGGATGCCATGAGTCGCTGGCAATGGCGTAGGCTGCAGCCCCTGCTGCAGTGGGCTGCTGTAAACTAATGTGTGTGGCCGGCAGCCAGCGTGAGCAGCTGGCAGCCAGTGTGAGCTGCCATGAGTCATCGTGAGCGGCCATCCAGAGGCCAGCGACCTATCTGCCTCACCGGGAAGAGTGCAATGATAATACCAACATGGGCCAGTGAAGCAACGTCCTCCACAACTAGACTGAAGAACAAAAGGACAGTAACTTGTCTGTTCACCTTCCTCTGATTCCCCAGCACTGTTCCCCTCCCCCAATTCCCCAATAAAAATAAATAAATAAATAAATAAATAAATAAATAAATAAAAATAATTTGTGGTGAAAAAAATTCAGAGCAGCCATTGACTCAGGGGTTGTGGAGATTAACTGTTGTGGAGAAGGGATATAAAGAAAGTTTCTGGGATAATGAAAATATTCTGCATCTTATTAGGGTTACATGGTTAGATTAAATGGATGAATGAGTTTACTAAAAATCACTGAACAAAAGATCTGTGTTCTATAGTTTGCATTTAATATGTTACAGAGGAAATCAAAGGTTAATGTGTTATTTCCAAAATGTAAGCATCATGTTGGAAACAAGAGGATATTTGCTCTAAGAAATGTATGGTATCTGCTTTCAGTCTTGCTCATCAGAGGAGTAGCTCTCTATTCATGGATTGCTATATAGAATCTTAATCTCTTTTTTAAATATGGTTCCAACTATAAAAGTTGATTTTTGACCAATAATTTGAAAAGTTGTTCAATGCTTAACCCTGTAAGAGTTAGGACTTCTATCTGGTCTTCATACCAGGCTATTATGAACTTTAACTAAAAAATAAATAAATAACTTGTTCAACATTTCAGTTGTAAAGTAAAATATCAAGACCATACATGGGATGAAAACTCTCCATAAATAATTTAAAGGTAATATATTCCACACAATATGTATGTCATTTTCTTAACTTCCTATTCAATATTAAATATGTGGGGTCCTTCCAAAGTTTGGATATTTTAAGTCACATTATTTACTATCTATTATTAAATATATAATATTCTTTTGAACAATATTATGATGAACATCTTAGTAGTATAAATTTAAATGATAGTAGCTGCTCTTGCTAATTAAAAAAAAATATTTCTCTGAGCCTAAAATTGGCAGGTTCACAGATTTGGCACATCAGTGCCTATATAGACTCTTAAATTTTTAAATTTTTATATCTGGGGATTCCTCTACAGGCAGAATTAAAATGGAACATTAAAGAAATTATCCAGATTTATGGGGAAAAGTAATTAAAAGAATATTTTTTACTGTAATTATCCACATTTGCTATCTATATTAATTCCATTACAGGCTGACTTGGCATAATCACATTGATTTTGAACAATTAGACCTTTAAAATGACACATTTAAGTTTAAATTGAATAAATATCAGAGAAGAACTGAGGGTAAAGATAGGAAATTGAGAAAATAAAGTTGGAAAACTGGTCAGAATTTCAAAGACCTAATCCACAGCCAGAGCAAAGAAATCAAAGCTTAAACAATGATACATTCAGAAAATTGTGGGAAAATAATGGTGATTG
>NW_017732115.1:500949-528149 GCF_001890085.2 Hipposideros armiger
TTAGGACTCTATGAAATAGCAACATCATCCTGGCAGGCTTTATAATTTCTGATTCATGAATTAACTTTGGCCTTCTCCCCTATAATGTAACTGCTGTGGAGACAACTGTGAATTTTAGGAAATGAGCTTCATTAAAGCTGAATAATCCTTTCTTATGGCAGAATAGTATTCCATTCTGTGTGTGTGTGTGTGTGTGTTTGTGTGTGTGTATCACAACTACCACATCTTCTTTATCCAATATTGAAGGGCATTTTAATTGTTTCCATGTCTTGACCACCGCAAATAAAGCTGCAGTGAACCTCAGAGCACATATATCTGTACGGATAAATGTTTTCAGATTTTTTGAGTCGATACCCAAAGGAGGTATTGCTGGGTCATATGGTAATTCTATTAATTTTTTGAGGACCCTCCACATTGCCTTCCATAGGGGCTGCACCAATCATGGATGGATGTTGAGATTATTATGCTAAGTGAAATAAGTCAGACAGAAAAAGTCATGAACCATATGATTTCACTCATATGTGGGATATAAAACTGAAAGTAACAAAGCAATAAGACAAACATATAAAGAAACAAAAATTCATAGACACAGATAACAGTTTAGTGGTTACCAGAGGGTAAGGGGGGAAGGGTGTGGTAGATGAGGGTAAAAGGGATCAAATACATGGTGATGGAAGGAGAACTGACTCTGGGTGGAGCACACAATGTGATATATAGATGATGTATTACAGAATTGTACACCTGAAATCTATGTAACTTTGCTAACCATTGTAACCCCAATAAACTTTAATTAAAAAAAAAAGCTGAATAATCTTCCTTTTCTATCTTCTTAATAATTTACTTCTTGTTGTCTGGTACATTTACAAATGAGAAATTCAGTAAAAGTTAACCCTATATGATAGTCCTAAGGATAAAAGTATTCTTTCAGAGACTGAACAATGCTGACAGAAATTTGCCATTCAGCTTATGTTGTATTTTCCTACCTGGAAATAAAGAAGTGGGCATAATTCTATAGCATAAAAACTGAAAGAATGTTATTTCATTACTATTATAATCTTCTGATAATCCTACAAATGTTAGGGATGAGTCAACATAATTTTAGTTATCTTAAAGATTTACATATGCATCAACATCTTTACTTTTTACGAGCAATACAGACCTGAAATAATAGTCAAAACTTTCACAGAATTCTTCTCTGAAATCCACTCAAGTCTAATAGTTCTCAAAAGGCACATTAGATCAGACCAAAAAGCTTTTCTCAGAGTCATAAATGAAACTAGAAAACAGGATTCCAGACAGTAAAAACATAATAAGCAAACTAGCTCTATTTGTGCCAGAATTAATTGAAAATGTTGTTTGGATTGATTCTCAGCTTGATTTATGCTACAGTTAAACAAATAACCCAAAACTATATCTAGGCAAGAATACTCAACTTTAATAAACTTCAAAAGCCATTATGAATTTTATTACCTTACTCTCCGATTGTAGATTATGTTATATTTTTTCTTAAATTGTTGTGTTTGAAAGGAGGAAAGGAAACTAACATTTATTATGTTCCACAAAGTGACTGTGGAAACTGTGAATTATCTCATTTAACCCTCATCACTTCCCTGGAAGAAACAGGTTATTTTCAAGAGATTTCCGATGAAGGCCTTCTGACTTGAAAATGATGGCGCTATGCTATTTATCAAAGCGCCTAAAAAGACTGACCTGGGAGCAAAAAACTTTCCATAGCATACTTCTAAGCTCTTTATGTGGGGGGGGGGGGGGAGCCTGAACCAACGGATTATTTTGGACTTTAGAAGCCGTAGAACCGGCTGATGAGAGTTTGGCATCTAACAGATGTGTATTGAGGGCTCACCGAGGCCTTGGCTGGGAACTGGGACTAAACGTAATACAGGGTTCCTGCCTTTGAGGGCTTATGATTTAAGACACATAGAGAGAGTTACTTGAAGAGTTAAGCATTTACTTAGATTTCCATAAACATCTGGTCGCAGATTTGTTCTCTTTCTAACCCAAATTTCTCCCAAGTGTCTTCTTACCACAGATGAGTAGAAAACTTCTCAACCGTCCTTCTGGCCTTTGGTGACATCGTCTAGGCCTCTTGCAGACCAGTATAAACTGGCCTCTCTCTGAGCACTGTATTCTTTGATGTTTGCAGGAGCTCTTGAACCTCTTCTCCATTACAGGATGGCAGGTCCAGTTATGCGAAACCCAGGCTTTCCAGACTTACTGCCAGAAAACTTACGCTGCTGGTGGCACTGTACACAACTTAAGAGATTCCAGGCAATGGCGGCTCTCTGGTATCACTTGCAGGATATGAGAATATGTAGGTTCCTTTTCAGCTCGCAGAAGAGCTCCTTTATTTGCTTTCAACCGTGAGAGCAACTGCAATCATAGTCATTCTTTCACTAGACCTAGAACAGAGATGACANTGCCTCCAAAAACCTCAGGATGTACATTATTTTCAAGAACAGTGAAACATTTATCAAAATAAAACATATTGGGCCATAAAGCAAATCGCAACAAATTTAAAGGATTGCAATCTAGCAGACTGTCTTCTCTGACCGTAGTGAAATTAAGCTGAGTTCAGTAACAAAATTGTTCTCTCTCTCTCCTCCACATTGTCCTCCTCTCCCCCTTCATCTTTCTTCTTTCTCCCTCTCTCTCTCTCTTTCTTTCCCTCCCTCCCTCTCTCTCCCACACCCCCTGAAGACATTATCAGAGAGCCAGCTCCCTCTCAGTTGATAAATTCTATCACAAAAATGTCACATATTCTCATTTTACTATATGTCACAAAATTTTGTGGAGCGAGATTAATACCATTCTACTTTATAAAAAAGGAGCTCAAGCCTACATATCAAGTTTACTTGCCTAGGGTTACTTAATAAAGTGTGCACATATATATGTATATATATATACACATATACATATACACATAAGTATTCATAGTTATATAAAGAGAGCATAAATCTATCTAGAAAAATTTCTCTACTAGGACAGCTTAAAATTTTACAGAATTTTATTTTTGTCTTTTGTACTTGTGTGCATACAAGTTTAGTTATAGGAATAAATGCAAACTAATATACTGGTGTTCAATGTTATTTAAAGACAACTAGCCTTGTGAAAGCAGAAAATGCATCTCACCAGCTCTAATTTACACTGTTATAACAGCACCTTGTAACCTTTTTAAATGTATCTAACATCTTCCAATAAAAATACCTCACAGGGAACAAACATACTGTTCAAAGAAACTATATTTTTAAAACAATTCAAAGCACTCTTTGTAAAATGAGAGTTCATCCCATANAGTCTGAGTCTCAAAGGGGCTTCCCCGGGTAGAAAAAAACGCCATGGCTGCATTTCATTGCTGGAGGAAGGACACATTCTATATGATTTGCCCACCTTCCCCATGAGACCCCAGGGGGAGAGAGGGCTTTGGAAGGCTGTGCCTGGACTCCCCCAGATTCTGCCTGATGTCTGTTCCCTGCAATCCTGATGTGTATCCACAGTGGTGAGGACTACCACCTCTGAGCCCTGTGAGTCTTTCCAGCAAGTCATCAACATGTGAATGACCCTGTGATCTTCAAAACATTACATTCACTGCTGATCACGTTTCCTACCCCATTAGAATGTAAGCTACCCATCAGCAGGAATTTTTAAATCCCGTCAGTGCATTGATATACCATCATATATTAATACTAAATCTCTTTAGCTCATTATAATAGCCCCAGTGACTAAAACAATGCCTGTCAGGGGGGCATTCAATAAATATATGCTGACTGAATAAGGAATAAAGCAAATATTCTCTGATGAAACAGATTTATTTTTAAGAAAGTATTAAAATACCAGTTCATATTATCTAAGATCATTAAGAAGACATTGCATCTATAAAGACAGAAGACTCTGTTTGCTATAAGGAAAAACCGCTTTTGAATGAAAAGCAAGAGGTGAATTACAAACATTATGGTGACAGCAAACAGCAGATTGCACACTTTAGAAATACCACAACCATGAATGAGACCAGCTACAGAAATCCTCCTCAAGCTCAGAAGAAAAGGATAAAGAGATGAACATAGTACATAAAACATAATTTAAATTTCAACAATCCAAATCATAAACACTCGAGGAAGAGAAATCAAGTTACCTACAGTACCCATAAGAGGCTCCCAATAAGTGATTGCTGAAAGAAATAGGAAAAAATCATACTGGTATCAATATATCCTCAACTATAAAAATAATTGAAATATTTTAGGAGAAAAGATAGTGACATAAGAATTAAATAGACAGATGAGAGCTCATATGTGAGGGCAAGAAGACATTTCCAGGTATTCCTTAATATAGAAAGCATAACAATTATGAACTCTTCTTAGAAGTTTACTCAAGCGAACAATCCTTTTAAGAAATTAACTAAATAACAAATTTAAGTAGCAGAATAACCATCATTGTACGAAATCATGAAATGATAAAAGCATTACCATTAAATTGAGAATCAAGGCAGAAATTTAACTACCACTTTATTTACTACGGTTTTGGTCAGGCTTTCCTCTAACCTTTGTGGGTTCTGTGCCAGAGAACAAAATGAGGTCCACGTACCACATGACTAAATAATTTGAAGTTAAAATTCAAAGGGAAAAGCCACTAGGTAAAGTATGTCCTATCCCATAGCTTGACAAACATACCTCTCCAGGTGAGTGAGGTCACCGTGATCGGATGCTTCCCAATGGAGCATTACAGCCCATGTTCTGAAGGTGACTCACAGGTGCATTTGTAGTCTAGAACCTGTTTCTTGTTCCACCTATTCACCAGCCCTAATGACAAAAAATATATATATAACTTAAACTATGTGTAAACCAATGAGTTTTTGATAACTTAAAAGTCATCAAAATATCAAAGACAAATGATTTAATTATTAGTGTACTTATAATCTTTAATTATGTCACAATTTATAAATTTTATATACACTTATCCTCTTAGTTCATTTCAATGAAATCACCAATTACATTGTTATTGTCAAGACTTTCAAATAATTTGTATTTTATTGGCATAACACCAAGTGAGACAATCTTCCTTGAGTCACTGTAGATCTTGGATAATTTTTTTGACAACTTCAACTTGGAGAAATTTCATTTTGCTATAATAGCAGCAACTGGAAGTGTTAATAAAACTCTAAAAGCAAACTTTCAATTCAGAAATGTTCATGAATTCTCCATACTGTACTCAAACATTGTAATCGATCACATATTATAAATTATCATTACAGAAAATATTACAAAATATTTATTTTCATGTCAGTGTATAGCACATTGAATTTTTAACCATCATTTAAAAAATCAGATCTATATGGTAATGTAAAGAATTGTGTTAGTTTTCCATGTTATACCTAGATCTACATATATACAAAATTTAGAGTAATATGAATTATTTAATATTGCAAAACACTCCTCAGCTGCGAAGTGCAATCATGGAAAACATTGTACTCATTCATAACTACCTCCATCACTGTGAAATAGAACATAAAGAGAAGCAAGAAAACAAAATCCTATTACACCCAGGCCATATGACAGAAAAGATTTTTCTAGCTAATTGCAGTGTCTTGTATACCCAAGTACTAAAATTGTCCAAAGTCTCCTTGCATTCCCAATGTCCATCACCAATGTTAGCAGTGGCACAATCCACAAACCTTCACAGTGGCACAAAACCCAAAACTTTTCATCATTTTTTGTTTCAAGGATATTGGGCAAAAGTTGGGGAGAAGCACTTCTCTGGAGTCTGAACAGTGTTAGTAAAAAAAAAAAAGTGGATGTTTAAGGTTACAGGTTGTACTATATCAGCATTGGGTACAGAATCTCAAGTGGCAGTGACACTCATAAGTTCTTTAATAAATTTATTTTTGTGTATTCCTGAAATATGTGGAACCCTATAAAGTATGAATCTCAAGCAGAGAGCCTCCTTGACAGTGTGCTAACCTATCTAGACTTAAAAGAATACATGAGCTATAAATTTTGAAAAAGAAAGTGAAACTCTCAATGTCTACACATAATCACTTGTCTATAAAATACAATCATATTGGTGGAAAAGCTATGAGAATCATTATTTCAATAACCTTTCCAGCTATGAAAACATGTTTTAGAAATCACTACATAAATACTATCATTGATTACCAAAAAATAGGGGGAAAAAACCCAGCAAAGTAGTAAAGACAACAAACCTCATTAAACATATGCAAATAAAATAGAATTATATGAACAAATCTATTAAAAAACCATCAAATGGTATGAAAGGGAACTTGAATGAATGGAGAGATAAACCATGTTCTTTTATTTATTATTATTATTGTTATTATTATTTTTTTTTAGCTGAGCCATCCTACCACCTGTTGGCAGCTCAGCAGCAACTCATCTCGGGCCGGGCATCGAACAGCTGTTGCTCAGAGCTCACGCTCTTGCGCGAGCTCTTAACCAACTGAGCCACTCTGCCGGCCCCCTAAACCATGCTCTTAAATAGTGCATTGGATTGTTCTATTTTCAATATAGTTAAGCTAGAGCGATGATCCCAGATTCCTCTTCTCTTTATGAATTGGCCAAAAGAGGTGTTTGAAACGGATTTGGAAGGTGCAAGTGAAGCAAGCAGCTCTTGCTCTTTGAAGCTGATGGTAGTTATTTGCAGTGACAGACATAGAGGTTTCAACAAATTCCAGCATGTTCTCCCACTCTTTTGCTCCATGTCCAGCTCCTTTTCCTGACTGCTGATCATGCTAACATTGGTTCCAGCCCATTACCAGATTCCATCACATTCTCCCCTCCCTGGATATGCATGTTGCTCCTTCTATCAAAAGGAGGAATTTGTTTCTTCTCCCCTTCTGGACCTGTGACTTTTCTTGAATAATAGACTGTGCTGGAAGTGTTACTGTGCAGCCCTGAGTCCAGGCCTTATTATTATTAACCTGTGGCTTCGACCTTTGCAGTATTAGAAGCACACTGCTGTGCTAGAAGGAAGTCTAAGCTATCCAGCTGGAGAGAACGGCTCCACAGAGAAGACCTGATGCATCCTGCCGACAGTGAGCCCTGAGACTCCCAGCACCTGAGAGAGGGCTCCTTGGACCTCTGGCCCAGCTGCAGCAGAGCTCTCTGTTGAATGTGATGAGATAAGCAATCGCAGCCTACACTACATGAAGAGGAAGTGCTGCCCAACTGAGCCATTCGGGCCACAAGGTTGTGAGAAATAATCAACTCTTCTTGTTTTAAACCACTAAGTGTCGTGGTGGTGTGTTTCACAGCAATAGGGAACTGAAACAGGGGGAAAACTTACACTGTAAAGATGACAATTGTATTATCTCCACTCACTTCCTTTGGGTCTTAATAAAAGCATTCTAAAGGTCATCTGTAAGACTATTCAGTGATAACAAGCAATCATTTTTTTAAAAACTAAAATAATGAGAGGATGCTCTCCCTACCAAATGCTGAAACATCTTTAAACTTCAGTAATCAGATGAAGAAAAATAGCTATCATTTATTGAATGTTTGCAGTGTCTTAGGCATTGTTCAAAGTATTGCCGTGACAAATAAATAATGCTATTATTTTTCATGCTTATGGATGAAAATCTGAAAGTAATATTCAAAGCTTTTAAATTCATAATTATCGGGCATCAATGCTAAACCAGAATAATAGGAAAAAAGGCTCAATAAAGCTACAAATGTGTTAAACTGGCTAGTCAGACTGTCAGAATTTGTTAAGATGAATTAAATATGTAAGAACATTGGGCCTGTCTATGCATTGTACCGAAGGAATAATTATCAGAACTGAAGAGGCTTCGATCTTCTAAAATGTCCCCTACCGGATCTAGGACAACCATGACTCTTAACCTAAGGGGGATAGATCAGGAGAAAAGAATGAATGTTCCATGATTTCAGCCAGTCTGCCATCTTGCTCTGTACATTAGGGTGTAGCAGGGAAATAATCACTGTGGACGAATGAAGTGTGGTCTGTGCTTAGCACATAAACTTTGCTTTGGGAGGAAACCCCATCCCTTGAGGGCAAAGAGCAGATCTCCTTCATTCATAAATTAAAGCTGAAAAAGAAAAACCTTTAATCAAAGAGCAATGCATTCACAGATGAAAGAACTGATGCCCACTGGGTAATGTGATTTGCTCAGGGTCATCTATTGGTGCCAAAGTTCCTCCACAGATCCCAACTCCTACTCTACTCCAGTGATTTTCCTCTGTATTCTTTCCATACCAAGCCCACCTTTGAAGTGCCCTCTCTAGCCCCAAACACTTTACTTTTATGAACAGACAGCAACTTAAACAAGAAAGAGAAGGGCCAGCCATATGGTTCAGTTGGTTAAGAACGTGAGCTCTGAGCAACAGGGCTGCCAGTTCGATTCCCACATGGGCCAGTGAGCTGCACCTGAACTGAGCTGCCACTGAGCTGCCAGCAGGTGGCAGGATGGCACACAGCACCCTGAGCTGAGCGGCCCGAGCTGCCAACTGGCGGCCAGATGGCGACTGGACTTGGAGCTGAGCTAGCTGCGCCCTCCACAACTAAGATTGAAGGACAACAACTTGGTTGTTCCCCTTCCCCAATTCTCCAATAAAATCTTTTTTTTTAAAAAGAAAAGTATTAAAATAAAAATAAATAAAAAAGAAGAAGAAGAAGAAATAGAGCCAAGGCAGTGTGTGTCTTGTTCACCTCTGCCTTAGCCCTGGCACTACCCTCTCCTAGAACACACCTGAGGAGCAAGAATCAAGGGAAGGAGGTGAAATGCAGACTAGCCAACGGTTACCTTCAGCTCCCCTTAGCAAAGGCAAGCTATTTATAAAAGTAATTTTGTTGAATATGTCTATCATCTGTTATCACACAAGTATCAATTTCAATGATAATAAACTGTTAAGACAAAATAATCTTACTCTCTGAAATGGAGGATTTGTTTTTCCAGCATAATTAGGTTTTCACTTTCATAATTAATATAGTCATTGAATGGGAAGAATTGTTTCTTTTCATTTATCACCAAGAGGACAAGATGTTTACTTATAATGAATGATTAGAATGCTCTGAGGTGGGCAGCCTGCACTTAGCCAGAAGCACCATTTCATCTGCAGGCACGTGACTCTCAGCTCATGAAGCCCCATTAAAACATATGTTTCTTTATTTAAAGACACCTGTTCTCAAAAGGCAAAGCCAGAATAAAAGTGAAATTCAAAAGGAATCAGAATGTATTACTAATGAAAGGGTGCTTCAGGATAATGGGTTTTTACAACACCTTAAACAAAGAAAATTCTCCCTGACGCCTTGAGACTGGTCAAAATACATACCATGTCATAATATTTTCTTCATTAAATAATTGTCAAACTAAAAAATATTAATTGTATGCTGCTTGTGTTTTGAGAATTTTTTTCTATCCTCAGCATCCCAGTGTCTTTACAGTACAAAGTCTTAGATATTCTCTAGCTCTCCGCATTCTTGGCAGAGCATCTACCAGGGTTTCTCCTCAGCAGTATGGGCACAACTTGGCTGAGAAAGTTGTTTTTAGGACAGTTCCATCAACTCCCTCCCCTAGATGTCTACAGTATCCCCAGTCATAGAGACAACCAAAAACGTCCTCAGTTTTAGTCTGCCAGGCTACCCATGGGTTCCCCCGCCCAGCACATCACAGCCCAAGTGCTCTCTCAATGCAGTGAGTTGGGGCCTTTGCGAGCTCACCTCATTTGCTTCCCTTATCTCAGGGATTACTGCTCTTCATTGTCTCATGTCTTGAAATTCATTGTTTCATATACCTTGTCCAGTTTTCTGTTTGTTTCAGGCAAAGCAAAAGTCAGCAATCATTTATTTTTTTTTAAGATTTTGTATTGGGGAATTGGGGGAGGGGAACAGCATTGGGGAATTGGGGAAGGGGAACAGACAAGTTGCTGTCCTTTTGTTCTTCAGTCTAGTTGTGGAGGATGTCGCTTCACTGGCCCATGTTGGTATTATCATTGCGCTCTTCCCAAATGAGGCAGATCGGTCGCTGGCCACTGGACAGCTGCTTACGGTGGCTCTTGGCAGCTCACGGTGGCTGCTGGCCACTCATGATGGCTGCCAGCCACTCACGGTAGCTTATTGCAGCCCACTGCAGCTTCACTGCAGCCTACGTGTTTGCCAGAGACTCACGGCAGCCCAGCTCCAGGTTGATCTGTTGTTCACCATCTTAGCTGTAGAGGGCGCAGTGTCACTGGCTCTCATGTGGGATCCAAACCGGGGCCCTGTTGCTCACAGCTGGTGTCCCAAGCCAGCTCTTAACCAACGTGCCACTCGGCCAGCCCAGCAATCAGTTATTTTTTAAGCCTAATGTGGATGTGGATATAATTCTGATTTTGTTTTTAACAAGATAGAGGCTTTGATGGTGATAAGAAAGAAAGGAGACCCAAGGATCAGGGAGTGGCTGAGGGGGAGCTGGCATTGGGGTGGAGGTGGAAAGGCATCGGTGACTTCTAGTATACCTCCCAATTTTTTTCTAGGGATGGCCTGGAAAAAAGTTCAAGAAATTCTAGACTCCAGGGTATGTCCTGGCTTATATTTATGATTCAGCATTTACAATAAAAAAGAGCAATTTCTCACTCTCTAAGACTACTTGGCCTAGGCTTACACACATAAAAAATTTAACATAAAGCCACCTTCTTTATGAGTGGTGTTCTGTAAATTGTCCTTATGCTGATGGGCAGCTCTGAGAGATGTCCACACTCTAGCATGGAGATAAAGTCATCAGCTCCCACAAAACGCTGAATCTACAGGCAGCCTGTGTTCTGCATCTTGACTCCCATCATCGCCTCCCACCACTTCCTCAGTCTCCTGCAGATCACAGAGCATGTGATCATTATGTGACTGACCAAAACCAATCATTGAAAGATGACTGCCATCCTAACCTACACAGCCTTTTGCATTCCATCCTCTTGAAGAGTGAAGCAGGTATGTGGATGAGTTTGGGTAAACCCAGCCATGTCAAAAGTAGATTCTTCCAGTGAAGTGAGCAGAGGGGACACTTAATGAGGCTCTAATTACTTGAGTGCAATTTCCCAATAATAAGAAACACAGTGTTATTTGCACGTCCAGTTAGGTTTTCTTTATAAAGGTCTGAGAACCCTGGCCTAAATTTATTGGCAGGCTAGATGGAAAACCGTTGGTTCCAATGTGATGTGACTCTTCCTGAGGGCCTGCCCGTGGCTAAAATAAACCAGTCTTTCTCTCTTTATTTGAATAAAAACTAGATTTCTGTCATATGAATGTTAATCCATGCAAATCTAACAGATGCTATCTGAATGAATGGAAACTGTCAGCATGGCTCCACTTAAACAGCATGTTGCTTGGACTTTTATGCATGACAGAGCAGAGCTAAAATGTGGCAGGTGTGGATATGCCATATGACACACTAAGTCAGCCCATGCTCAGAGGGATGAGTCTGATAATGCAAGCCATTAAGAGGGAGGAAAAAATACCAAATAATAAATATGTTCTCCATAAAGCACAGCTTTAGTCATTGAATTAGAAGAGAAAAACTAACGTCATGCTTAAGAACTGTGTTGATACAGACAGTCCACTAGGAAACAGCCTAATATAACGAGCTCTATCTGCTCTTTGCCATTTCTATATGAGGTGGCTTTATGAGTGCTCTTCTATGTAAAGTGTAAATGCTACTGCCATACCATCTGTATACTTCAGTTCATGTCCACAAAAAAATATGGTGCCCTTCACTCTTGCTCACATTTTTAGCCACATTCAACAATAGTCTCTGATACTCTTTGACCACAGGTTTCAGCTCAGAAATTCCTAAGATATTGATAACCAGGGCATGAATTACAAAAAGAATGTCCTTGATGATTGCAAATTTAGTTTGCTGCTAAAGTTTTGGTGTTTGGCAGGCATAAGCCTTTAGCTTTAGTGGGCCCTCCAAGTAGTGCATACTATCCAAATGCCTCCTGGGTTAGCTCAGGCTACAAGATTCACCTTAATGTCTTGCTCAGTACTCTAGTCTGCTATTAATTAGCCTGTCCTGTTCAGTAAGGATTGTGAAGCTGGTTAACTATTTGAAACTGCTCATTATGGAGAGATGGAGCCCTGTCTGCTCTAACACTCAGCAGCAGTCTGGAGTCTCGGCTGGAATAATGTGATGACCTGAAGAATTTGTTAATATGCATCCAAAGTTTTGCATGTCAGCACTGCCTAAATCCTCCTATTGCTATCTACCATCTTCTTGACTGGACCAAAGTTTACTCTGGGATTAGATAGCTAATTACCCCAAGTTGAAGGTAAACCATAGAAAAAGGCTCTTATCTCTAGGTGCACAGAACTCTGGATAACTCATGGATGAGTTTCAGACAATCCATGAACCTTCAACATCAATTTTATGTGTAGACACTTTTGGTCATATGCAAATGATTTTTCATCAAAGTTCCAACGGATCCATAGTCCGAAAGAAGTTTAAAAGCCAACATCCAAAAGAAATACTCCTTTTTCTTGTCAGGTTTCTCCTAGTCTAGTTTTCTCTCCCTACTGACAAGCACCACTAAAATCCCAAGAAGTACAACAGAGCTGGACAGAATTGTAACAGCTTCAGAGCAGGTTTCACAGGTCAACTACATCATTCCAAAATATCCCTTTACTCTAATTTTTTTCTTCACATTTCCCACTTGTGGTTAAGAAAAATCAACAACGGCTATTACATAATGATGCAATATTAAGACAGTTTTTTAATGGATGTTTAATTGATTATCACCCAATTAAAACATTTGCTTGCAAATTACACAGGATGCCAGGGGAAGATATCAGTTTCCAAGAATATTCTCTGCCACAAGTTATGTTTCTTTCCCTTTGTTTTGCTGTTCCTGCTGTTTTGATTAAGCTATCATAGTTTAAAGGGGGGAAATATCCAAACTTAATTGCAGTTGACATTGAAGAATTTAAACACATGCTAACTGGTTTGTTTATTTGAACAGCCATTCTCACACTAAGTTTGTGATCTTCAGAAACTAAAGCTCCCCTGTCACGTCACAGTTCATAATAACTCGTCTCAGTTCTTACTGATTTCTTTTTTTTCTTCCACTTTTTAATGGTGGTGAAATACACAAACATAATTTACTATCTTAACCATTTTTCACTTCTTGCTGATTTCTATAAAATATCATTCACAGGTACAACAAAATGCATACAATTTTTTATTATGCATAATAAACTAGTACTGATTTATTTTTATCAGACATTTTTCTTCAATTTGTGCCCTGCTCTCTCCCACTTCTCCCCGGAAATGAAGTTAGGATAGCTCACTGCTTGGTAGGTTCTGCAGGGAAATTACCAAGAAAAAAGATAGACTCTTCTTCTTAGACTCTTCTGTGTTCTCTCTTCTTTTTTTTCTTTCAGCCAGATAGTCAGACTATCTATACAAACTAACAATAAAAGCCAGCAGCAAAACCAAAATAGATTACACTGCTAGTTACAATAAGAATGAAGTCAAGGTCTGAAATTCCTTAGAGTAATACTTTTTGTTTCATTTATATATATACATATGTATATATATAATATACTATAAAAAAGGTATGTTTTAAATACTAATAACAAATATTGTCATTTAATTTACTAACATGTGAATACATTAAATTTAAAACAACTTTTTTTAATTAAATTATTTAAAAATATGTAATGCTTCACGAATTTGCATGTCATCCTTGCTCAGGGGCCATGCTAATCTTCTCTGTATCATTCCAATTTTAGTATATGTGCTGCCGAAGTGAGCACTAAAATAACTTTTAACAAATAAATTTCTTTATAGTTAAGTTATTTTTGCTAGAGAAAAAAATCACCAAGGTTAAGGGTATGTGAGTGTGTCAGAATTTGTTTTGCTCTGTGTTGTTACTATTGATTTTTCAATAGGACAATATCTATATATACGAACATACAAACCCTTGTAGGGAAGTGCATTCAGCATTTCAGCATGAACACTGTCAGTACAGAGCAAAAAAACAGGGCTTGCGTGTGAAAGGAGGTAGATGATGGTAGAGAATGTAGTTTATGGGGTTAGCTTTAGAAGTCAAGTGTTTTAAAAAATTAACAAAAGAAACAAAACAAAGCAAAATACTTTTAAGGCATCAGAGCATCCTTTTCCTGTTTCCACAAAAGGCCTCACCCTACATAAGCCCTGGGAAGAAGTAAGAATACATCTCTCCAAACTCCATTTCTAGACATGGGATTGTAATCGAGATCATAAATGTCTTCAAGATTGGGAAGACAACATAAATAACTGAAACTGCTGGGTATTTAGGAGTGGTGGGGACAGTGGTAAGCTAAAGACTCCATACCTGAAAGCCTTCAAATTTAAAGAAAAAACAAAAAACAAAACAAAACAAACAACGAAACACTAGCAAAACAAAACATATGAACAGTAAACTCAGCTGTGGTTCCAACAGCTCACTCCCTATCACTCTCAGATCCAAGCTTCTGACGCAGGTCTCTTGGCCTGGGGAGAGGTCCAGCGCAATATCACTTAACAGGGATCTTGGGAACTGGAGTCAGGGGTTCCTGGGAGTGATGATAAATAAGGCCTCCAGCCTGACCAGTGCTGTGTCACCTCCTTCCTATCTCCTGAAAGCCTCAAGAAGAGGCCAATCTACATCTACTTTCAGTACCACATCTTTTGCTTCTGTCTAGGGTTTTTCATTGGCCAAATGAGAAACAGTCATCTCACAGCATTTACCTTATTCTCTTGGCCTTCAGGCGAGCATGGAACAATTTTTGTGGTTTGTCTCACAGCTTTACTACTTATAGTTAAAGATAAAAAGTGACTTCAAGATAAACTGTGACTTTCACAATGTATACATATATCAAATCAACACAATGTGCACTTTAAATATCTTACAGTTTTGTCTACTATACCTAAATAAAGCTGAAAAACTAAATAAATGAACGAATAAAAGGGTGACTTAAAAGATTGGTTTTACCTAGTTATTTTTGTTTCCTTCCTTCTGCTCCAGTGAAAAAGATAAAGATGACATAGGTGATAAGGGCAAGTTTGCGTAGTAAAATTTGCCTTGTGTTCAGAAGAATCTTGACGCATTTCATAAGACCACACAGAGGGCATCGTCTCTTGGTAGGAAGCAGAATAGAGACAGGGGTAGATTTTGGGAGATGATGTGAAATAGTCTGAGATGAGGCCTGGGGCTGAGAGAAGTCAAGGGTAGAAGAGGGAACAGTGGCTGCCTCAGTGGCTCATAGGCTTACACCCCACCTCACCCCCCACACACAAGCACCTCTCTTCAACCTTTTTCCTCATGCATCCATAGAATCCACATAAAAGATAGAAAATGAGCAATGGATGAGAAGGTTTTGAGAGAGCAAAAGGAAAGGAAAGACACACGGTGAGGAGAGCCTAAGCTGAAGTAGACAAGAGGAGCAGGGGGCGATGTCTGTGTGGCCATTCTGATGAATGGGAGACCCAGCATCTGTTTAGGCCAAAGTCCAGTGTTGTTGATGTCAGCCAAGCAAATCTTTCATGATCTTTTACCGGGATTCATGGTGGATGCTCTGTAAACATCACAGCAGTGATGTGAACTAAGCATTGCCAAAGAAATGTCCATAGTTGGCCACTCTTTTAACAATGGTTTCATCCTACTTTCTGACTTAATAGCATAGCTTCAGTTGTCACATAATTCTAGACAAACAACTGAGAATAACATTTGAACTATTCACTTGGTTTTAAACACAAGGGGTGTGTGTATGTGTGTGTGTGTGTGTGTGTGTGTGTGTGTGTGTGTGTGTGTGTTCTGGCTGGTTTATGTTATTGAGGTCAAGTAGAAAACATTTCTGTATTCCTTAAAAAACAACAACGACAACTAAATAATGAAATTAACTGAAAGGCAAGAACTCTGTTAACCAATGAACCAATGAATACAAAAAAATAAAAAGAAAGAGAGGGCAGAAGTTGTTCTGTAGTATTCATTTTTTAAAAATTAACCAAAACATATTGACTGGAACCTGTGACCTTCACTATTTCAACAGAGAAAAAGGAAGTCAACATCTCAGACGGACAATTTTGCTTGGAAGCTTCTCTGAGGAAATTTTAACTTGGTTGGTACAAATGTTTTCTGCCAATTAAAATTGCGCAAGTTTCTCACAGATTAAAATATTCTTGGCAACTACATCTTCTTAAAAACAAATAAAACTAAGAGTGCGCTTTTTAAGAGCTGAATTTAAGAATGTCTTAAGTAAGTCTAACCACTAAATATTCTTTTTTTAAATATAATAAAATATAATAAACATTTTAAATTACCATTTGGGAGCATTAAGAATGAAGACTCAGAAATTTTTCCATTATCAAAGCAAAACATAAAATAGTTCCTAATCATTTGCTATATAATAATTTTACAAGCTTGAGAAATTCTAAAAGTTATTAAAGTCATTTCCTGTTGATCTACTACAAGTGGGTCTTTTGCTCTGCTACAAGTCCAATGTGCTGGAAACACAATCAAGAAGCTTCACTCTGATTTAGGGAACAAAATTTCATCATAGAGTGGCTATGTAAATAAGCAAAAGACAAAGGACATGAAAAATAGATCATTCACATAAAAAGAAATCCAAATGGACAACAAACATGAAAAAGGTGGCATAACGCATTATTAAGAGCATGAGACTCTAGACTCAAACTATCTAGATTCAAGTCTAAGCTATCACTCCCTAGCTGTGTGACCTTGAACAAGTTACTCATCTCGCTCTATGCCTTTTCATCTATAAAGTGAAGATGATCAGATATTCTACCTCACAGGGATACTTTCAGGAGTGACGGCAACAATCGGTTTAAAAAATTTAGCAAATAATCACCATGGTATATGCCCTCAGTAAGTGTTGGCTATTATTAGTATTATCAAAAAACACACTCAACCTCATTAGTAATCACAAAACCACAAATTAAAATAAAATTTTATTTACCATATTAGAGTGGAAAATTTTTATAAGGGGAATGATAGTACCCACCATTGGCAAGAGAGTAAAGAAAGTGATATATATATATATACATATTTAGTGGGAATACATATTGGTTCTGCCCCTCTGGATGGCAATTCAGGGTGAAGGAGGGAAGTGGGTTGTGGGTGAGAAGAGAGGTAAAATATGCATATGCAGTGTTCCCAGACTCATCTTAGTAGAAAACTTTTTTTTTTAATCATCATCATCATTTGTTACACTCTTCTCCTTGCAAGACATTTATCAGAAGTTGGTCATTTAAGTGTTGTATTTGACAAAACAAGATCAGAAGAGACAAAATACACAGATACCCTTATCTGTGTGCCTGCTCTTTTCTATCCCAGCTACAAACAACACTTTTCTTTCAGTTAGTCTCTGCAGATCATTAAATTGAATCTATATTTAATAAAAAAACCATGTGGTAGCTATTGGCTCTTTATTATAAATAATCTTTGATATACAATACTTAACCTAACATTTTTTTTCTACCTCTCTCCCTCTTCTTCTTCCCAAGACTTCGTTCTTCTAGTCTGAATCAGACTAATTTCATACGTTAAGGTGGGGAAATTCCCTTAGCCAAAGCAGTCATAAACAAAAACAAAATAATAAACTGTGAAGGAGTTGCCATGGTGTAATGGAAAGAAAACTAGTCCAGTCAAGAAGCCTGTTATAGCATTCTGAGATCTCAGTCAAGTCTCTTACCCTGGCTGAGACTCAATGTTCTCATCTGTAAAGCATAAGAATACTATGGTTTGCTGAAATCATAAAATGGGAAAAATATATCACCCCAAATTGTGGTTTTGTTCATTTTTGAAAAGCTTTCTCCTCTCAGTGTCAATGGCAATAAAGCTATGACCTTGTACAGGCCTCCCTTGACCTCAGTCAGCCAAGTCTCAGAGGGGCAAGACCTTCACTGGATCAGTGCTGAAACGAGACCCTCCAGGATTCAATATTATCATCCTTATGGGAGAGTGCTAGGAGGAAAGAGGGGGTTGAGGCAGGGGAGAGTGTATGATTTTTAAAGTAGATCAAAGCTCTTTCCCGCCATTTGATCTTTACGGAAAGAAACAAGGGGATTATAAATCAAAGCAAAGGGGTTAGTTTTTTCCTCACTTTCCCTAGAAGAATATAATCAAAAAAGACCTAAGAACAACAATGAGGGTGAAAGAAGCCTTGGAGTGCAAGCTGGAAGGAATCTTAGGCCTAAATTTACTTTAGACCTTAATTTAGCAGATCGCGTTTATGGGCAAACAGGAATGAAGTGTGAGCAGGTACAGTGGTCGAGAATTCCCTGTGTCCTATTTGTGATGTTCTAAGCACAGTCCCAAGTGACTCCAAGGACAGTTGAAATTTTGAGATTGAGGATTTTGCTCTAACTTGCTCAGTAACAAGGTTCAAGATTTGAAGTCACTTTACTAACAACTGTCACCCCAAAAAACTTTAATTAAAAAAAAAAATTTGAAGTCACACAAGATCTGAAATTTGCCTCCTCCTTGCTTCTTTCTTCCAACACACACATACACACACGCACACATATACACACACATGCACACACACACTACTATTATACATTTCCACATATGTATATACTTTCTGTGTTATTCTTTAACGCCTCAGTCTTAATGTAAGTTAGGACTCTGGAGGCAATTCCCAGAGACCTGGTCTTTCACTACTTGAGGCCTCTAGGTGTAGGATAACCTATTCTATCAGAGTTTCAGGCTTTAGGAACAGAGCTTCGGGTATTATTTTTACCCTCATGATCAGTATCACCTCTCTGATGACTCTGTGTGCAATGAAAGGCCCCAAAAGGACACTCCCTCTATAATTATTGCTTCTTTGGGGGGCATTAAATGTGTATATAAAGATTTGCTATGTTTCTAAAGGCTTATTTCTCAAACCAGGAAGTCCTACAAGCAACTCACTGTGAAGGATCCAGAATCTTTGCTCCCGAAGGACTTATTCTGGGTAACCCTGGGGAACGGGTATGGGGAGCACAGGGAGTGCACATCTGGGTCATTAAAAGTGATAAATGTCCATCATTACTTGCTGTCATGGGTTGATGCAATCAGAGGAAGTGTCCCAAAATTATAAATGGGGTTATTTAAAAATTAGTTAGCTAATACATACCATTTTGACTTTCATGTGTCTTTAAGATCCAGAAATTGGTGATACCCAGTTTGAGGTCAACAGGGCAGAGTTAGCTGTAGGCAAATTAATGAAAAAGCAAAAGTCTTCTCTGTCCTTCTCAAAACATCATGTGCTCCATGTTCTGTCCCTTTGACCCCTCAGCACTCAAATCCTTCTTAATGCCTCCTGGTGGGCTGGATACTCCCATGCAGTGCCCTCTTCTGACTGGCTCACCCCAAACAGAGCCTCATTACCTAGGTTCTTACTCCACACTAACTTCTAATCAATGTTAATTGTCATATATTCTACTCTTACTAGACTTTTTTTATTAGCTTAATAAATGTTTATTACTAAGAAGTTAAAGTCTGTTAAGCAGTATTATTCATTGGTTGTAGTTATATTAATAAACTTTATTATAAACAAGGTCATAAGATCCACAGTATTTTTCCACAAGACTCTTTGCCAGAGTTAGTGACAAAAGAATCTTCAGCAGCACCCCCACTTCAAATGGGTTCTGACATGTATCAAGGCACAATGTCATGTGAAGGGCACACAGTAAGGCCATCATGAAATGATGCCTTGAACTCACTCTTTTCCCCAGTACAAGCAGATGGAACGTTTTATGGAGAGAATGAAGGATCACAGTAATGTGACATCACATCTGCATTTCATATTCTCTATTAATAAACCTTTGTTTCAGGACCTCTCTGACTATAGTTAGCAAAGGGGACCAGAATATGACCTCAGAGAAAGAACTAATCTGGATGCCCAGACCTGGATCTTAGGGTAATTTTAAGGGATGGTCATAAAAGAGGTATCTACCACTAACTCATTTGGGAAGAAAAGTGGAAAAATATTCAAGATAGAAGTCCTGTTTAGGAATAAAGAGTGCATTCGACCAGGAATTCTTTTGTTATTGTATCTCTTAAGAATCTAAGCACAGCATTAGTAGCTAGAAGGCTTTGATGGAAGCAAATGAGGTTTTTGAGTGAATTACCCAGTACTTTTTTTTTTATACTAATAATAGATTACATTGCTCTGTGATTGTTTCCTGTTTCTATCTTGCTTTTGCTTCCACACAAATACCTAAGCAAGAAATTAGTCTCTTTTTACTCCTCACTTCACAAATTGAATTTCCTCTTGTTTTTAGCTTTTAGTAAGCAAATCCTTTCTCTTTCTCTTCTTGAAACCAGAATTCTGGGCCCCTATCTGACCATTGGAAATTAGAGCACCAGAAATCCAGAGTTTTCAGTAGCAAATAATCTTCACAAAATACGTTCATATCTATCTATATATGCAGACCTTGTCAGTGGAGACCTTTTGGCTTGTACCATTTTCCCTTTGGACACCACGGGCACAGTAATCTTAACATGTGGTATCTGGGGGCCTTAGAAAAGTGAGATTATAAAAGATTTATGAACTGAAAGACATCAAACGAAAAAGAGACAATTCAATAATAAAAGTTGGAGACTTTAGTATTCAACTTTTGATAATGGATCGAACAACTATGTAGAAGATTACCAAAGAAATACAACACTGGAAAAAAAATATAAATCAACTAGACTTAATAGAAATCTATATAATCAACTCTACCCAACAACTACAGAATGTACATTCTTCTCAAGTGCATATGAAGATTCTCCAGGATAGATCACATGCTAGTATATAGAACAAATCTCAAAAAATTTAAAAGGGTTGAAATAATACAAAATGTGTTCTCCTATCAAAATGGAATGAAAGTAGAAATCAGTAACAGAAAAAAAAGTTGTGAAAACTACAAATATGTAGAAATTAAACAACACACTGCTAAATAACCAATGGGTCAATGCAGAAATCAAAAGTGAAAGNCTTGTCTGTTCCCCTTCCCCCAATTCCCCAGCGCTGTTCCCATCCCCCCAGTTCCCCAATAAAAAATTAAAAAAAAATAAAAAAATAAAAAAATAAAAGTTGGAGACTTTAGTATTCAACTTTTGATAACGGATCGAACAACTATGTAGAAGATTACCAAAGAAATACAACACTGGAAAAAATATATAAATCAACTAGACTTAATAGAAATCTATATAATCAACTCTACCCAACAACTACAGAATGTACATTCTTCTCAAGTGCATATGAAGATTCTCCAGGATAGATCACATGCTAGTATATAGAACAAATCTCAAAAAATTTAAAAGGGTTGAAATAATACAAAATGTGTTCTCCTATCAAAATGGAATGAAAGTAGAAATCAGTAACAGAAGAAAAAAGTTGTGAAAACTACAAATATGTAGAAATTAAACAACACACTGCTAAATAACCAATGGGTCAATGCAGAAATCAAAAGTGAAAGCAGGAGATATTTTTAAATGAATGAAAATGAAGACACAACATACCAATACTTATGGGATGATAAATCAACCAAGAAATAAATCACTAGAATCAAAAATGAAAGACAGTACATTACTACCGACCTTAAAGAAACAAAAAGCATAATAAAATAATACTATAAATAACTGTCAATAAATTAAATATCTTAGAATAAATGGACAAATTCTTAGAAAGACACAAACTACTGAACTGATTCGAGAATAAACAGACAATCTGAATAGATCTATAATGAGTGAAGAGAATAAATTATTAACCAAAAAAAATACCCACAAAGGAAAGCCAAGACCCAAATGGCTTTGCTGATGAACTATACCAAACACTTAAGGAATTAATATCAATTCTTCACAAACTCTTCCAAAAATTGGAAGAGGAGGGAACACTTCCCAACTCATTACCCTGTATTACTCTGCTACCAAAACTAAACAAAGACATTATAAGAAAAAAAATCCTACAGACCAATATGGATGCAAACATCCTCAACAAAATACTAGTAGATTGAATCCAGTAAAATAAAACAATTATACACCGTGAATGACCAAGCAGGATTTACCCCAGGAAAGCCAGGTTGGTTCAATATCTGAAAAGCAATTGATGTAATACTACATCATGTCAATACAATGAAAAACAAAAATTACATGCTTATTTCATTAAATGGAAAAAAAACAACACTGACAGAGTCAACACCTTTTCATGATAAAGACACATAGCAAATAAGAAATAAAAGGGAATTTCCTCAATCTAATAAAGGACATCTATGAAGAAAGCAGAGCTAATATCATACATAATGACAAACACTAGATGCCTTCCCCCTGAGATCAGGAAAAGTATAAAAATGATCTCTTACACCACTTATATTCAACATTGTACTGGAGGTTCAAGCCAGGACAATTACACTAAATAAATAAATAAATAAATAAATAAATAAATAAATAAATAAATAAACAAACACATCCAGATTGGAAAGAAGTAAAACTCTCTCTATTCACAGATGGCATGATCCTGTATATAGAATATCCTAAGGGATCCACTAAAAAATTATTTGAACTTAAAAAAAATGAATTCAACAAGGTTGTAGGTACAAAGTCAATATATAAAAATCAATTGTATTTCTATATACTAACAAATGAACAACCCGAAAATAAAAATAAGAAAACAATTCCATTTACAAAAGCATCAAAACGAATAAAATACTCAGGAATAAACTTGACAAAAAAAAGTGCAAAACTTATACTTTAAAATCTGCAAAACATTGTTGAAAGAAATTGAAGATGATCTATGTAAATGGGAAAAAAAAATCCATGATCATGGTTTGGAAGGCTTAATATTGCTAAGTTGGCAATACTACCCAAATCTATATACAGATTCAACATAGTGCCAATGAGATCTCAATTGACTTCTAGAAAATTGACAGACTGATTCTAAAATTCATATGGAATTACAAGGGACCCAGAAGAGACAAAACAATCTTGATAAAGAAGAATGAAGTAGGAGGACTTCCTGATTTCAAAAGTTAATACCAGGCAATGGTAATCAAGACTGTGTGGCACTGGCAAGAGGATAGGCCTATAGAAGAATTGGAATAGAACTGAGAGTCAACAAACAAAATCATGTTTCTATGGCCAACTGATTTTCAAAAAAGGTGCCAAGTCTATTTAATGGGGAGTCTTTCAACAGATGGTGCTGGAATTACTGAATAGACACATGAAAAGAATTGAAGCTGGAACCTTTCCCCACACCACACACACAAAATTAACTCAAAAATGGATCAAAGACACAATTGTAAGAGCTAAAACTATGAAACTCTTAGAAGAAACCAAAGGGTAAGTACCATGACCTTGGATTTGGCAACAGATTCTTGGATATGACAGCAAAAGCACAAGCAACAAAAAGAAAAATAGATAAATTTAACTTCATCAAAATCAGAAATGTTTGTGCTTCAAAGGATACCACTAGGAAAGTGGGGGGGGGGGGAAGAACTTTTACAACTCAATAATAAGACAAATAACCCAATTTTTTAAAAGGGCAACTATTTTGAATAGACATTTCTCCAAGGAAGTTATTTTATACAAACGGCCAATAAATGCTTTGAAAAATGCTCAACACCATTAGTCTTCAGAGAACTGTTATTAAAATCACAATGAGCTACCACTTCGTACCTTCTAGGAGGTTAGAATCAAAATTCACATAATCACAAATGATAGGGATGTAGAGAAATCAGAACTCTTCATACACTGCTGGTAAGAATGTAAAATGGTGTCCATTACAGCAGTTCGTCTAACATTTAAACATATAATCCAGCAATTCTGCTCCTTGTACATATGCAAATAATTGAAAACAGGTATTCAAATAGTTGTACACAAATGTTTAAGCAACACTATTCGCAACAGGCAAAAGGTGAAAATGACCCACATGTACATCAACTGATGAACAGACAAGCACAATATGATATATCCATATAATAGTTAGGTTATTCAACCATAATAAATAATGAACTACTGATACAAGTTACAACGTGAATGAACCTGCGACACATTATGCTAAATGCAAGAAGCCAGTCACAAAAGACTACATATTACATTATTCCATTCATATGAATAACCAGAATTGAAAACTCTAGAAAGATAAAAAGTAGATTACTGGTTGCCTAGGGCTAGAGAGGAAGTGAAGGGGAATGAAAAGAGAGGACAACAGCTAAAGTGCATGATGTTTCTTTTTGAGGTGATAAAAAAATGTTCTAAACTCAATTGTTGTGATGGTAGCATATATTTGTGAATGTACTAAAACCCACTGAATTGTACATTTTAATGGGTGAATTGTATGGTATGGGAGTGTCTCAATAAAGCTGCTTTTAAAAAAGCTCTGCTCTAGTTTGAATAACAAAAGTTATTTGCTCCAAGCACAAAAGAAAATAATTAAATGTCTACAAAAGAAATGTTACGTTTATTTCAATGGCCATTAAATTTAATATTAACAATTTAATTATCAGGGACAGCAATTTTTAGGTTAGATTCTCTCACTTCAAACTAATTCTCTAGTAAGCACAATGATTCTTTAAAAATCGGATCTAAAATAATTTCAAAAACAAAACTATAAAAAGCATTTACATTCTGTTCATAGAAATTACACTTAATGTGACATGTGGATACATTTAAGTGTGTTTGATATGATGTAAGACAGGATTTCCCAAAATAAGTATTGGAGGCTAAGTTTTAAAATGTCCCTGCTTTTACCATGCCTATTCTCACAGGATCATGCCCAGACACTGTGTTCGTCAGTAAAAAAGCCTCCCTAATCTTAATTTCATTCCACTTGACTCAACACAGTTTGGTTTCCAGGGACTCTTAGCTCCAGCTTTCTCCTCTGGGTTTTGATCATTAATTCATTTGTCATCTTTCACACACAGGCTTGTACTTTTCAGGTAAGGAATAAAGAAAATGTGAACAGATAAACCACTAAGAAATTAGCTCATTTTCATGCAAATATCTTTACTAAGAGAAAATGTCTGAGCGCAACAAAGAAGAGTTAAAGTGCCAATCTAAGAATGCCTAAAGTAAAATTGGCATAGTATGTAAAATTGTTCCTCCTTGAGATAGAATTGTACCTAGTTAATATTTTTAATTTGGCCAATTATCAAGATAGATACTTGGAAATCGAAAATGCTCTGGGTTTGGATCCCTTGTCTTTCACTTACTGGTTGTGTGATCTTGAACAAGTTGCCCAAGTTTAGTTCTCTTATTGTATAAAAGAGGATAATAAATTATAGATACATCATAATGTTGTAAGGGGGAAAAAACAGGTATGACTAGCAACAGTGAGCACTCAAAAAATTTCTCTACCTTAATATTCTGAAATCTAAATGTAAAATGGCAATTTCAGTAATGGCACCACTGAACCATTCAAGAAATGTTTCTTGATCCCCAGTAACTAAGATTTATTATTTATTCTCTGTTTGTTCTAAATACCAGAGGTAGATCAGACTGTACTGGTAAACTACAATGATACCTTCCCCACCCACTCCCTCCTGCTCTCTAATCTTTTATATCTAATAAAGTAGTTCCAATATAGAATTGAGCAGAACAGACTTGAGAGCAGGACAATCACTGGAGTACATGCGATGGGATCCAAGAGCTTGCTGATAGTAGGGTAACTCTGGTCATTCCTTCCTCTCCAGTGTAGCATTATACCGACAGACTGCCTTATGTCACAGGGATGCTGTGAAGAACTAAGGACCCAAGAGAAACTCAGAAGATAATTGCAGGTGCCCAATGCCTAGTGAATTCATAAATGAGTAAATGAAGCAGAAAAGAAATAAAGGAACAAAGGAAAGACAAAGTTACCTTCAGCTGTAGGATAAAGAAAAAGCAACTTGAATAAAGCCGAGAGACATGATAATGCAATAGTTAAGAGAAACCTTCTAATGTTTATGTATGCCTGATGTAATTCTGCCTATCTCTTAACTTATATTTCTACTTCTCACTTTCCTTCCCAAATCAACTCTTATGAAACTACTATACCTATAATGTAAGGGCACATAACTAGTGATAGGAACTTTTTAATGAAGTATGGTGAGGAAGATATAGATTCTGACCTTTTCATACACCTTCCCTGAGTCCATTCATGGTTCAGCTTGAAAGAATTAGAGTCAGGAAAGCTAGGGCTTGATTTAGGTAAGTCAGTTTCTAAAATAGTTTGAAAACGGACCACGTGGAAGAGAAAGGAAATTGCTTGTTTGCTTGTGTTTATATTTTCCCTTCTGCAAAAATAAGGATTATATACTTCCTACTAGTGGAAGAAGGAATCAGATAACATTTTGAAGGTATCTTTAAAAAAGATTTTTAAAATCCTGCCCATCCTTCTAGAAAACCTCTCACAAAGCTTTTGAGATAATGTTGACACCTTAAACTAACCAATCCAGGGGGGAAAAAAATGCAAAATTTACCAGGGCCCAGGCCCTGAAAATGTTCAGTCTCACCCAGGGCAGTATCTCCAGGAAGGCCCATGAGCGCTTTGGTTCACACTGATCATTGCAGAGATGCCTACTGGTATTTGACTTAAGATGACTGCTACTTCTGTGCCAGGCTTAAAGGATGAAGTCTTTGCTAACCAGAGGTCCCGCTGCCTTAGGTGTGCAGGCAGTTATTCTTCTTGCAGTCTTGCCATTTTACCTCTCCCAGCATGCTGAGGCACTACCACTGAATGGGGCCCAAGTCCCGCCTACTTGCAGACGTACCCACCTCTGTCTCCAGCTTTCCCTGTCTCTCACTGGGAGCTTCTTTCCCTCCAGTACAGCACACCGTCATGGACTGTATAATGACGTTTCAGTCAACAACCTACCACATACACGACTATGGTCACATGAGATAAGAATGGAGCTGGAAAACCCTATCCCCTTTGTGACATTGTAGCCATCCTAACATCTATTTACTATACTATACTTTTTATCATTATTTTAAAATGTACACTTTCTACTTATTAAAAAAGTTCCTGTAAAACAGTGTGCTGTGTTACACCAGCACTAGTCTCACATCTCATGTTTACTACATCTCTTGATTGCATCATTTTCTCTTATGCTTGATTTAACCTCCTGTTGTTCAAAATGTTTCGATACACAAATTCCAGTGTGTTACAACTGCCTAAAGTATTCGGTGCAGTAATGTGCTGTACAGGTGTATAGCTTGGGAGCCCTAGGCTGTACCATACAGCCTAGATGTGTAATGGGCTAT
>NW_017732115.1:528190-578245 GCF_001890085.2 Hipposideros armiger
AGTAAAATATGGTGAAAATGCAGTTTGGTTTTCCATCTTCAAATTGTTGTAGAATTCCCAAAACTCAACCAAATTGCTCAATTTTTTTTAGAATGAAGCTAGAACTGTCAGTTGTCAAATGACATAGCAATAACATAGATGTGAATGACTCTAGAACTTCCAAAAATGAACTAGTGCCATCTGTTCCAAACATGCATCTTGACATTTCTGACAACCCAATATGATGTTCCCACCACGACGAAATCACCTAATGATGTATTTCTCAGAATGTATGCAAGCAACACATTAACTATATTCCCTTCCAGAGGTGCTTACCTTTAGAACACAAAGCCAGCAAAGTCTCAGGGCAAGTGGCTTCCATACCCAGTGCTATCACTAACCTTCCTTGAGGTATGGATAGTCTCTATCGATATATCTACACGTTTGAAAGTGGGGAAATAAAGAGTATGGAGGGAGAAATTCAGTAAGCTATCATTTCACATTCATGAGCAAAGAAGCGCTTTTGTTAAGGAGAAAAAAGAACATTGATTTAGTAATTTTCTAGATAAAGTCCTAATTTTTAACTAGTTTAGCCATTTTTAACTAGCCTGGAACTGTACAGTGCCAGCTACTATTTCATGTGGTTGCAGTGAATGCTGCTGATACCTTGACCAAATTCCTTGTCCTCTGAGGAGGTCACCTGCTGCTTGGTGGACAGTTCCCTCATGGCTTTTTAGCATAAGCACTCTCATCTCTTTGCATGAGACCTTTCTCTGGGTGCAAGAGCAAGGGTGGTCAGAGTGACAGGGGGGTAAAAAGAAGTTAACTCCCCAGGAGCAGAGCTCAGTCAATGAAGGACCACAATGGTGGGGAAATTCCAAGGTTATGTTCTCTATGCTGTCCAACATACTAACGACTAGCAAATGTAGTTACTGAGCACTTGAAATGTAGCTTGTCCAAATAGATATGTACTTTACGTGTAAGCTACACACTGGACTTCAAAGATGTAGTACAAAAAAAAAGGTGATCTCATGAATATTTTTATTGACTATATGTTGAAATTACAATATTTCTTTAAATAAAATATATCAATATTAATTTTACCTGATTTTTTTTGTACTTTGCTTACCAGAAAATTTGAAATTACACATGTGGCTTGCATTATTACATTTCTGTTGAGTAACACTATAGTTTATTAAAGGGTCTCCCACAGATACGAGCTGCAACTGCCCACACTCACCACCTAACCATTTTGACTCAATACCTTCCCCACTTTGCTCTGTACTGAAAACATTAATTTACAAATTGTGATAGATTATAAAGGTGGTTTTTTTTTGGATGGAGTTTGGTGTAGATAAAATCCAACTGAAACTTGTGTCTGCTGTTCAAAGGGTGGCAGAACATTTACATTGGGGGAAAGGCAGCTCTTTGATAAAATTCTCCTTTATGGGCCTTTAGGTTATGCAAAGAAGCAAGTGGGAATGGAGATGCTTGAGACAATGAAAACATCCGTTCTATTTTTGTCAGTATGTGTTATCTCTGCAGAAATTATGATAATGTTGGCTAGGTTTTGCTTTTCTTTGGGAAAGCTGGAGACAGAGAAAGTGAGGACTCTGGACCCTGAGAGGAAGGGCAGGAGTGAGGGACATCTATCTGGGGAAAATGAGTCACACCCTGGCCCATGGGGGCAAAGCAGAGGAAAGCACAAAATGTCCTGCCAAAGAGCTCCTTTGGAAGGGCATGGCTAACAGGCTACAGGAGAAATGGCGCCTAATGCCTCATCTTAGGTTTTCCTTTTCTGAACTGTATCAGCGTCTTGTGTATGCTTCAGTCAAGTTTTATAAAATGCCACAGCTGAGCTTTGGGCAAATAAGGGTCAGGAGCCATGGCTCCCATGGGGCATAACTAAAATTGGACGAAAACAGCTACCAGATGAAGTGCTTATAAAATGGTGATGATCAGAAAGGTCTAAAATAGTCATTTTATGAAGAAAAGTGAGCAACAACTAGCTACTAATAATACACTCATGTTTATTGAACCAGACACATTTGAACTAAAAGGTTCTAAGTGTTTCACAGATTATCTCATTTCATTTCCACAATAGCCATATGACAGAAATAGTATTATTATTTCTGCCTTACAGGTAGGAGGTACAGAGATGCTAAGTAACTTAACGGAGATCAAACAGCTAGTAAGTGGCAGGGTCAAGGTACAAATTCTGGCAGTCACCTTTGCCTTGGGGCCAGTCACCTTAACCACTCTGATACTGTATCTCTTGAGACAGGTTTGTGGAACAAAGACCTGCTCCCTGTGGATTTTCAGAAATCAGGAAGGAAACCTGATAAAAGACACTATGTCAAATCAGGCCTTTCACAGAAGATCTCAGCTAGATTAAAAAAAAAATCAGCTTTCACAAAACTCTCAACTACATAGAAAATTTAAGAGAACAATTTCCTAAACTTCATATTCCTCATGGTGACTCTTCCTGTGACCTGTGCTTAGTAATAATTCCTAGTTACTGATCAAACACACAAATATGAGACATGTCCTTTATTTATATTCCTAAATGCTTCAATATATTGAATACCAAATTTTTTTTTTTAAGATTTTTATTGGGGAATTGGGGGATGGGAACAGCGCTGGGGAATTGGGGGAAGGGGAACAGACAAGTTGCTGTCCTTTTGTTCTTTAGTCTAGTTGTGGAGGACATTGCTTCACTGGCCCAAGTTGGCACCATCATTGCACTCTTCCCAGGTGAGGCAGATCAGTTGCTGGTTTCTGGACGGCCGCTCACGCTGGCTGCTGGCTACACACGGTAGCCCATGGCAACCCACTGCCACAGGGGCTGCAGCCCACGCCATCACTGGCAACTCATGGCAGTCCAGCTCCAGGTTGAGCTGTTGTTGAGCATCTTAGCTGTAGAGGGCAGTGTCACTGGCCCTCATATGTGGGATCCGAACTGGGGCCCTCTGGGCGTCCCAAGCCAGCTCTTAACCAACGCGCCACTCGGCCAGCCCGAATACCAACTTTTAAGCCATCTGATTAGTCAGCATTTTTCCTAGCTGAGCTCTGAGTGTATATTTACAGTGGCCAAAACATGCAAAAAACCAAAGTGTCCTTCTATAGATGATTGGATAAAGAAGATGTGGTATATATACACAATGGAACATTATTCTGCCATAAGAAAAGATGAAATAGTGCCATTTGCAACAACATGGATGGACCTTGAGGTTATTATGCTAAGTGAAATAAGTCAGAAAAATTCCAGAACCATATGATTTCACTGATATGTGGGATATAAAACTGAAAGCAACAAAGGAACAAGAGAAACAAAGAAACAAAAACTCGTAGACACAGACAATAGTTTAGTGGTTACCAGAGGGTAAGGGGAGAAGAGGGAGTAGAAAAGGGTAAAAGGGATCAAATATATGGTGATGGAAGGAGAACTGACTCTGGGTGGTGAACACACAATGTGATATATAGATGATGTATTACAGATTATACACTTAAACACATGTAATTTTACCCACCATTGTCATCCCAATAAATGTTAATTAAAAACAAAAGAGAATACTGGTAGTATTCTAAGATACTGTTAACTAATTTGCTGACTACAGATACATGACTTTTAAAAAAACTACCGAACAGTATTAAATTTTTACTTAATATAAACCTGAACTACAGACCGTGAAATCCCCATTATTGCTTTTTCAGTGCACTTTCATTCTACTTAATCCAAGGATTACAGAACACAGGCTCCAAGGCTGAATGAGATTACAAGACCGTCCCTCTTCATAATATAGTTGGGCCATTTTCCTTCACTGAATCATTTATTTAAAGGTCCATAATTTTCATCAAATTTCTTAGTCAAAAGAACTAGAAAACAAAGGTCTTTTTAATATGGTACGCCTAATTTAAGTAGAAGAAAGCTCAGCACTCAATCCACTCTTCCTTCCTAGAACCTGCTCTTTTCCTATTGTTTTCCCCATATATTTGGTCTCCACACCAAACTTTCTGTTTCCATAAGAATCTAAGCTTTTGGAAGCCAAACCAGGAAGGCCAGCAGGCCTTCAGCTTCCCATTCTGCCATATCTGCCTCCTGAGGACTAAGCCAAGGAAACCAAAAACTTGCATGGGGGAAAGGAAAAGAAAATCCCTAGAAAGAAAAAATGGTCAGTATTACAAAATCATTATTCTGTGTAAAGCACCATGTTCAGCATTTTACATACAGCATAGTAGTTCATCCTTAAACAATTTTAATGTTTATTGTATTGTTACATGTTGTAAATGCTATTATTTATCCTCATTTTAGAGTGAAGGAAACTGAGACTTGGTGGATTGGTAAAGCAGCCCTTGAGATAACCTCCTGATATTCACATCCTTGGATCATGCACTCCCGCTAAGCGTGGGATGACCCTTGTGATTTGATTCTAACAACAAAGAATACAGCAAAAATAATGAGATGTCACTTTTGAAATTAGGCTGTGCCCTCTCTCACCCTTTCTCACTTGTTCACTCTGGTGGAAGCCAGCCGCCACTTTTGTGAGCTGCCCTAGGGAGAGGTCCACATCAGTGGCAGGTGACTGATAACTCCAGTCAACAGCCAGTGAGTGAACCTGGGAGAGAGCCTCTCAGGGGGGTTTTGAGATGACTGAAACCCTGGCCAACATCTTGATGGGAGTCTTGTGCAAGACCCTAAACCGGAGGACCTGCTAAGCGGCACCTGATTCCTGACTCCCAGAAAATGGGAGATGAGAAATGTTGTTTTAAGCACTAAGCTTTGGAGTAATTTGTAATGTGACAATAACTAACTAATACATTTAAACTCAGGTGATTTGGCTCTGCCTGTCATGGTTTAGCCAGTATGCATTACTGCTCCCTAGATTTGGGATTGGCTTTCTAAGCTCTCCTCACAGAGGCTACCATTTGTGGCCAAGCCTAGTGTGCTTCCTCCTGTTTCCCGACGGCCTGGGTAATGCTGAGATTCTAGCACACATCACATACCATCATCAATTCCTTCTCTTGTACCAAAAAAAAAATTTCCCTGTCTTCTTGTTTGCACGTGTTATTGATAACTCCTGTTATGACTCAGAAATATCCATTTTTGTTACCACTTCATTTATTTCTCTTCTCCTCTCTCTGTCTTTCTCTCCCTCCCGCCCCTTAATCTATCTATCTCTCTGCTTAAAGCTTCTTTTTTGCTCTTCTGTACTCTTGGACCTCACTTTGCTCTTCATTTCCACTTTCTCCTGTGAACTGCTTTCACTTACAGAAAAAAGGCACTATTTGCCTTCTGGAAACTTAACATTTGTCTGAAAAAAACAGCTTTCTGGAAATATCATCAGAAAGAAAAACACAGGTGGGGGGTGGTGCAAGAGAACACTCTCCGTTAGTGATTTTCTTGTTTTTGTTCCCACCCACCTCCCATATCAAAACATCCCCTGTGGCAGTTAAAAGCTGTTGGCCACCCCAATTAAAGTGTTTTCATAGGCGCTGTCAGAAATAGTTCCAAGAGCACTTTTAAGTTATTACATGTGGGTTACATAAGCACTGGAGGCTTGTTAAAACGCCCAAAATATGATATGAATTGAGTCACACAAGAGTGGGTGATTAAAAAGCTAAAGTGTGACTAAGATGATCATCTGAGATTTATGCACCCTGGACAAAAACATATCCGATAGTAAATCAATTAGAGGATATATTCTGTTCCTTCCAGGAATCTATACTCCTAGCTCAAAAATAATATGGCTACAATTACTTTGTATTTGGCTTAACTATGCTTTTAAGTAGAGCTGCAACAGGACCAATCACATTAGAAACTGGATATGGGAAGCGAAGGTAATTATTTATTTGGCTTAAACTAATCTTATCTTACTCAAGAGCCCTACCCACTAGGTTATGTGGAGAAAAAAACACAACAAACAAACAAAAAAACTCTTGAGCCACTCCTCTAAACCCGAATGCATAGCATGATTTACACATCACCTTTCTGTATTTCTCATGATAACATAAGTGGCAAGCTGGGTGGGACAGTTCTTCCTAGAGCTCTACAGACGTTTAGCATCCCTTAGCTGCTCCTCATCCCAACCTTCTTCTACAAAATGCCAGTAGCGTAGCATGATGATGACCTTAACCACTCTTATACATTTCCAAACATCCCCCTGCAGGTTAGCACTGCCCTTCCTCCTAAAACAAACAAACAAACAAAACCACATTGAAATCTAAGCAATACTCAGGTATTTGGTATTTAGGTAAACCTTCTAGTGTACCAGATCCACCCATCCCTCACCTGCTCTCCAAGAAGGCATCTGGGCTTTATAGGAAAAGAGAACTGAGGATCCTTAGATCAGTGCAGTGTCCTCAGGTCCTCTGGTCTCTAAGGACATGGTTATTACTCTTCAAAGCTAAAGTCAACAGCTAGTGTCATTCATGAGCTGCTCTCCACATATTAAGTCAATCCTTGCTGATACAGGATTAAATACAAATTATTCTCAGATGTGACACTTTGAGTATGATCTTGGTGCACAATTAATTTGTCCAATTATACCCTTCTTTGTTAAAAGGAGGAAATATTCTTTTTGATAAAAAAGTTAGATTGCTATGAGAATAAGGAGATTCAGTAAAGTAACTTGTTTCTCAATTCTTAGGTGTCAGTGAGAATCAAATCCCAAAGGCAGAGTATATTAAACCGAAGATTTGAAATAGCTTCAGAAGAAAAAGAAAGGGCTCTCTTATCTATCTATAAAAAAAAAACAGAACATTAAAATAATACCCAAAATATTCTGAATAAATTGCTGCATTAATATTTCCCTCAATAGTTTATTAAGTCTACTGTAATTAATTCTTATTTCACTAGGCCTTGGATGAAGCAGTTGCCTTTCATGAAGTATGGCTGCTTTTAAGAGTCCTGGGAATCCTGACGTGGTCCACTGGTATAGTCTGAAAGTTTCATAAGCAACGTTATCTTAGAAGATTATACCCAAGACTCTGTTTTGTTTTCTCTTTTTTAATTTTCTATTAAAGTATAGTAGGCATACAGTATTATATGAGTTTCAGGTGTACAACATAGTGATTTGACATTTATATACCTTATGATGTGATCACCACAATAAATCCAGTAACCCTCTGTCACCGTGCAGTTATTATGATATTATTGACTATATAGTACATCCTCGTGGCTTATTTATTTTATAACTGGAAGTTTGTACCTCTTATTCCCTTGCACCTTTTTCACTATTCCTCCCACCCCCTACCCTCTGGCAACCATCAGCTTGTTTTCTGTCTCTATGCAAATGGGACTACCTCAACTAAAAAGCTTCTGCACACAGAGAGAAACTATCAACAAAATGAAGGGACAACCTACTGAATGGGAGAAGAGATTTGCAAATGATATATCCAATAAGGGGTTAATACCCCAAATAATAAGAAACTCATACAAGTCAACATAAAAAAAATCCAATTAAAAAATGGGCAGAGGACCTGAATAGACATTTCTCCAAAAAGGACATAGAGATGGCCACTCGAGATATGAAATGATACTCAACATCACTCACCAACAGGGAAATGCACATCAAAACCACAATTTGAGATATCACCTCACACCTGTCAGAATGTCTATTATCAAAAAGTCAACAAATAACAACTATTGACAAAGATGTGGAGAAAAGGGAACGCTCCTGCACAGTTGGTGGGACTGTAAATTGGTGCAGCCACGATGGAAAACAATATGGAGTTTCCTCAAAAACTTCAAAAATATTACTACCGTAAGACCCAGCAATTTCACTCTGGGTATTTACTAAATAAAAAATGAAAACACTAATTCAAAAGATATATGCACCCCTATGTTCACTGCAGCGTTATTTACAATAGTCAAGATATATTACCAACCTAGGTGTGCATCCACAGATGAATGGATAAAGATATGAGCGATACACACACACACACACACACACACACACACACACATACACACACACTCATATACACATATATACATATACTATAAATACACACATATATAATGGAATATTACTTTGCAATGAAAAAGACTCTGTTCTTTGAAATATCCATAGTTCAGAGCACCTAGTACATTCTTTTCCACAGGGCTCTGAGACTGTTTTTGTTGAAGATACAATCACTGGCCTGTTGCCTAAACTAGAGTCACAGGCAAGCTTCATCAATTTATTACAGTACCAATAACATCAGAATGAAGGACAGTAAAATTCTCTACTAGCTATTTCATAAGGGTTTAGTCAGGATTTCCCATGAATTAAGAATCTATTAACAGTGAGGGCAGTGACAAATTTCCAGGGCCTTCCCTTAAAAACTACAGTCTCTGAAATGTTTAGATGAACTTAACCTAGGGAAGGCTCTTATCTGACAAGCCTTCCCATGCATTCTTACACTAGCAGTGAGGTATTTTAAAAATATGCAGCATACCAAACAAACCTAACTTGTTCTAGCATCCTTCTAGTGCTATTGCCTATTGCGGAAAATATAGAAATGCCCCCTTTGGATGTTCAGATCATTCTTCAAGAAAGGCCATGTGGCCTTCAGCTATTAACTCTTTCAGGCTGGCCTTAACTTTGAAGTTCAGGTCATGCTCTTCTTGGGGTGGCCGGGCCAATGACCAAGCAAGACGTGTTACAAGAGCCTAGACTTTTGCTCAATGCAAGACTCTTCTAATAGGTAATCCTCATTACGGACCTCTCTGTTGGGCTTTAAGAGACTTTGCCAGATCTATATTGTGGTCTGTTAAGTCTTCCTGCTCAGTCTTGCTTCCCGCCTTTTCTTTTAACAGGTGTTACTCCCCAGTAAAGTTTCTATACTCCTGTCTCCATCTCAGAGTTCACTTCTCAGAGGACCCAACTGACACAGTGGTACCAGGAGTGAGCCTAAAAAGCAAGTGGTAAGTTGGGAGCTTGAGACTGGATCCGTCACTGTCTGACTGAAGAGCCTATCCCAGGTGGTATGTGGGGCACAATCAGTCCTTGGCACAATATGGTGGTACAACTGCTAAAGCTTTTCACTGGTGGAGAGCACTGGAACATAATACCAGATAGGAAGTTTATTGACTCTGGGGCATTCTCTTGGAATACAGGATCAAACACTCTGGAAAGGATCCAAGGGGATGGAGCAAATTCTTTGCTAGGGTGACTCCTAGATACATAGAGAAAAACAATGGTTCATGTGGAGGAAATTTAAATGCCTGAATGGCCATAGCTGACTCTGAAGAAAGGAAATACAAAGTCTAGGAAAGTGGACTTGCTGGAGTAAATCCATAATGTGAAGCCAGGAAATTTAACAGAAAACTATTTTCCACAGGAGGGCCCTGCAGACCAAGGCCAGCAGGAATGTGCTAGTAAGAAGGACATCAGCATTACAAAGACATCCAGCGCTGGCTTCTCTTCACAGGTCAGAGCTGACTAAAGGAGAGGCTGCCTCACACCCTGGCTCATTAGCAGCAGAGAGGATGACAGAGGCCCTGAAGCGGTAGAGGGTTGGGTGACACTTAACCCTCAGGAGCTAGGCGGTCCAATTAGAGTGAGCAGAATGTCAGAGCAGCAGCCAGAGGAAGTTGTTAACATAGTTAACAGAACATGGTGTCACTAGGAACAAAATATATGAGCAGCCAATTGGAGTGTTGCTTAAAATACATAAAATATACTTGGATGAGCAGGAGGCTAGGAGGGTCACCCCAATAAAAAGTCACACTCTCTTGCCCAATTCCTGGACCTGTACCAGTTTTCAAACCATTGACTGACGACTTAGCCAGATTTCAGGAAGAAGCACCCTGCAAATATCAGGTCAAGTATATATTGCAATGCTTCCCCTGGACCTGGCCTACTCGCACTTATATGAATGACTATACACTAGGAAAAGGGGAATACCCACATATTTTGAGGACTATTAGATACAGGGTCAGAGCTGACATTGACCTGAAGCAGCAGTACCTGTGGGTCTCCTGCCGAGGCCTACAGAGGCCAGACAATAAATGAAGTTATAGTTAGAGTCTGGCTCACTATGGGTCCGTTGGGATCAGAGATCAACTCAGATGTCCCAAATGTATCACTGGGATTGATATACTTCACAGTTAGAATAATTTCCATCTCTTGTCCTTGGCCTGTAGAGTAAAAGCTATCATAGTTGCGAAGGCCAAGTAGAAGTCTTTGAAACTGCCTCCTCTGGCCAAGAGAGTAAATCTTAAACAATATCACAGTGCCACAGGAATGGTGGAAATCAATGATACCCTGAAATATATAAAGGATGCAGGAATAATAGTTTGCATCACATCTCCATTTAATTCAACAGCCTGGCCTCTTCAGAAGTCAGATTAATTAGCAGAACTGTTATAAATACCAGAAGTTCAACCAAACAGCAGCCCCAACTTCAGCTGCCATGCCAAGCATAGCATTATTTCTAAAGCAGAATAATATGACCTCGGGTACATGTTATGTGGCCATTTATTTGTAGAATACTTTCTTTACTATCCCAAAGGAAGAAAGACAATTAGAAATAGTTGATGTCCACATGAAATAAACAAACAACACTATTCACTGACAATTTAGCCCCAGGGTTATGTTAACTTTATCTTTCTCATAATATGGCCCAAAGAGACCTGAATTATCTGAAAATCCTATGGAGCATAATATTGATCCATTTAATCAATGACATCATGCTATTAAACAGGTTGAGCAAGAGGTGGCTAGCAGGCTGGAGGCTTGTGCTCCACAGCATGGGAAACTAACCCTGTCAAGAATCAGGAACCTGTCCCTTCTTCATTAAAGGTTTTAAGGGACCCGTGTTCAGGGCAGTGCTAGATGATCCCCCTCAAAATAAAAGACAAATTTCTGCATCCCCTATAAGAAAGGAGAAAGCGCAGTCCCTAGGAGGCTGCTTTGGATTCTGTAAGCAACATACTCCACACCGAAGAATATTTTTCTGGCCCATACTCCAGGTGACATAAAAAGCTTCCAGCTTTATACACTGGCAAAAGAAAGGGCTCTGTCAGGTCTGAGTAGTGGTATAAGGAGCCTTGACACTTGGGCTATAGGATCCGGCAGATCCTATGATGTCAGAGTTGTCAGGTTTAGAAAAGATGCAGTCTGGAGTAAATGGAAACCTTAGTAGGAAAATCGCAGGTCAGGTCCCTGGGGTTCTGGAGCAAGGTTGCACATATTTTAAAAATTAGCTCTTGGCATGCTACGGGTAAAGAGAGAATGCTTGACCAGGGGACACTAAGTGACACCAAATGAAATGTGTCTTGTTGAACCCATCATGTCATAAATTCTGAGGGGCCCCGTTGCAATTCATCACAAGATAAAAGTATTACATTTAGGATGAAGCACAAAGAAGACCAGAGGGCACAAGCCATCAGCATGAGCAGATAGTAGACATCACCATTGCTTTTGCATCCGTACCCCTCTCTCAGCTCACTCTGATGGCCATATGGGGTAGGAGCGGTGTCTTGAACAACAAGCTGAAGGAAAAAAAATGGCTGACAGATGAGTTGGTTAAGTATGTGGATGAAAGTTGAAACTGGACAGCAGCTCCATTACAGCCTCATTCAGCAATAGCCTTGAAACAGAGGGGAGGGACAATCTTCTGAATGGGCAGAGTGTCAGGTAGTGCACCTGGTCATCCACTTTGTGTGGAAGGAAAAGTGACCTGACATTGGAACATAGACAAACTAACAGGCAATGGCAAGTAGTCTGGGTGGCTGGTCAGAGGTCTGAAAAGGTAGAGATTTAGAAGACTGCAGACAAAGAGGTCTTAGAGAATTAGAGGTATGTGGATATACAACATATTAGTGCAAAAAGTGAGCAAAAAGTATGAAGATCTTATTATCACATATCAATGTGTCAAGAAGTAAACATTATGGAAGGAGAACTAAACAACCGAGTAAACAAAATCATTCGGCTGGCTGATGTTAGCCTGTCTTTGTTAGTGGCCATCCCAGTGGCCATGACCAATGGACACCTGAAGAAAATGACCATGAAGGCAAAAAATGGAATCTAAACAAGGGCCCATTAGCATGGAGCCCACTACCACAGCTGACCTGTCTACTGCCTCATTTGAAAGCTCAACCTGACAGTCAGAGAGAGCAAAATTGAGCTCCTAATATGTCATCATTCCTTTAGGGGATCAAGCAGCCCGTTGGTGACAAGTTGACTACATTGGGACCTTCCATCCTGAGCAGAAAGCAGTTCCATCTCATGGAAATAGTTACTTATTTTGGGTATGCGTTTGCACTTCCTACCTAACAATCTTCATTTGGCACCACTATCTGGGGATTTACAAAATGCGGGATCCACAGATGTGGACTATAACACAATATAGCATCCAATCAGGGAACCACTTCACAGCAAAGGTGGTGCAGGAGGGTACCTGTGATCATGGGTTCCACTTGTTGTGTCACATGCTGCATGTCCCAGAAGCTGCTAGCCTAACAAAACACTGGAATGGCCTCCTAGGGGTGAAGTTCAAGCACCTGCTGGGAAATAATACTCAGCAAGAATGAAGTGCTATTTCCCAGGATGCAACAGACCTTGATATGGTGGCTCAGAGTCCCTAACAAGAACAGTGAAACAGGTGGAGGAAATAAGGGATTAAAAAGGAATAGCCCAATTTACTGTCATTCCCAATGACCCACTAGGGGATGTAGTGTTTCCTGTTCCTGCGACTCTGATCTTTGTGGAATTAGAGGTCCTAGTCCCCAAAGGTGGCAAATTCTTGCTAGGGGATACAACAAGAGTCCCACTGAGCTGAACTTCATCTGTTACCTAGGCACTTTGGATTTCTTGAGCCCAGAGACAAGCAGGCAATAAGAGGAGTTAATGCTCGGCAGCAGACTCTAATTCTGATCAGCAGGAGGAGGTAGGCTTGATGTTACACAACGGGGGCAAGTAAACATATGTGTGGTACTCCGGTGATTCACTTGCATACTCTTAATACTATTGGGTTGTCGGAAAAGTCATGACGCATGTTTGCAACAGATGGCACTAGTTCCTTTTTGGAAGTACTAGAGTCACTCACATCTATGTTATTGCTATGTCATTTGACAGCTGACAGTTCTAGCTTCATTCTAAAATAAAATTGAGCGATTTGGTTGAGTTTTGGAGATTTTACAACAAGTTGAAGATGGAAGACCAAACTGCATTTTCACCATAATTTACTGTTTTACTTCCATAAAGGGAAGAACACGCATCAAGCTTGTGAAAAGTTGCATAGTTTACAGTGACATGTTTACAAGAACGTCAGTGCAAACGATGGTTCACGAAATTCTGTGCTGGTGATTTTTTTTTTTTAAGATTTTTATTGGGGTACTGGGGGGATGGGAACAGTGTTGGGGAATTGGGGGAAGGGGAACAGACAAGTTGCTGTTGTTTTGTTCTTCAGTCTAGTTGTGGAGGACGTTGCTTCACTGGCCCAAGTTGGCATCATCATTGCGCTCTTCCCGGGTGAGGCAGATCAGTCGCTGGCTTCTGGACGGCCGCTCACTGTGGCTGCTGGCCGCTCACGCTGGCTGCTGGCTACACACGGTAGCCCATGGCAACCCACTGCCACAAGGGCTGCAGCCTACGCTGTTGCCGGCGACTCATGGCAGCCCAGCTCCAGGTTGAGCTGCTGTTCAGCATCTTAGCTGTAGAAGGCAGTGTCACTGGCCCTCATATGTGGAATCCGAACCGGGGCCCTCTGGCGTCCCAAGCCAGTTCTTAACCATCGCACCACTCTGCTGACCCTGTGCTGGTGATTTTGATCTCAACAACACTCCTTGGTCAGGGAGGCCCACCGAGGTTGATGATGACAAAATAAAGGCATTGATCGAGTCAAACCCATGTTACATGACACTAACACGAAATATTGCATAAACATTGAACATCCATCATTCAAGCGTTCATGACCACCTGAAGAAGCTGGGATATGTAAGCAAGCTCGATATTTGGGTTCCTCATGGACTCAAAGAAGTTCATTTGATGGTGCGTATAAACATCTGCAATATGCTCATTAAACGTGAGGAAAACAATCCTTTTTTGAAGCGGTTGATAACTGCTGATAAGTGGATTATTTACAACACTGTGGTGCACAAACGGTCTTGGTCTCGACGTGATGATTTGCCTCAAATGACATCAAAAGCAGACATTCATCAGAGGAAGGTTATGCTCTCAGTGTGGTGGGATTTTAAAGGTGTAGTGTTTTTTGAACTCCTACCAAGGAACCAAACAATCAATTTGAATATGTACTGTCGGCAATTGGACAGTTTGAATGACTCCATCATCCAGAAATGTCCAGAGCTTGTTAATTGTAAAGGAGTTGTGTTCCATTGTGACAATGTGAGACCACACACGTTTGATCACCCGTCAAAAATTATTGGAGCTTGGATGGGATATGTTGCCACACCCACCATACTCGCCTGACCTTGTGCCATCAGACTTCCACTTGTTTCTGCTCTCTTCAAAACTCCTTGCCTGGTATAATGTTCAATTCAGATGAGGCTGTAAATCAGCACCTTGTTCAGTTTTTCGTAGATAAAGATAGGTCCTTCTATAAACGAGGAATTATGACGCTCACTGAAAGATCGCAAAAGATTATCGAACAAAACGGGCAATATATCATTGATTAGTCTTTTTTCTTTATATAAATAAATGACCTTTGAAAAACACAGACAAAGTACGTCATGGCTTTTCCGACAACCATATACCTTGCCCCTACTACCTTGTGTAAATGGGCAAGTGCAGCAACATCTGCCTGAGAAGAAGATTATTACCAGGGGCTCAAATTTCTCAGGAGTTAGGGTTTTTACACCACCTGTTTAATCACTGAGACGGCAGAGGTGGTAGCTGGGAGTGAGAGAAATTTAGAATGAATAGTGGAAGAAACAAGCAATGAGTTCAGCTGTGGCTCAAGACCAACTGTGAACACATGGGCTGTAGTTTGCCCACTAATTTCTTTTCTCAGTTTCCCTTTGGGAAGAGAGGCGCATTGGAACCCTGGAAGAACTGTTCCCTGAATGTGTATAGAGAGTGGATCTACCTGGTGGACCGTGACAGATACAGAGGTGTGCTGCTCAGACACCTCTTCAAGGAGACATTTTTTGCCTAGCTGTTTGGAGTGTCATTAGGTGACAGCCTTCAACTGTTAACATTTTCAAGTCCGCCTCACATTTTGATTTGAAGCCTCACTCTTCTTGAAGTGGCTGCAGCCAATGACTGAGCAAGCCTGTGTTATCTCAGGGTGGATAAAACAATACTCCTGCCCCATCCAGTTTCCTCCCTTTTCTTTTCATCTTTTTACATTCTTAACTCTATCTCACTGTTTGCTTCCTGGAGGACCCAAAAAGACAAACCTATGTCTTTTCTAGCTCTATTAAGCTCCTCCAGGTTCAACTTGAATTTTCCTATTTCTTTTGATAATAGTAGAGATAGTACTGCGTTTTTTCAGATGTGCATACAAATGTTTACCAGATTCATCTCCTGTGTCCTGTATTGATACAACTGAAATCAATTCCCTTAAATAATTTAAGACAACAAAATGCACCTTTAACTATAGCCAAATCTCTTAAATATGAAAAAGATAGATAATACTATTATATAGTAGGAATTATCTCAACCACAACAAGCGTATCAACTAATTCAATTATTAAAACTATGCTGTGGGGTGGGTACTATTATTCCTAACAATCAGAAATAGCATGCAACAGTGTGAAATAACCGGCTCCAAGGTCAATCGTCCATAAGTGTATCAACAGATTCATGACTTAGACGTAAGTAGTCTGGCTTGTGTCATACTTCAACATAAGTAGTCTGGCCCGTCATTTTCCGTAAGCATTATACTCTTCTGCCTCTAGGAAAGGGTTGGTAGCACCAGCACACTAAAACTGTTAACAGAGCAGTGTTTGGAGAAACCAGGCCTGATTTATACACAAGGTTGGGGAACATAAAGATACGGTTGTTTTAGAGAAAGTTAGATCTCAAAACAGTAACAAGTAAGTGAAACTTTAGGTTTTGTTACTATTGAAAAGTAAAGCTTAAAACACATTGATATTTTACCTCTTATCTCTGTACAGATAGCCATTTCCAAGTCCACTAAGCAATGTCCTTCTTCTCATATGTCTCACCAGCTGGTACCTTAACTTAAAATAGAAGCATCATCTTCTCTATAGAATTAGCTGCTCCTCATTACTTCACTCTGTTTATGGCCCAACATTCTCCCATTTACTTGGGTTTAAAATCTTGGAATTTAGTAGGCACTTAATTTAACACTTCTATTTTTGTTTATAATGGGTTCTCAGTCTAATTACTGTAAAAAGTCTGAAAGAGGTATCTTCTGTTCTTAAGATTTTCACGAAAAATCACTACTACGGTCTACTTTTTACAACTGCAAAGAAATAGTTCTAAAGTATATTTTGCTACTAATCACCACCAGCCCAGCCGCCTGAAAGCACGTTCTGGAGCTTATCCGGAAGAACTACAATTCCCGTAGTACATTGCGGCTTTCTCAGCCTAAAAACTATAGTTGCCTTGCGTCATTTCCACCCTCATGGGCGGTGGATGCTGGACTTTGTAGTTTGTATCAACTTCTCTTTTGTCGCCGTCTTGGGAAGGGGAAAGCGTGGCCGGATAGACTTCTCTGAATCTGGTATTATGATATGGTGGGGTTTTTTTATAAGTAGGATGACATATCAAAACCACCGTAGCATCAGGTTTGTATGTATTTCACGTTCCGCCTTCCTCCTACTGCCTGGGCCGGGAGGGGGAAGTGACGCGCATCCGGTGTAATGGCGGCGCGGTGGAGCTCCAGGTAATTACTGAACTCCGTAGACTCGCCGCAGGCAGCGAACCGAAGTGCGGGTGGTGGGTTGTCGGGCCGGGTGGGGAGTGAAAGGTGTCCAGGAGTGGGTGCGCGGTGGTTCGCCCGGCTGAAGGCGACGCCGGGGTGCGCGCGGCTCTCTTCCCGCCGCGCGCCGGCTGGCGAGGCTGCGGTGTCAGAGCTGGTCGGGCGGAGGGGCCAGCGGGTGGGGAGGGCGGCCTGCGCCCCTGGCCGCCTGCAAGGGCGCACCTGGCTTCCTAGTGAGGCGCCTGATACTGCGTTTCCACGCTGTCTTTGTTGCTGCAATCCAGCAGCAACGCTAGTTGCCCTTTATTGTATGAGGTGTGTGTTTCCGGCGCTGATTGTCGAGTCGTTTCGCCTTCCCAAGGCCCCGCGCTTAGCCCGGCCGCAGACTATGGAGTGGGAGTAATGAGCTGTAGTTAATTGAAAACTAGTGTAAATTTCACTCCTGTGCCTCTTTCCGGCGTAATGCCCAATGTGGACTGCTTCTTTGAAATTTCATTAGTTGTTTCTTTTTCATACATTTGCCCCGTAAATGTGATTCTTCCTAGTAGGGACTCTGTTCCTCAGTGTGTGTTCTTACTCTGCGTGTCATCCTTTATCCTCCCATAAATTGATCTACCTCCAATAATGTGATAACTCCCAAACTTGGGTCTCCAGTCTCCACCTCTCTGCTGAGCTCCGGATCCCACAGCACACTTGTATATATAATAGTAATCAAATAGTGAATCTCACGGAGTCTAACTGCAATATCGCTTTATCTATTTTCACGTAATCCTCACAAGTCTTTGAGATAAACGGAGAAGGAAAAAAATAGGGAAAGGCTATTCCAGATTCAAGAATGAGGTGATTGAAAAAGGGGGGTAAGTGGACCCTTTGCGCTTTTAGGTGTCCACAGACTAGAAACAGGTAAACAAGCAAACTTGAGCTTCAGAAGACCAGTTAACCTGCTTTAACTGTATTGTTTTAGGATTGCCTGTGAACTGAGGAGTTAACCTCAATTACCATCCCACTGTGGAAACGCAGATGTAGAATCGGCATTAACAGTGTGATTTTGATCAAAAGAAGAGTTAACATGCAGCATCTGTAGGACGAGGAGACCTCCTTGTGTTGCTGCTGGGTGATGGACTAGTAAACCAAAGATTTCAGTCCTGCTTCAGCACGTGTCAGGTCTGTCGCTTGGGGCAGGTTACCTAACATCTTTAGTCTGAAAAATGTGTATAACAGTAATACCTACTCCAGTGGGTCGTTTTGAGAATGAAGAAAAATAATGCATGTAAGGCACTGTGTACAGTGCCTGGCATATAGTTTTAGCTGTTATATTATCGTTACTACTATGATGGAGTTGATGAATTCTCTTTATGCCTCAGTTCTTGTTCTTTGATTATGAATGTTGCCCTTCCACCTGTAAGTGCCCATGCCACTTTTATGGAGCCTTTACCACCTGACCTGGCTGAGGCCCTGAGACTTAAGCCAAGAACCTTGATCCAATACCCTGGCCTGGTGGTTCTGAATGTCTCCTCAGTCGGCAGCATCAGCAGCTCCATAGAACTTGTTAGCAATATATTGGGTTGTTGGAAAAGTCATGACGCATGTTTGCGACAGATGGCACTAGTTCATTTTTGGAAGTACTAGAGTCATTTGCATCTATGTTATTGCTATGTCATTTGACAGCTGACAGTTCTAGCTTCACTGTAAAAAAAATTCAGCGATATGGTTGAGTTTTGGAGATTTTACAACAAGTTGAAGATAGAAGACCAAACTGCATTTTTGCCATATTTTACTGTTTTACTTCCATAAAGGGAAGAACGCGCATCAAGCTTGTGAAAAGTTGCATAAAGTTTATGGTGACAATGCTGTACAAGAACATCAGTGCCAATGATGGTTCACAAAATTCTGTGCTGGTGATTTTGATCTCAACAACGCTTCTCGGTCAGGGAGGCCCACTGAGGTTGATAACGAGAAAATAAAGGCATTGATGGAGTCAAACCCATGTTAAACAACACGAGAGATTGCATAAACATTGAACATTCATCATTCAAGCGTTCACGACCACTTGAAGAAGCTGGGATACGTAAGCAAGCTCAATACTTGGGTTCTGCATGAACTCGAAGTTCATCTGACAGCGCGTATGAACATCTGCAATATACTCATTAAACGTGAGGAAAACGATCCTTTTTTGAAGTGACTAATAACAGGTGATGAGAAGTGAATTGTTTACAACAGTGTGGTGCGCAAACTGTCTTGGTCCCGATGTGATGATTCACCTCAAATGACATTGAAAGCAGACATTCATTGCAAGTGGCTCTCAACCTGTGGGTCGCGACCCCTTGGTTGAATGACCCTTTCACAGGGGTCGCCTAAGACCATTGGAAAACAAAAAGATATTTACATTACAATTCATAACAGTAGCAAAATTACAGTTATAGAGTAGCAATGAAAATGATTTTATGGTTGGGGGTCACCACACATGAGGAACTGTATTAAGGGGTCGCGGCCTTAGGAAGGTTGAGAACTGCTGCATTAGAGGAAGGTTATGCTCTCAGTGTGATGGGATTTTAAAGGTATTGTGTTTTTCGAGCTCCTACCAAGGAACCAAACAATCAATTTGAATGTGTAGTCAGCAATTGGACAGTTTGAACGAATCCATCATCCAGAAATGTCCAGAGCTTGTTAATTGTAAGGGAGTTGTGTTCCATCACAACAACATGAGACCACACATAAGTTTGATCACCCGTCAAAAATTATTGGATCTTGGATGGGATGTGTTGCCATTCCCACCATACTCGCCTGACGTTGCGCCGTCAGACTTCCACTTGTTTTGCTCTCTTCAAAACTCCTTGCGTGGTATAAGGTTCAATTCAGATACGGCTGTACAGCACCTTGTTCAGTTTTTCGCAAATAAGGACAGGTCCTTCTATGAACGAGGAACTATGAAGCTCACTGAAAGATGGCAAAAGGTTATTGAACAAAACGGGCAATATATCACTGATTGATCTTTGTTCTTTATATAAATAAATGACCTTTGAAAAACAGACAAAAAAGTCATGACTTTTCCGACAACCCAATAAATTATTGGGCTTCACTCCAGTTTTATTGAATCAGAAACTGGGGAGTGGGGGGGCCCATCAGTCTTTTTTACCAAACCATCCATGTGATTCTCATGCCAATTAGTTTGAAAGCCACTGTTCTAGCCCATCTCCTAGGGATCTGTTATGGTTCACCCTTTGCCCCACCCCCCAGAATCAGGTTTGCTGCCTTCCTTGCTTCAAAGTATTTGAGCTACAGCCATGTTATTAGGCCCCCATGTCCTTCTCTACTTTGGATAGTTTAGCTCCAATCACGTCTTGAATTGTGACACCACCTAGACTATTTAACTGTCTTTCCTAAACCACCCTTCTTAGCTTTGTCAGTTTTCGCAGTTGCTAGATTGTTAGAGGTTAACTCTCCTCTCTGATGATTATACATTGTAAGTGGCTTATAGTGGCTGTTGTAGCTGAGACCACGTAAGACAGTACACACTGTTATTTGTAATGCCTATGCTGTAATTTGAACATTATTTGCTGTTTATTGGTCACTTGTATTTATACTGCACTTTGTGCTATATGATGTATCCCTAACTAGCCTAGAGCTAGTTTTGGGAAAAAGTGGTTATCGGTAATATAGCTAATCCCACTGATGACTTAGGGCTTCCTTATTGCATTTCTCTCCCTTTCTGTTCAAGTCTGAGAATCCTAGTATGGGGGGTGATGGAACAAAAAGACCTCTGGTGTCTTAGTTTCAGCAAACTTCCAGACTTACTAAACCTATAACATAAATATTTTTTTTTTAGTATATGCATTTTTCAATTGGCCATTGAAGAAACATTTCAATGCCTATGACAGTACAAACTTTCAAAGCATTTTCTTCAAAAATAACACATCAGGAGAGGAAGCAATGGATTAAAGCAAGCCTTTGCTATTTGTAGCCAAGCTAATAAGTCTTTCCCTGTGAACAGATACCAAAAAGATGGTTTGGGCTGCCTTGGCCTGGGGACATACAGGCTCCTGTGATTATAGAATGGGTTCACTAATGGGAAGGGGAGACCTGGCGAAGATTCATGTTTAACTTGACTTTGAGCCTAACTCATAAATGGATCAGGCTAGACAGAGTTCAGCACTTCCATCTGAAAAGTAACCTTGAGAGTCCTTCCCTGAATTAGCTGGTCAGGATAGCTTTTCTCAGGAAGGAGCCTCTGGTGGAATGTAGTGCTGTGTGTCTAGTGGCCACTTCATAAATCTCTGTGGAGACCACCACCTCTTAAGTTTTCTTTAAAACTTAGAACGTAGTTTACTAAATGGCTTTTTAAATAAATAATTAGAAAACCCACTTTGAGAGCTGTGCTTTGAGAGTTAACAGAACAGATCCAGCCCATATACTTAATTGGGCAAACTGAGGAACACAGCCTGAATGAAGGCATACAGCACCCTCAATAATTAGACTTGTTTTTGTAAGTTGAAGTAACTGCAACTTAAGTGTCCAATTTCCCCTTGCAGTGCCATCAAAAGAACTGGTATGTTTTTCATCTCAAATAGGGACATTTATTCAAGCTGCTCAAGTTAACCTGGGGTAAAGACGGGATGGCACCTGATAGTGCTGTCTTGATGAAGTTGATGAGAGCTTGGGGGTTCCTGGAAGTAGGGACTGATAGGTGGGACAAGGCTGCTGTGGTATTCATTGGTAAAAAAGTTGTAAAAATATCTTTATTGAGGGTTCTATGTAAGCAAAAATAGTAATAATCATCAAAAGCCCCACTCCCTTCTTTATGTTTAATTCTAGAATTGGAACCTATTAAGTGGCAGGCACTGTCCTAGGTTCTACGTATATGGCCGTGACCAAGAACTTCAGGTATCCAGTGTTGTCATACAAGGTCTTTCACGCTTTAGCTTTCATGAGTTTTGTGTTCCATCTTATTTGTGCTTAATATTTGTATGTGCCCTATACTCAAACAGCCTGGAATCCCCTAAATTATTTTATATCTCGGAGTCTTGACACATGCTGAGCTCATTGCCTTAATGACCTTTCCCCCTTTCCATATGGAGAATGACCTTTCCTACTTGTCCTTGAAGATTCAGCTTTAAGACCCATTTCTTTCTGTATGCCCCAGGCCCACTTAGTTGCACTTCGTCTTTCCCAGTAGTATTGTGTTTGTAACGTTGCAACATTTAGACTTTTCTTCTCTGCCTGAGGATAGGAATATTGATTTCTTGGATTTCAGTGCCATGTGTGCAGCTTATTAAGGTATACATCACCTCACTGTACACACACACTGCCTTTAACCTTTTCTCGTTAATGTGTTTCCAAAGAATAGGGGGTAAATTAAAAAAGTAGAGAGAGACCATGACCGTACTGCTCTTTCTATTAAACTTAATACTTTCTCATTTTCTGTATGAGTACTTTTCTGAAGCACTTCTTAGTATAAGTATCACTTATGGTTCCAGCCTCATCATTTTTTTCAGTTCTGTTTTCCTGTTTGTCCTGTACAAAATCTTTCAATTTTTACAACCTCATTAAGGAGGCTCATCTGCACAAATACAAACTGGAACTCAAAATGAAGAAGGACGCATCCAGTGGGTGATGAGAAGCAGTAGAGCTATTTAACACAAAGCATGTATTAAGTAAAGTGGCGAGGGGTATGGTATAGGTTTGGAATTCAAGTTTTTGTCTCCCTTTGTTATCGTACTAATAGGTATAAATTTGGCTTAGTCACTAGACCAAGAAAACCAATAATAATAATAATAATAATAATAATAATAGCTCAATGAATTAGATGCTGCGGTTAGCAAAGAAAGTTAAATCCTGTTGAGCTGTGAACCAAGGGCTGTTTGGGGAAACTAAAGCAAGATAAAGTGGCTTAGCAGGATATAAATACAAGTGATGGAGGGTTTAGTACCAGCAGAGATGTCCCTTAGGATTTATTTTTATTCAGTAACTAGAGGGACTGCTACTGAAGAACTCTTTTCTATTAAAGGATAATGTGTGGAGACAGCTGATACAATAGACACCAAGACAAAATTTCCATTTTAAAAACTTAGAAGGAAACTTGGAAAGTATGGAATAATATTGCATATATCATGGTGGAATATGCTTTTAATTTAAGGCCTGGGTTTCCCTGTGGGCAGCTAATTAAGGATCCTTTTGCCCCATATGGGTAGAATACAGTGGAGCCCTACCAGCTTGTAGTATACATATATAATTTATATTTTCATAGGCATGTTGGAAAAGTTCTTATAGCCTAGAGGTAAAGAAGACCTTGTGAAAAGTAAAAAACAATTTGCCTTCTTCTAAAATGAAGGTTGTCTCATTATGGGATCTTTACTAAATGGAGCCTTACTCCTACCTTTTGTATATGTTATCAGAGGGAAGGGGGGTTCGGGGGGCAGGTTTGAGGCTATCTCCTATTAATTGAGAAGGTAAAATTAGTCGGATTTGGAAACTGACTGGGAGTGAAGAAAAGGAAATGGTCACTTGGCTGGCTTTGTAAGTGATATCTTAGAGGAAGAGCTGGTTTGAGGAGAGGAGGAAATGATGAGTCACAATTTGGACTTCCCTAGTTCCAAGGGTCTTTGGAACATCCACATGCAGGTTTCCTATAGGCATTTGGACATAGGATTTGGAACTCGGTAGCATAGATTGGGGTGGAGTAAAAGTCATCTTATAAATGTTAGTTGAAGGTATGGGGGTAGAGATGGTCTTCCAGAGGGAATATAGAGAAAAGATAAGGACTGCTCATTTGTTCATTTAACAAATATGTATTGAGAGCTTTCTACGTTGGGGATATGGCAATGAACAAAACAGACGAACATCCATGAGCAAAGATTAAACTCTATGGGATAGTAAATGTTAGAGAGGTGGACAGAGGAACACAGACAGAAGGAAAACCAGATGAACGTGGTGTACCTGTAAGTTGAGAAGCACTGTCAGATGAAAGAAATGGCCGCTCTAGGAGTGGAAAACCAAATGTTGGTGGGTAAAAGGAGTTAACGAGAGGTTAAGAATTGGAAGTATCGACTGTAGACTCATTTATACACACACACACACACACACACACACACACACACACACACAACTTGGCTGTTTAAGGAAAGAGGATGGAACTAGAGGGGTTCAAGAAAAACAATTTGCCCCATAAACGTCATAATTTATATTTAAATGAATCATTAAAGAAGTTTAACATGTAGAATTTTTCTTTAAAACTAACTCAATTGGAAACCAATATTATAAATCAAGAAATAGATGATAGAAATTTTGAAACAAACAAAAATGACAGATTCCTGCTCTCATAGCCTGTATTCTGGTGAAAAGGAGCACATTGGGGATCTTCCTTTGTACCCACAAAAGATTTTTTAATTTAAGTAGTATATCCAGGTGATCATATCACTATCTTTGATTTCTTTGGTTACTTAAATACAGACCAATATGGCCTGGCTTCACAATGTAGGAAACGAATGGGGAATAATAGCTTCTCCCGGTTTATAACGAGTAATTTTTGATATGAGTTCATTGAAAAGATAAGAACTTTTAGATTTTGTCACTTTTTAAAACTCATCTAAGTGTGTCTTAAGATGTCCCCAAACTGGTGCTGTGTCCCCCTGCACAGAGTCAGAGACCAGTCACAGGCTTCTACATTTTGTTTATTCCTCATCACTTAGGAAATCCAAACGATACCCAAATACAGTCTGCACAGCTTTCAGGCCTGTACTTGAATGTCGTTATCTTCAGTCATTCAAATGGTTATGAGTCATATTGCACTCCTAGTGTACAAAGAGTAGAGTACAGGTCTGCAGTTCTTTATTTGTAATTCTTGGAGTCAGAACTGTTTTGACATTCAGAATTTTTCAGATTTTAGAGAAGAAATACAGTGCAAATATATTTATTAAGTAGCCCTCCTTTCAGTAGACGTGTTCTACTGAAATAATTGAGAAAAGGGTGCATTTTGGGCAGTAGTTGAATATTTCCCCCCTTTGGGGGTCCTGGGCAGCCTCCATTAATTAAGCACATGAATATTTCTGTAGTGCATCAAACGAAGAGTTACATGAAGTCTCAAGTAGGTGCTTGTCATGTTTTGCTGCCAAATTAGTTTATCACAAGCTTAAAAAAGATCTTTGTATTTTCAGAACTTTTCAAAATTCAGAATGGCAGCTAAGGGTTGTCACCCTGTACCTGGTGACTTCCTGAAAAGGATGGGACTGTGTTGGCCTTTTTATTTCCTTGAAATTATGAACTATGCTAAAATCAAATTACATCATTTTTCCTTGTGTGACATATCATGGGGCAAATTTCTTACTAATATGTATATATAAAAAAAAATAGCAAGAAAAAAGTTAAAGCAATTTTCTTAAACAAGGGGCTTTCCTTCAGTACAGATAGGGGAGGGCAGTAGCAGTCTTGTCATTAGTGCTTAAGGACTGTGGCCAATACGCTGCTCCTCCCTGTTTCCTGAGAAGGAAAATCACTATTTGGAAGGGGTCGGGGCTTGGGTCCTGTTTGGAGATTGTCCTGAGCATCCTGTTCCCCATTCCCATTACATTGTTTGCGTTTAGAATGTACTTAAACTAATTTTTATTTTCAATATTGTTTAATATTCCCATTTTCCAATTGGATAAATAAGGGTGTTTTGTTTTTGTTTTTGTTTTTAAACTTCGTTATAATATTTGAAGTTTGCCAGTCCTGCTGTTACTACATAGAATGCAGAAGAGCAAACTAAAGGGGATCCATTTTGTTGATTCCCTATAACAATTTTATGATAGTACGAGGTTTGACAATTAAGGTGGCAAACTGATCCTAGAAAAAGTGCTACATACCTCATTGCTGAATATCCCTACAGTCACCTTCCAAGTACTCCCCTTGGGAAGCTATGCACCAGCGCCAGCACCTAGTCCACCCTTCAAAGCAATTTTGGAAGTCTTTTTCTGGAATGGCCTTCAGAGCTGTATATTATCCTTGATGTCCTGAATGTCATCAAAATGTCTTCCTCTCAATATTTCCTTTTTCTTCGGGTAAGGAAAGCAGTCATTGGGGCCAGATCAGTAAGTAGGGAGGGTGTTCCAATATAGTTATTTGTTTACTGGCTAAAAACTCCCTCCCAGACAGTGCTGTGTGAGTTGGTGCATTGTTGTGATGCAAGAGCCATGAATTGCTGGCAAAAAATTCAGGTCGTCTAACTTTTTCACGCAGCCTTTTCAGCACTTCCAAATAGTAAACTTGGTTAACTGTTTGTCCAGTTGGTACAAATTCATAATGAATAATCCCTCTGATATCAAAAAAGGTTATCAACATCATTGCAATAAGTTCGCAAACTTAACTGTCATGCCTGGTATATTTTAGTGATTTCCTGTAACCTGGGTTGAGGACACCCAAGGGACAATGGTAGAAGTATCCTACTGAAATATTCGAGAAAACAGTGCATTTCAGGCATTAGTTGAATATTTTCTCATTTTCTGAATTTTTGAGATAATTGCAGAATTTACAGTTTTGTAACTTCCAGTTAATTTAAAGTTACAGATGTTATTAAATATTTTGCTTTCTGATGCTTGCTAAAACTCATAGAACCATCTTCATTATTTTTAAACTACATCTTATTGTACAATCTCCTTGCTCAGGAAGGCAGGTGTAGTTTTGCTGAGTTGCTTTCTTGTGACAAGGAAAGAGAAATTTAATAATTCATCATAATATCCTAGTGATGCTAAAAAGAGGTACGAGAGCTGTAAACTCTAGATAAATTGCTCTCATTGCAGGAATTTCCAATTAGTCCAAGTATCAAGAATCTACATGTTGAACTTTCAGAATTTCCCTATAGGCATATTCTGTATAAATCTGGACGATGATAGTACTTTATGCATTTTTTTTTGTTAGAAGTGCAGTAGCAATCTACTTTGTAATATTGTAAATTTCACTTGGAACATGGAAATGTAACAGATTGTACTTGGTTGCCAGAAATTATTTGGTGATGATGGTTGAAAGGGTAGAAAGGGGAAAGATGACACTGATCAGAAAGAAAACTCATTCAATTTACATAAGGTGATTTGAAATAAAATAAAATATATAGAAAATTGCCCTTTTTTTTTTTTTTTCAAATGTGTGGTAGGTTGAGAAGAGAAACCAGAAGATTCAAAAGGGATAGCAAAGGAAAATACTAAATCTTGCCAGGCAGAGTCAGGTAATTTGCTCACGTTGCACCTGGTCACACTGAATTCTACATATGCTGACTAAATAAAGGAATCCATAATGTTTTTATTATGCATGTGTAAAAAGAAGTAGTGCCTCATTATATTAACATCATAACCTTTGTTATCTGGAACTTTGGAAAAATGGATCAGTTTAAGATAGGAACATTTTCTGGATAGTGGAGACTTTGCCTGTTTACATTTTATAATTTACCAGTTTGGCATCACTTTATTAATGTTGGCATTTCATTTTGATTCAATATCAGATGGTGTTGGCATCTGAGAAACCTTTTTGAATTTTAGCTCTCCCGTTTTCTAGCTGTAATTTACTTGGACACATTGCTTCAAATCTCTGTACCTCAACTCTCCCATTGACAAAATAAGGCCTAAAAAATCATCAAAGCAGGATAAGGATGAGGATTGAAAAGATTATAGAAGTGAAGTGCCCAGTATGTCTTTGTGGCTGCAGTAATTTATCATTCTTCATTATTGTTATGATCTTACTTTAAAGTACACATTTCTGACTTCTAAAATGGGAAATGTAACTCATTAGTTAATCTCTGGATATCTCAAGAACATCATTGGAATGTGCCATAGAATCGAATGTGTAGATGATATGTTACTTTGTTGCAGAGCTACTGTTTATACTGACAGTCCTCCCATTTACTGGTTTTGCATTAACAATTGCACATCAGTACCCTTTGGGGCACTTGTCACTATATTATTTTAAAATGACTTGTCTCAATGGATGGAATATATGTTATACAGTTGAGGAAAATGTTTTTAAAAAGTTGGTATATTATTGGCATTAGAGCTTAGAATATCTCCATTATGAATTTGGGCACAGCATTTAGGTAACAAGTGATTTTGAAATGAGTCTTTATTTTAAGTACATACTAAGATAAGCTGTCTTGGATAGCAAATATGTATCTATAAGGTTAATGTAACTAATTCTAAGAGTCCACATCGAGCCTATTCTCATTGTTCTACACAGAAAACCATGATGTGAATATAACTGTCAGCAAGTTTACAATCTTACTGAATTAGAAAGTGTTCTCTTCCACTGTTTTTTCCCCTCTGCCCAAAATAGGAACTTCAGCCCACTTCCTGTTTAGAAGGAAGCCTGGGTAGAGGATATTAGTCAATTAAGTTAGTGCTGAATTCAAGTTAACATAGGTTCTTACTATATAAATAACATCCCATTTTAGAGTAGCGCAAATTGTTCAATTCAGGATCCACACGTTATATTTGTTAAGACTGTTACATCTCTTTTATTCTATATCAACTGTCCAGCTCTTTTCTTTCTGTTTTTTGTCCCCCATGCTGTTGAATTGTTGGAGAAACTGGTTCATTTGTCTGTGTGTTAAAGCCCACCAATGAAAACTCACCAGTAAGACACCTAATTACTAGTCAAAGTTTATTAATTTACTGCAGCAAGGGAGAAAGCATCCTGTAGGGAATCATGGGGTGCCTCAAAAAGGGAGGTTAAGGAAGGGTACTTGAAGAGTTTGTGAGACTAGAGGTAGTCGTCAGGTACTCATCACGGTCTTGGTAGGGAATGGACAGAATTTGTAAACCAGAGAGTTGCTGGAACAGTGAATGGTCCTGTCTTTAGTACACATACACTATAACCCCTCAGATATTATGTTTCCTTTAAACAGACCCATGTATTTTAGATGAAGTAAAAAGTAGTCTTTCATATTTCCCGAGAAAGTTACCATTTCCAGTGTTCTTCATTTCTTTCTGAAAATCTGGATTTCCATCTGGTATCATTTCTCTTCAGCTTGAGGGACTTCCGTTAGCATTTCTCATAGTGCAGGTCAGCTGGCGATACAGTCTCTTAGTTGTTTTTGTTTGTTTAATCAGCAAATGTCATTATTTCATCTTCATTTTAAGATTATTTTTGCTGGAATTCTAGGTTGACAGTTCTTTTGTTTCTGTTTTTCAATATTTTAAACATTGTTCCACTGTTTTCTGGTCTCTAGTTTCTGATGAGAAGTCAGCAGTAATTCTAATTATTATTTCCCTGTATGTAACAATGTTATTTCCCTCTTGCTGCTCTCAGGATTTTCTCTTTGTCTTTAGTTTTCAGCAGTTTGATTATTGACTACTTCATATGACTACGTGCATCAGTGTGGTTTTCTTTATATTTATCCTGCCTGGGATTCTCTGAGCTTTATAAATCTGCAAATTTATGCCTTTCACCAAACTGGGGAAACTTTATTTCTTGAAATATTTTTCCATCCCATTTTTTCTCTTTTTCCTTCTTGGACTTTAATTACACATATATTAGGCCTTTTGATATTGTCATACATGTCCCTGGTAGTTTTCATTAATTTTTTTTTGTTTCTCTCTCTGTTCTTTAGATTGGGTAATTTTTATTGCTCTAACGTCAAGCTCACTGACTTTATCTCCATTTTTCTATTAAGTCTAGCCAGTAGATTTTTCACTTCATATATTTTTTTAGTTCTAGAATTTCAGTTTCGTTCTCTTATATCATTTATTTTTGTTGCTGTTTTTTGTTGCTGAAATTTCCTATGTTTTTGTTTTTTTTGCAAGCATGTTATCCTTTGCACTTTTGAATATGCCTTAAAAATCTTGTATGTTAATTGCAACATCTGGGCCATCTCAGTGTTGGTGTCCTTTGATTTTATTTTTTTAATTAAAGTTTATTGGGGTGACAATATTAGCAAAGTTACATAGATTTAAGGTGTACTATTCTGTAATGCATCATTGATATATCACATTGTGTGTTCACCACCCAGAGTCAGTTCTCTTTCCATCACCATATATTTGATCCACTTTACGCTCATCCACCATCCCTTCCCCCTTACCCTCTGGTAACCACTAAACTATTGCCTGTGTCTATGAATTTTGTTTCTTCATTTGTCTTTCTTGTTCTTAATGTCATTTTAAGTTTTATATACCACATATCAGTGAAATCATATGGTTCTTGACTTTTTCTGCCTGACATTTCTTTTAGCATAATAATCTCAAGATCCATCCATGTTGTTGCAAATGGCAATATTTCATCTTTTCTCTCCCCCCCGACCCCCAGTTTTCTGATAAGTTATTATTTTTTTTAATTGTATCCTAGACATTGATACTATTATGGAAAGACTTTGGATTCTGTTACATTCCTCTGAGGAATGGTGAATTTTTAGATAATTAGCTTGATTAGACATAAATTGCAAATTCTCTCTCAGACAGCTGTTCATATTTCAGTCAGTTCTTTGATCCTTAGCAGGACTTAATTTTATACATGTGTTGGTGTAGGGGTGGTCGGAGATTTGGGAAAGTTTATACTCAACTCATGGGGCTCCCCTTCCCTGGCTCTACCCGCTTTGAGAGTCCCTTAGCTTTATTGCAGCTGCAAATACATGAGGTAGCGTGGTTTAGATTTAAATTATATTTTATACATTGATAAGTTTGTAAAGACTCATGTGTATAGTGTTTACTCACCATGCCCACTATTGTAATAGCAACTTTCCTTGACTTAGTGATCTGTGTACATCCCCATCTGTATTAAATGATGTCAGCTCTGTTACTTTAGTGTCAAGAGTATTTGTGTACATGGTCTAGTGAAAAGAATACTTAATCAGGTGTCCTCAGACTAGGTTTCTAGTTATGGTCCGCCACTAACTGGTATGCTTAGGACATTGAAATGACTTACCTGGCCTTCAGTATTATCTTTAAAAAGAAGAAATTGTACCAGGTAACCTGTAACAAACTTTTTGGCATTCAAATTAAAATTTTTTTTTAGTTACATCCAATTATTCTGATACTGAGCACAGTTGTCTTTATATTTTCTACCTCTTTTAATTCAGTTTTCTTCTATTCCATTTTGTTTTTGTAATTTTGTTACCATACAGACTATTTAGATACGCAATTCTCATAAACCATAAGCCACTTAGATAATAATTCTAATAAAATACTTGAATGGCAGTTCTATGTAAACATAACTCAATTCGGCATTTTTCAAAAATTCCTAAAATTTATTTAACAGATGGATATTGAAAGACATTTTATTTTGGCATTTAATTGTTGATGGTTAGGTTTATTCTGAGCCAAATACTTAGTTCTCACATATGCATATATCTGAAACTTTGTGCCTTTGATAGATCGCATTAGGAATTGATTATTTTACTTTAGCACATTGTATTTACATGCAGGGTACTTTTATTTCTGAGTGATCATTATTACAAGAATATTGGGTATTTCATTCTTAGTTTATGTAGAAACATTGGATCTTCTGTACTTAGTTTATACAAAGTTCCTCTTATAATTGTTTCTTCTGGTCACTTGTTTTTTAATAATGTCACAATACTATTTTATGATGTAGGTATGTATATATGTCTTCCTCACTGAGAACAAGTTGAATAAGGTTACCTGCATCAGTTATTAAATTAACTTTTGTTCCTCCCAGTCATTAGAATAAAATACTTTATTGTGTTTAATATCCCCTTCTTATTATTTGCTCTTTTGTGTAGAATCTTTTATACTAATATATGTTATTTATACATTGTTATGTGGAACTATTTAAGGATTTTTAGAATTTTTTTTTAAATTGATTATATCTGTGCCTACTAGCTTAAGAAAAAATAAGGTGGTCAAAGTTAACAAAGCTTTCTTTGGTATATTTTATAGGTGACTTTTGCAGACAGAGAAAGGAAACTCAAAGAATTCACACCATTTGATACCTATTTTTTGGACCAGCTTAAGGAGTCTGATTTATAGGATCAACTGGCAACAGAAAATGAAAAGTAGTGTGGCACACATAAAAGTAAGTTTTTGACACTTATAATAAAGAACATAAGCTTGTAGTCAATTACCTATCCTTTAAACAAAAATGCATTTATGTAATTCAGAAATTAGAACCAGACAGTAGAGTAACATCATACACACATCTAACTTACACAATTTCAGATGCAGATACTTGGTCATATGGGAGTAATAGTGTGAAAGGGGGCAGTTGGGAGAACATACAGGGTGTGTGCGCATGCGTGTATGTATGTGTATACGAATGTGTACGCGCACACACGCATCCGTGCCTGCGTGAATCAAAAGTGTGTAAGTGAGTACAAAAGTGTGTAAGTGAAAGAGAAATAAATAACAGGGCCGAAAATTCCACCATTATTCTTAAAGAGCATGCTTCCCTGAATGAGCACGGAATGAAAGACAGGAATCTTCTTCCTTAACTGCTCACAGTTCCTGCATGGCTGTCTACAAGCAAAAATAAGCCTTTTGTTGCATATTTTATATGTATAAATGAGCTCTTTATTCTGCACTGTCCTTTATACATTATACGTTCATTTATTAAATAAATATCCTCAGAATTCTTACTGTGTTGCAGTGACTGTTCTATGTACTTGGGGTGAAATGAACAAAACAAATCCTTGTTCTCATGGAGTTTACATTCTCGTGGGGGGAGACACAAATCATAAAGTTAATACATGAGTAAATTACATAGTATGTTAGAGTGTTAGTGCTAGACTTATGCTATGGAAAAAAGAAATAGGGTGATCAGCAGCATTTTTAGCAGCGAGGGCCCCTTGGAGAGGTGGCCATGTGAGCAGAGACTTGCAGGCTGTGAGGAGGTTAGCCATGTGGTGTCTGGGGGAACCATGTGCCGGGCAGAAGGAAGAGCAGGTGCAAAGGCAGAGTCTCGTATGGCTGGAACAGGCTGTGAGAAAGGGCGAAGAGTGGGCGCTGAGGCTAGATCAGCAGTAGGGATCAGCGACTCCATCTGCTTTCAGGGCTGTCCTGAATGGAGAGCATGCCATTCCACTTCTTTTCTTTGCCACTGCACGCGTCTACAAGCAGGCACGTGATCACTTCCTGGGCCTCAGGGGCATTAAAGGTGAAGGCATATTTTTATGGGGGTACTTCTCCGTTCCTCTCCTCCACCAGCTCTGTCACCCTAAACCTCCTTCTTTAAAGAGAACCAGTGGACTGGCAGCTCCATAACAGCAGGCGCCAGGTGGAAGGCTTGGTACGTGGGATGTACTTAATAAACTAGACTTACAGACTGAGGCAGGCTCTGCTGCCATCATTTCTAAATTCTGCCCATTATGAGGAAGACACGTATTTCAGCCTCCCTGCTCGTTAGACCTCCAGCCTGGGCTTGCATATCTCCTTTGGCAGGGCCTCACCATCTCCGAAGCTAGCCCCATCTGCAGTAAATACCTCCGCATATTGTTCTGAAATCTGCCTCCTTGGGACTTGTTCTCATGGGTCTAGTGGCACCTAAACAGTTAATGAATTGCAGTCTGTGTTAGGAGTGGGCCTAGTAGGTGCAGACCGCAAACTGTTAGGAGCTGGGGACATAAGAAAACAAGGAGACTTGGTGTGGTGTGGAATTGGCTCTTGACCGAGCCTGTTAGACGAGAGCACTCTGGTTAGATGGATATCTTTGTACACGGGAGAAGCATTCAGTCTTTCTCAGATCCTCTCCCTGCACGTCTTAGGTCAGGCTTCTCCACCTTTCCCTCTTGTAGCCCCAGTGGGTCCTCTGTGATAGTCCCCAGCCCAGGTGTGGGTGTCTTCAGTCAGCATGTCCAGTACCCTTTGGCTCAGCCTCCCAGCCAGTTGTCAGCTCAGCCTGTCGCCCTCTCTCCATCCTGTTAGCCACAAGCAGGTTCACTAGCTGGGTGGGGCCCAGTCTTACCTGAGGTGAAGCTCAAATCTCTCCTTGATGCTCTAAGGCTCAGGAAGCTTCAGCCGAGGATCCTTGTTTTTCTGTTGAGCCTTCCTACAGCTTCCTTACTATTGAGCTCTAAAAGCAAGCTCCCTGACTCCGTCAACCCTTCCTTCCCCTTGCTCTTGTAGACTTGCTCTCTGAGCCTAACGGATGCTCACAGCCTCTGGACTCAGGCTCCCAGCTCGGCTCACCTCCGTGTACAGCTCTGTTTACACTGTTAGAGGCTGAAGGTGGCTGCACAGTGTACCATATTTGTTTTGCTTAATGAACAATTTAGAGAATTTCTAAAGATAATTTTGATAATGTTAGTTTTAACCGCTGCTCTGACTTACAAGCTAGACTCTATGGTAAAGGAAATAGGGAAATTCTGGTTATTATTTGGATCACACCTCACAATGATTCTTCACGTACTTCAGCTAAATCCTGTTCAGCTTCTAAGGCCCAGTCAGGCTCCCCTCACCCACTGTCATCCCTCAGTGCTCTGTACTGTGGTGATAGTGCCCGCCCTACTCACCATCTCCTGGAGCCCTTTCTGTGCGTGCCAGTCACTTGTTAACTTGATCACGTTTATGACATCCTGATTCACAACTTCAGTATTTTTGGTTTCTTCCTCTTGCTCACAACAGATGTTGCAGAGATGTGTTAAAAATCATTAGCACAGAATTGAGGCCATCTCCCTAAAGTAATCAAAATAATTATACTGCCCTGGAAAAGAAAAAGTAGACTGCAGTTTTACTGTCTCTCTCTCCCCGTCTCTCTCCTCCGTCTTTGCCTCTCTTCTTCTCTTGCTTTGTCTCCCCAGGACCATCTATATAATCTGGTATGTTTAACAGTGGGACTCTGCATAACCACTCTGTCCTGTAAGGTCATAAATTCCTTAAGGGTTTTCCTCTCTTTTTGTATCCTGCAAAGCGTCTGCACAGGAATGGCAGTGTCTTACAATAGAGGATCAGTAAATGCTATGTTTGATGTTACCATGAATTGGAAGAATCTTACGCTCCTTATTTGGCTTAGGAGCTCGAGGTTTTATGGAAACTTATGTCATACATATTGAACAAATCTACTTCATTGTGTTTCTAAGTGAAATAATTTTTAAAGCTTTCCTATATACATTAGAAATGGATTCTGAAGGTGGTTGTATTGAGTGTAAAACAATAGCCAAACTATGGCTACTGTTAATTATAAATTTGATCACATGCTTATTCTCCTACATGGATTAGTCTGGCTTGTGTACACTATTGAAAAAATGCAATAGTTAATTAGACTTTTTAACAATTAACTTGTGATAATATTAGACTCAAACTTTGTTAATTAGATAGTCATAAAATAAGTTGGAGCTTTTTAAAATTTCTATGTGATATAATTTTTTATCTTTAAATGTATCTTTTTCCCATTAAGGAGAGAAGCATGTAAATATATAGAACATAATTTGATTTACTTTTTCTTAGATTTGTAGATTAAGGTTCTTTGAAAAATATACTATTTCCCTTTTCTTATAATTAGGTTAATTAAAATTATCTTAATGCTTTTAAAAAAAACTTATCAATATGAATGTTGACCAGTGGTATAAAAAATTTAACTATAAATACAAATATTTTGGCTTCTTAAATATATTGGGATTTTTAAATTAATATATGTTCTCAAACTGGATGGTTCATATCTCTGTCTCATGTGACATGTCTCTTCAGTCTCATTGTACTGAAGTTACTTATTTGTATGTCTGTTATTTTTCAAAGGTTTTGGCATAGGAGCCTATGTCTCACAAGTCATGTTTTTTAGATCCTTAGAGCCTCGCATAGTGCCATGCATATTAGATACTCTGTTGCTAAAAACAAAAATGTCTGTTCATAAATATATTCAAGTCAGTTTCTTTTAGCTATTTATCTTATCCAGATTTAGTAATCTGGATTAGAGTTGTGGTTATTACCAGCCAAGGAGATAAGCAATAAGTACAGTATTAAGACTTGGGCATAAGCACAAAAGTGAACTCTAGAAAACCTGATCCTTAGTCTTATTTTTCACCAGGAGAAGGACTTTATAAAAAATGGCATTCTATAAATTTATAACTCACTACATAGGTATAAGATTTCACAACTAAGTGGCATCGAAAATAGGAGAATTATTTTCTTCTACCTGAATTTTTTTGGTTAAAAAAGTGTATTTGGTCCATGGTGAAAAACAGATTAAAAAAAATGTTTTAAAGTAATTTCTAATGCACTTCCAATTTTCTGAGATATACATTTCATTGTCTACGTATTTTTTTTAACATAAATTTTTAAATGCCCTCTCCTCCCCTTTTTTTTCCCTTTGAAAGCATTCTTCTGGTCATGACAGAAGGGAAAACTATAATTCACATCAGAGGGCCTCCTCTCCAGAAGACAGGTAAATGGTTTTCTGTATTCCGAATGCAGTTTGAATATTTTATAAGTTTAATAAGTTATTTAGCTCTTAGGTTCCCAATTTTAGGATGAACAACTTCTTTTTGATGGTTTTATAAACAATATTACTTGAGTAGGCTGAGAACAACTCATTCTTGAGTCACTTTCCTAGGAGTTTCTAGTAAATAATTCTAGATTTTAATTTTTTAGGTGAGAGGAAATAATTTTAGTGTCTCCAATACTAAATAGAATGAAAGTTTCTAAAATGGAAAACTGAGTTGAAATCATGTTATTAGGAAGTGCTGCCTTTACTGTTACTACCGTCCTTTACATTTACATACACCTTTATAGTTTTCAAAATATTTCATGTGTAATAACTGTCTTAAGTTCAAAGATCCAGAAATACTCCCATGAATATTCATCATGCATTCATAGTAGGACTTCAGTTATTTCACTTAGTAAACTATGACCTTAAAAAATAATTTATGAAGGGGAAAGCATCCTCTAACTTGCTTTCATTTGCCTGACCTCTTCCTTACTACTTATGCACTTTCTTCTTTTTCTTCTCTTTTGTCTCTAAAAACCTTTGCTTTATGGACATCAAGTTAATTGCCATGGTTTGCAACCACTTACTACCTTTCATCAGTTACCTACTCTTTATATTAAAAAAGAAAAAAACTTCTCCACACACAGACACATACACACATCTGTGTGTGTATGTATACATTAACTGTAGACCTGTATATATATAAAATATGGATTATGTTGCTGTGTATATTATGTGAGTATATATTTAACTTCTCTTGAGCTTTTCTGACTTTCTGATTTTAGCTTTCTGATTCAACTTTTCTGATTTTACTGACTTTTAAAATTCAAACAACAGATCTCATGCTGTCCATCCTTGTTTGCTAATTTCAGTCCATCCTCACTGTTATCCAAAAATGCAGTTTCAAGAATAATAGCTGATGAATATAGTCTTTTGGAGTGGAGTTAAACTGGTCTTTATGGAGGCCAACCGATGACATTGGCCTCATTTGTTCTGTGCTTTGATAAAATAAATATATACAGATGAAGCAAAAGGAATCATTTGCAGAATAGTCTTTTTCATGCTAACTATATATGATATTCAGATATACATGTATAATATATATCTTTTGCTAAGAACAGTATTGAATCAGGATGACAAGCTTGGTTAAGTGAATTCCGGGAGTGGTTTTGTTGTACACAGACTGAACAGCTTTTATAATCACAAATGACTGAATGGGTGTTAACAAAATGAGCTGTTTGTTGAAAAGGTTTGGTAAGACATTGTTCAGTCATAGAGCTGCTTTACATTACCATTATAGGACTTTCCTAAGTATTTATAACATAGTTGTTTTCAACTTATAACTTTGGTTTTCTTATTTTATGTTAGATACGCGGAACAAGAAAGATCCCCTAGGGATCGAGATTACTTTGATTACAGCAGGTCAGACTATGAACGGTCAAGAAGAGGGCGTTCTTACGATGGTAGCATGGAGTTGCGGTTAGTATTGGAAATTTTAACTATAGAAAATTATATTTGTTTAAATTTTCTTTATGCTTTATAATAAAAACAATAATAACATATACCATTAAATGGATATCTTAGGTCCCAGGCTTTCTAATAATGGACTTTATGTGAATTAACTCCTTATTGTAGTAAGTATATGAAGTAGATATCATTATGTCTGTTTTATAGATAAAAGAAACTGAGGCTCAGAGAAGTTAAGTCATTTGTTTGTGTTTTAGAAGCATGTCAGTCTCAAGTCCAGGTCTTTCTGACTCGAGAGCCCAAGCTCTCATTCATTCTACTGTACTGCATGAGGGGTTGATTTATGTGCATTTTTGAGATTCTTTACCAAATGAAAGAAAGTCGTTTATATGACATAGAGTGATCTAAATTTTTAACTTTCCTGCATAGTGGCAGAGGGACATTGAGAATGAAGTTTTCAGCCTATAGTTTTAATCTAAATTATTTTTATTTGTGTCTTGGAGAACTTGACTACTCACCTTATTAGTCATTTAGTTTCAAAAACTTGTCTACCATGTCTTATTGTTCACTAAGTTCTATATCCTTTTTGATGTCTCTCTTACGTTATCTACTCCATGACTACCAAGACTATACTTCTAGAATTTTGATGAAATTCCTCTGCAGTTTCTCAAATACTGTCAAAACTCTTAAAAAGTCGATACTATTTTTAACAACTTACAATAGAGGAAATGGGTTCAAAGTGATTAAGTAACTTGCCTGAGGTTGCAGTTATCTCTGGTAGATACGAAACTGGGGTTTGAACGCAATTCTGACTCCAGAGCCTATGAGGGTTTTTTTTCTGTTACCCCTGACTATTACTTCACTGTAAGTCTGTGTCTGGTCCAGCATCTTGTTTGATCCACACAGTCACACTGTGAAGTAAGCAGGCTGTGTATTATGTAGGATAGAAAGGCTAACAGTCCAAAAGCATTTGAAGAGAAATATTTCTGTTTAGACTCAAAGAAGACTATTGTGCACTCTAAAGGAACAAATACTGTAATTGTGAGGGCACAGTTTTATTAGCCAGCTAGCAGTCTGCCTTGGTGTTTCTCAGAATCATAACCAATGGCAGTGAATGGCTGCTGTAGCTACTTTCTTGGAACGTGTTATATTCATAAGAAGCAAATCAGTGGCTAGATTTCAGAACACCCGCCTTTGACTAATTGGCATTTCTATTTGATCCCCCCCCTCCCGTTTACTCTTAGTAACTTTAGTCTGTCCTCATGGGCAGTCACTCAGATCTCTTCATACTTCATTTTCAAAACTGACTACTTCTCTCTGTCTATGTATATTAAGACAGACCATCTCAAATGTACCCTCTAGATTTAGCTAAAATCTTTCCAGTGGTTCCCTGGTAATGTAGCACTGGCACTAATATAATGATAATAGGAAACTTTTTATTTTCTGTGTTCATGTAACTCATGGTTGCACAAGCATGAGCAGAATGATCAGAGTTTGCAAGACAGTAGATATAAAAGAATGGTTAAGCAGACAAACTCTTCTCAGGAGAAGGGTAGCAAAAAGCAAGGGTTTACCCTCTCCGGTTAGCTCTTGATAATTTCAGAGAACAATATCCTGATTACTTTAAACGTGTTAGCTTAAGAAAGGATACCTGCATTAGTAAGGAGGAGTAATTGGGGCTTGAAAATGGTGGATTTTAAAAAAATTGTCGCCAACAGAAGCTTGTGATTTTCTGAAATTTCTAATAAAAATACCAGTTGTATCAAGAAACAATTTCAAATTTTGTTTATTTATTTATTATTTATTTATTTATTTACTTATTTTACAATAGTCTTACTCCTAAATTGTCATTATTAGAGATAAACTCTGGTTTCTCTTCTACACAATTTATCGTGTATGTCATAGGCCAGCCTATCTTCTTAACACCTGTCTTGTCACTATCCCACTATTAATGATTCCCCATCACATCCAGTAGGGAAAACTTAAAGTCTGTTGCTCGTATTTTGAGATTTTAATCTGACTTGAATTCGTCCTTCCAGCTGCTATTAATTACACGATTCTTTGTTTGCTGACTGTTCTGTTCCATCTGGCCTGAACACCCTTGCCCAGTTTTTCAGCAGTTATTCTGTCTTCTACTAGTTGTAGAATGCCATTCTCCTTCCCCTCTCCATCCTCCCCTTCTTGCCCCCAATATAAATTCTGTCGAGTTTGAAGACCCCAGTTTAAGTTACATTTTCTCTGTGAAGCACTTTCTCACCATTCCAAACCACTTTTTTTTTTCCTGTATTCATGGGGCCCACATATGGGCTCACTCATTTGGTATGCAAAAATACATTTAAAAATGTATTTTATATTGTCTTTTCTCCGTTTTTAAATTTTTAATATTACAGGAGCAGGGACCGAGAAAAACGCAGAGAAAGAGAAAGAGAGAGAGATATGGATCGGAAAAGGTCCCGGAAATCCCCGTCTCCTGGGAGAAGAAGCCCAGAACCTGCGGTAACTCAGGATGAACCTACTTCAAAGAAGAAGAAAGATGAGCTGGACCCTCTCCTTACTCGCACTGGCGGAGCATATATTCCTCCTGCAAAGCTCAGGATGATGCAGGAGCAGATTACAGATAAAAACAGGCATGTTGATGTTGCTAAGCATATAAGGCAATGATATCCTCATTGAAAAAAGTCAACTGTGGTCAGATTAACCTTGGCTGTTACGAATTTACATTACTCCACAATGATAGCTCAAATTAGACTTCTTTACTTCTTTACTCTATAAGCTTCATTGAAGCTCTGCATACGTTTGCCCTGACATTAGCTCCTAACTTCTTTATTTCTTTGCATGTATGAATTAAAACCTTGAGTACGGGGACACTTTTCCTTTCATAGTTGCATGCATGCCTATTAGTGCGTCTATTTTTCATAAATAATCAAGAATACTGTTGATATTTTAGCCCTAAAATGAATCTTTCTATTTGTACCAAACCAGGAATCTGCATACTTTTTCTGTAAAAGACCAAATAGTAAATATTTTAGGCTTTGTGCATTATTCTGGCTGTATAGCAGCCACTCGACTTCGATGTTATAGTGTGAATACAGCCATAGATAATATGTAAGCAAATGAGCTGTGTTCCAGTAAATCTTTATTTACCATGAGGCTGGGCTGCATTTGGCACATGGGTGTAGTTTGCAACCCCTGTACTAATCCATGAGACTCACTTGACAGTTCTCTTTTCCTTCCTTTTCTTAGACCGTAACATCTTAGACTATAATTTTTGCTTCACTAAAGCAAACAATCAAAATTCATATATGAATATTCACATTCAAAATACCTTTTCTTTTCAATATAATTGGGCTGTTGAGCTGTGTAGGAAAGTGCAGCTAAGTTTGCAAGACCTTTTTGTCTAGTGGAATGAGGTAATAACTAGGAAGAATACGGTGCAAGATTGAAGTGGTCACTCAATTACTAGGTGGTTAGTAAAAAAATTGGGATAGAAGGCAGCTATCCTTGAAGAAAAAGAGATTCTAGGTGAGCCAAGAAAGAGTGTTCTGCATCTTTCATGGGTATTTTAATGGCAACTTGAACATACTTGAGAACCTTACATAAATGAAATCTAAATTTGTTTTAAAAGTGAGATTGAAGTAGAAATGTCATTTATATAAAATAAGTAAAGATTTGGGCCGGCCGAGTGGCGCGTTGGTTGGGAGCTGGTTTGGGATGCCAGCTCTGAGCAGCAGGGCCCCAGTTCGGATCCCACATAAGAGGGCCAGTGACACTGCCCTCTACAGCTAAGATGCTGAACAACCTGGAGTCGCCAGCGACGGCATAGGCTGCAGCCACTGCTGCAATGGGTTGCCATGGGCTACTGTGTGTAGCCAGCAGCCAGCGTGAGCGGCCAGCAGCCGCAGTGAGCAGCCGTTCAGAAGCCGGCGACTGATCTGCCTCACCCGGGAAGAGCGCAGTGATGGTGCCAACTTGGGCCAGTGGGGCGACGTCCTCCACAACTAGACTGAAGAACGGGAGGACAGCAACTTGTCTGTTCTCCTTCCCCCAGTTCCCCAGCGCTGTTCCCATCCCCCAATTCCCCAATAAAAATCTTTAAAAAAAAAAAAAAGGTAAAGATTTGAAATAAATGCAAATTTTAAAAATGTGTGAGCTAGAAAGGGACACTAGATGACATTAAATTGAAAACTAATAATTAAGTTTCTCTTTATGCGTCATATTCCAGCACTTGGCCCCCGTGGTTAGTGGGAGCTTCCAAATCATGTAGGCATTTAGCTCTTGCAGAAGGCAGTAGCAGCAGCATTAGTGTGAAGTATTGACTCTCCAATCTAGCCTAGAGCCATCCTAACTGTAGAGGACCAGCAACACACTGTTACTAATCCAGTCTTACTTCCTTATAAAGTAAGCAGACAGCAGTATATGAAATTTTAAGCATATTCCTGGAAGATAATTTTATATACAGTTGAAGCGTGTTGCAGGCTGTGAAGGGGACAGAGAAATAGAAGTCTCTAAAAGAAGTCTATAGTCTTTGCTTTCAGTAGATACTTAATCAGGTGAATTGTGGGCTTCCTGATTAGGAAGTACGGTTGTACTTTATGTAGTCTTTTGATCAAAGTTTACCAGAAGTTGTGATTATTGATCAGTCATATCTTATCAATCAGGCTAATTATTAAACCATAGATCTTATTTCTCCACAAATAGTGTTACACCAAAGGGTTGGGGTTGGGCTTGGGGGCACTGGGAGTGTTCCACCTCGGTGGCAGGCAGTAAGGGGGACTGTGATCTATAGCGAATTTAGGAGCAATAATAAAATTAACTGCAGTTAAGTCTGCTTTTTATCCTCAGTATTTACTGAGGACAATGTCAGTGATAAGCTACTCCTGCCAACCAGGGCAGACTGCTGTCACCACCCCTTCGTAGTGTACCACTCCAGAGGTCCACGGATAGAATTCAGGCAATCCGTGAACATGAATGGGGGAAAAATTTGCATCTTTATTCTTACTAATCTGTAACTAAAATTTAGCATTTATTTCTATTGGGAATGTAGGCAACAGACTGTAGAATTAACAGACTATTTATTGTAAATATCTCATAATTTTTATGGCCATAATACTTAGAAAGTAAAGAAGTTATTAGGCCTGCCACCACTTCTTACTTAATATGTTAGGAATCACAGCGACTATATCAAACTTTTGTTCTTTTCATGTTTTAAAAACTAGATTTCAGCATGATAGCTAGCCTTTGTAATCTTATTAGTATTTGTATTATTTCAAGAGATGTGTATGTAAGAAAAAAAAATTAAATTCCTGCAGCTGAAATCATGTTCATCAGAGAAATAATTATGAAAACCATAGAATTTTAGACCTTTAAAACGCCTTAGACATTATCACGTTCTACCTAAAGAGACCCAAGTTAGCTATAGAATTTACCCGAGATCTAAGTTAAAAAACAGTACAGCCACCTAGCGTTCAGCTGGTATCGTGGGATTACTGCCTAAATGTAGACATGTTCTTTAAAACAGTCTTTCAGCACCATGATTTCATATGACTTTCCCTTTTCCTGTAATTATTAGCATTTCTTTATAGTTTAAAACATTTAATTTTGTTATCTCTCATGCTTTTATGAGAAGGGACATAATAAAAATTTCCTTTTTATGGCTTATATTTGGGTGTGTCACATTGAAATTTAAAATAAAAAATAATAGCTTTTATTTTAAAATGTTTTCTTTAAAGACAAGTTTAAGTAAATGAAGTGTTATGTAAAATGAGCATCTATTGAATCTGACTAATAAATGTTGTAATTGCAATATATATGGATGTCAGAATAAAAGATTATCCTTAGATATCCTTGATAATCTTAAGTTGATAAAGGGAAGCAGTGTGTATATAAGCATCATATTTACATAAAATCAAATACAGTTTAAAATATAACGTGTGTCTTTATGTAGTCAGTATATATTCACTTTGGGGTCATTTTGTGAAAATAATGTTAAAAATAAAGGAACAAAGTGTTTTTTATGTTTTCATTATTATTAAGTTTTAATCTTTATTAAAATCGATTCTTTTTAGCTTAGCGTACCAGAGGATGAGCTGGGAAGCCCTAAAGAAATCAATCAATGGTCTTATCAACAAAGTGAACATTTCTAATATAGGTATTATTATTCAAGAACTTCTTCAAGAAAATATAGTTAGAGGAAGGTAAGCATCAGCTGTTTTATTAGTAGTATTTCATAGCAGTTTTTCAAAGGAACATAATATCTGCATGAACAATAATTGATTTATTATGGTACAACATTTCAAAGGTAATTGAGAATATTTAAAATGCAGTTTTTCTACAAATGTAAGCTATTACAAATACCTTGTAATTCACTGTTAGAAGTTGTGTGTTTTTGCTTTTTGAGAAGCTTTGATGTCATATAATGATTTTTGCACAGACATTTATTTACTGAATATTTCCAATAAACTCATGAGGAATAATGAATATTAAATATATGTGCTACTTCAAAGCAGTTTAACTTGTAATGAAAGCAAAGTGAGAATGAGAAAGATCAGTAATAAACTAGAAAAGCAGAATAAATGACAGGATTTTCTATGTGGTTTTAAGTAGTTGGGGATATTTAAAAGGGTCAGGAAATGGAAATATCCTGTATTCATTCTATTCATCATTTTAAAATCTAAAGGGTATTTTCCCATGTCATTTCACATGACCCCGATTCCCCATTCCAAAAAACCCTGGAGATATAATTTGTGGCATATTGTGAGGGTATAGAAAGTTGACCAAGAGGCAGCCACTATTTTCAAACATAGGTAGAGTTCTTCCATTGTGCTCAGAAAGAAGCTGACTCAGTGAAGTGATATTGGTTGCTTAAGATTTTACAGTTTATTAGCTGTGTTCTCTTTTCTCATTTTCTACTCTAATGATTCAGTTGTCATACCTAAATCTGGTAACTGTTAAGACATTGTTTTTCTTCCTTTTGGCAATCCAATGATTTTGTCATTACATTGCTAAAAATAACTCTTAAATTAGCCCATTATCTATCTCGCCCCTCAAATGCATATAGAAACATTCCCATTTCAAAATGAGTTTAGAAGTACAACCTTTTATTTTTATGTCAGTCGTTTAGCACTATTCTTGCATTGCTTTGATGGTGTCTTTATCTTTCATAGGAATATGCCCAATCTTTTTATTTTACTGAATATAGGCTTAAAGGTGGAAACCACCCAAATTTGTTTTTAACCACATAATTAATTTTATGTAAAATAATGGACCAGTAGTGGAAATCTTATGTTGTCTAAATTTAGTACTTTTAAAGCAGGCCTTTTTTCTTCACTGTTTTGAAAATGTTAGATTATTTCTAAGAAGTTTAAAAAACTCGAATTTGTGACTATATATAACACACAGAAACAGGAAAAGAGGAATTAGATATAAAAATTTGAGGGAAAAATGTAGTAAAACCTGTCTGTTTTACAAAAGAACAAATTGAAGTTTGTTTTCTCAAAAGCAGTTTTCATTTATTAGTAAGACAAACTCTTTTCCTAGAGAAAATGGTGTAAATTTAGTCCTGATTTATCTTTTGTGATTATTTACAGAGGGGTAATATTACTGAATTTTAAATGAGGTGTTTTTCTTCTAATTAAATTGGTGATTATTGTTGACTCCTTTTTTTTTTCCTGTTTTAAACAGAGGTCTGCTATCCAGATCTGTTTTGCAAGCACAGAGTGCTTCTCCAATCTTCACCCATGTTTATGCAGCATTAGTGGCGATTATCAACTCAAAATTCCCACAAATCGGAGAATTAATCCTCAAGAGGTTAATTCTTAATTTTCGAAAAGGCTATCGAAGAAATGATAAGGTATATATGATGGGCTTGTAAGTAGACTGCCACATAAGGACAGACTGATAAACCAGTATCAGCAATAGTGAGCAATGGTTTCTACATAGGAATTCTTTTTCAACACTGCATATTTCAAGAGAACTTTTTTTTTATTCTATTAAATATACCTGGCCACTAATGATGAGCCACAAAAATGATGGCTATAACTGTAGAATTATAACTATTTACCCAGAAATGTCACTCTTTCACATGTATTAGTTTTTATCTTTTAACTTTCTTATAATGTAAAAATTATCCCTGTGCGTTATATTTTAAATAGAGTGTGTACTTACTGTAGATTCTGTAGATCAGTGAAGATTGGTTTTAGTTTATAGATTAACTTGGTCTCTACCTTCACTTTGCAGCAACTATGTCTGACTGCTTCAAAATTTGTGGCACATCTTATTAACCAAAATGTGGTAAGTAATTATCTTCAATACTTGGTGTTTTTCAGTGACATTAGACCACAGGCTTGATGTACTTCAATGACACATCTCTGTTTTTGTTTGGGTTTTATAGTCCTTTGGAAAAGCATGTTGGATAATATTAAATTGATCTCTTAATACTGTACATGGTTACTTAACTACAGATTATTTCATCAGAGAAAGTAATTTAATTGTTTTTGTAAAGCAATAAAGTTGTTACTTCTTCCATGCCGCTTCCCGGTACCCGTTCATGAGAACCTAATAATGTCTGATAAAAAATCTTGTTTCCTGCAACTACATATTATATGTAGTCATCTATTTGTAGAATCAGTTTATAAAATTTAGTAGATTAAATACTTTTAACCAGTTTTAAATGCAAATTTATCTTTTTATTGTTTAGCTTTGTGTTTATTTTGTATTCATTTACTAAGAGGAAAAATTTTGTGTTTATTTTGTATTCATTTACTAAGAGGAAAAATTTTGAAGTCACACTTAATCTTAATTCTCTAGCATTAAATAATATTTTAATTATTTCATACATGAAATTCTTTCGTGTTTACTCTTAGAAACCCTTGAGATTTTAGCCTAGTCAGTCATATTATTCCAGTAATAACTTGCTGCTTAAGACCCTGGAAACTTAATGTCACATGTATAACAGCACAGATAATGTTTCAGTTTTTGAATGTAGCTTTTACTTATACTGAAGATACTTTAGGCATTGTCACAAAACAATTAAAATGATAAATGTTGTAGTTCTTCCCAACTGTGATACAGGGCATTATTTTCTTGTCACTAATAAGACTGTTTGATATACCCCATGCCCAACCATCCCCCAGAAAAGTAGTGTGTATTTTTAATGTGCTCAGTGTAAAAAAGGTAATTTCCTGAGTAGAGATTTAGACTTTTTCCATCCCCATCTCAAATAAGTGTTTGATTTTAGAAAGGCATATGTATGGTGTTTTGAACATCCTTCCTAGTTCTTTTTCTTTCTACAGTAAAGCTTCTAAATAGAATTTTATTCTCACTCTACCTGGCATTGTTTATAAGTATTAGTTTTTGAACATGGCCAGTGTAAATAGTTTGATTTAGTAAAAATAATAATACTAGAGAGTGTATTTAAAACTCATTGCATACCAGAAACTAAGATATTTTCTGATAAAATTATTACTCATCTAGTAATTATAGTTTAAGAACTCTTTGCTATCTAACAGTTGCTGATAGAATGAATTGGAAAATGGATATAAAACTGTTGTCATGGAAAATCATTATTCTTCATATAGTGATTATGAAAATATCTCAGATTAAAAAATACTGCATGATTTTTAACATTTTGAGGTTAATTGTATTATTTCCTATAGATAATTATGTTATATTTCTTGTATATAATGTATAAGAATATTTCTTCTGGAGATAGTCAAATAGTTGTATTCAGTGTAATAAATTTAGAGTTTTGGAGCAGTCATTTGGAAATTCTTAACAGATGCATAATGAAAGTGAAAGAATAATTGTATCCTATATATTTAGAGTATTTCTACATACATTATAAACCTGTTCATCCTATGTACAATATTATCACTGCAAAAACTAGGTTTACTAACTTTTAAAATTAACAACAGTAGGTAATTATGTGCAAAAACATTTTCTCTATTCCATATGTTTTTATTCTATTTAAGGCACATGAAGTTTTATGCTTAGAGATGCTTACTTTGCTCCTGGAAAGACCAACAGATGATAGTGTTGAAGTAGCTATTGGTTTTCTCAAGGAATGTGGCCTCAAATTAACACAAGTGTCACCAAGAGGAATAAATGGTAAGTATATATCCTTGGTTTCATATTGAGCTTTTGGTTGAATATTATAGTATTTATTGCTTATTTTACTGTCTTTTCTTTCTGTTTAGCTATATTTGAACGCCTTCGAAACATTCTCCATGAGTCTGAAATTGACAAAAGAGTTCAGTACATGATTGAAGTGATGTTCGCTGTACGGAAGGATGGATTCAAGGACCACCCTGTAATCCTAGAAGGACTTGACTTAGTGGAAGAAGATGAACAGTTCACCCACATGCTCCCTCTTGAGGATGACTATAATCCTGAAGATGTTCTTAGTACGCCAGGGAGTGGGGATTGGGAAGTGGGGCACCAACAAATGTAACTACAAAAAGTAAACACGTAACTTTTAATTTATTTTTTTAAGATGTTTTCAAGATGGATCCTAATTTCATGGAGAATGAAGAGAAGTACAAAGCCATTAAGAAGGGTACGTAGAATTTTATAAAATAATTTATTTTGGATAAGAAGAAGCCATTTTTGTCATTATATAATACTGATACACAGGTATAGATCACTATCCCCACCTAATGAAATCTCTGCTCTCATGAAACCTTTCTCTTCACTGTTTCCCCACGCGTTATTTTTCAGTCTAGTGCCTGTCCATAGTATTACTTCATTCTGAATTATTTACATAATTGTCCCTCTCCTTTTTTCCTGTGTTTAAATTATGCAACCTTAAGTCTCATCCCTCTTAAGAAATATTCATATATTACTAGTGGCCTTTATTTAACTTCACTAATGCCTAAGAATTGTTGCTTTAAATGGCACGTAATTTAATATTCAATTAAGTGCTATACTTTATTATAAAGTGCTATACTTTATTATTTCTTGAGGTTAGGTTAATAGCCTTCTCATAACATCAATCCCAGTGCTAGATATGATAACAGTGCTTAATAAATTGCTAAATTGATTATTATTGTTTGTGCACCTTTATTATATTGTAAGCACTAACTTTGGACAGACTGGTTTGTATTTTGTCTTTGCATTATTAGCTAAATGACCTGGAACAAGTTACTTGTTTGATGTAAGAGTAAATGTTCATTGTTGTGTAACGATAAGTAAAATAACAGTACTGTATTGCCACAGAGCAAATATTTAGACAATGATACTATTTTTTTTCACATTTGTATCATTTTTCCTAAAGCTAATATTCAGGGGTACTGCTATGATTACATTTATATAATAATTATATACTTACCATATTATCATTATATAATAACTGGATTTATTTCCCTGTGTTGTGATTTTATCTGAGAAGTACTCACTGCTTTAAAAACTCCCAGGAAGAACAGAGACTTAGAACTCTGTCACTGCTGGCACTCTGAGCTTTAGTCATGCTTAGAAGTTGTGCGTTGAAGTGGAAAATAAAGGTGTAAGGTGCTTTCCATTTCTATCTGTTATCCTAAAAATCTGGCACAATAAATTGTTGTCACCTCTTAGATTCTGATTTTCTAGGGGCGTTTCAGTGCAACGGCCAGAGATTCAATCAGTTTCCAAACATGGAGAACTCCTTAGGCCCTTTTTCTTCTTTTTGTAGTCTTCCTAAAACATGCTAAATGGTTTTATGGAATTTTTATTATACCGCATGTGATTTTTTGTGTGTGTGTGAATTCCCCTTCCATTTCTTCAGGGTCTAGGCAGTTGGCCAATGCCAGAAAAGTATCACTTTCCTTAATACAGCCCTTCTTAAACTCTTTGGTCTCAAGATCCTCTTATGCTCTTGAAAATTATTGATGAACCCCAAAGAGTTTTTGTTTATATAGGTTATATCTATTAACGTTTACTTGATTAGAAATTAAAACAGAATATAGAAAAGTTAAAATAATAATAAACCTAGAACATGTTAACATGTTACATATTTTTACAAAAATAACTACTTTACAAATCAAAGAAAATTAGTAAGAAGACTGGCATGTTTTATATATTTTGGACAGTTTAATGTCTGACTTAATAGGAAACAGTTGGATTCTCATTGTTTCTGATTTCAGCCTGTTGCAGTAGGTTGTTTTGATTGGTGTATATGAAGGAAATTTACACTAACACAGATATATGTGTGTTTCAAAAAGAAGTATTTTACTAGGCTTTTCAGATAATTGTGTATATTCCTCCCTACCACCATGCCAATGTTTAATAGCTTGTAGTTTCTTAAAAATGAATTATAATGTGAAACCTTAAACAATATTCATGAATGTTCATATCCTGATAAATTAAAATCATTTGGCCTGTCTCTTTTTTTTTATTTTTTATTGTTAGTTTCAGGTGTACAGAACAATGCAATAGTTACCCTTTTCACCCTCACAAAGTAACAACCCCCCTCCCCCCATC
>NW_017732115.1:579375-627184 GCF_001890085.2 Hipposideros armiger
TTCAGTAGGCTTCCGTTTTGTTTTATTGATGGTTTCTTTTGTTGTGAAAAAACTTTTAAGTTTGATGTAGTCCCATACGTTCATTTTTTCTTTTACTTCCGTAGCCCGTGGGGATTGGCCTGTCTCTTTGAATGGATAGTTTATCCATGCATGATTTTGTAACATGTTTCATTGGTTGTTTGGAAAATACTGATGCACTGAGTAATGCCCATTTTTCTTGTGTTAACAAATCAAAATTAAATTAACATGTTAATATAATATCAAGAAATCACATTTTTAATATAGCTACCTGTCTTGTTAGAAAAGTCTAAGTATTGGGAAGCTATCAAGCTTACAGGGATGGATACAGGTTTTCCAAAATTATAATTTTTCTTAAAAACTTTTAATTTTATCATGGTGGCAAATAAAGTTGGTTATTTTTCTTGAAGTGACAGTCTCACTTTGTTTATATTTGAGTGTCTGCCAAATACCTAACAACTATAGGTTGTCAGCCATTCTTACAAGTAAATATGGGAAAAAAAAAAAAGCTGATTCATCTTGGATTTCAAATGATCGCACAAGTGCTTTTCCTTGAGATAACCATCATCAATGTATGTCTGTCTTTAACATCAGTCCTATATATGCACTTCATGTTTTGTTACTCTGATTATTATAAAGGCCTATACTCAAGGGCTGATTTAATAAAAGTGATATTTTTCTACTTCTTCAAGGACATACTTAAGTGAAACCGGCTCTTGTCGCCAACTACCTGAGTGTGGCAGTATCTGAGAATACGACTGCTACTGCAGTTTGATGCTTAGATTTGTGCTTAGGCTGCAGCAGTTTTAACCCCCATTCCTTTTGGAAAATCATTGCAGATGATAGCACAATGAAAAGCAGATAATGTCTTAGTATTATTATGAAAATAGTTTGAACCTCACAGACCACCTGACAGGCATTGGTGATTCCACCAGAAACTCACGGTCTGTGCTTTGAAACCACTGCTTTATTCAGTTAATGAAATCCAGTTGTCATTGCCTTAGTGATTTCAATAAGTAGATTCTAAAGTGCACGTATGAGGGAAGGATGATGTAAACGACTAGACAATTCATTTGACCTTCATTCTTTCATATAATATTCCTCTAGAGCTGGCATTAGAAAAAAATGGCCCCAGCAGGAAGTGGGCACAGCTTTGGTAATTAGCACCTCAGAGTGACCCAGGTGTACTTGTGTTTTAGGTCTTACAGCATTTGGGAAAACAGCAGGAGTGCCTGTCTTGCTGCTATTGAATACTAAATAGTTTCCCCTTTTAAAAGTCTTTTAAAACCATGTTATATATTAATAAACTAGGCACTTCAGATTATTTCTTGAAGTCAAATATTCTTGAGGAGATTTGTACATCAGCTAAGGGCTGAATGACAACTCCATTTTTGTACAACTATTCCTCATAATATGAAGTTATCTGCTAACGTTAAATATTATATGTGGCACCTGATTTATAATACTGCTCAGTAAATATAAAGAAATTAGAATTTTCTTAAATGAGTTGGCCCCAAAACTTCTTTTTAAAAATTCTGATTATAATAAAAATGAAAAAGTGAAGTGTTGGCCAGGCTTGTAAAATCTTTTATCAGGCTAACAGAACCCACACCATCAGACAAAATATAATTTTAGTTTTTGTTATTTGTTTACTATTAATATAGTGACTGTCCTTATATGGCCTCTTACTTACATCACTGTTTTCATCTGTATAGTCCTGAGTGTGGGTTTTAAGAAGTGATAATCCAATGAAGTGTTCATCTTACCAGTTTTCTTGAAGGCTTTTAAACCCCGGCTTCTGTTTTACATATGGAAAGTCTTTGGATTGAGTATAGTGTTCTCTTTAATAGCTATATATTTTAATAAAAATCTCATCGATGTTTATTTAAAGTGAACACTAAATTATACGCTTGTTTTTTCTCTCAATTTTTGTCTTTCAAAAAAACACATTCTTAACCTAAATTCTTCTTTTCTGTATCTATCTAGTGTTAGTTTTTTATAATAGACTGTCTTCTTTTGATGATGAACTAAGAATATTTTGACTCCATTATGCTGGTTTCTATTCCAAAGGTATTTTTCCAGTTCTCTTATTCTTTTTGGAAAACTTTCATCGTTTCTTTTTCATCCTTTCCTTGTTTCATGGTGACTTTCCATCAGGCAGGAGAAGGATACATATGTGTGTCTCTCTCTCGTCAAGTGAGTCGTAATGCTCTCCAACCACCTAGGCATTCAGATGAAGCCTGTGTGATTATTTCTGTGGGTTGATAAACTGTTACACCATTATGGATTTCAGTTGACTGAGAATCATCTTCTCAGAATGAGATGTGGCTGTCACACTTGCTCTTCAGTGTTTTCCTAAACTTAACTTTGTTCTTTCAGAAATTCTTGATGAAGGAGATAGTGACTCAAACACAGACCAAGATGCTGGAAGTAGTGAAGAGGATGAGGAGGAAGAAGAGGAAGAAGGAGAAGAAGATGAAGAAGGTAAAAGTACAGCCTATTTCAATAATATTGTAAAATACTCTGAAATTAAATTAATTCTAATGCAATTCTCTAAAACAGTTGATTCTCAGTCTGTGAGGGTTGGGAGGATTGCTACTGGCAGCTAGTGGGTGAAGGTCTGGAATGCTGTTAAACACCCTACAAGTCACAAGACTGCCCCCAACAACAAAGTATTGTCCAGCCCAAAATGTCAGTATTGCCAAGGTTGAAAAACCTTGCTCTGAAAGTATTCAACAAGGAAATTCATTTTTAACAGCATAATTTTAATGTGACATTTTATGCCTTTGATTATAAACTGTGAAAAAGATGCATTCATGTTGAGTGCATGTAATTTATGTAACCCTGACATTGATGTGACAGATGAAAATGACTAGATATTTGCAGTTCATTTGGGCAAAATAGAGCGGGGAGGCCAAAAGCTATATTTGTACGGAAGCAAGCATGATATTCTTCCTCTTCAGCTTTGATTACATTATATTTCACCAAAAAATAAGCTCGCTACTTTAGTTGTGTCTCAGTTAAAACATCACAACATGCATGCACTGGTCACTATTTACTTGTATTACATATTTGAAAATATTAAAGGTTAATCTTTCATTTTTAGGGCATAATATATATTAGTTCTGTCTTAGAGTGTAATTGCTCTTCTATAATGTATTTTATAAAAATAAGTTTAATTTTTTCCAATGTCTTCCTTATTGAAAACATCTTCTAACTCCATGTACTACATTTTGTTTTAGAATTACTTTCTTATGTCTTCAAAAATACTGCTTAAAAAAAGATTTTTTAATATTTATATTTTAAATATTTATAAGGAAAGGATTCATGTATTAGATAAAAAGTTCTGGCAAGTGCACACATGTATATTGGACCCATCCAACCTGTGCTGATGATCCAGTGTTCTCTGAAACTGTATTTCTACCTGTAAGTTGTAGTTATTTCAAATTATCAAGATACAGTTTAGAACTCTAGAAATAATGTTTTACCAAACAGCAGCATGAATGCAGCCATTTATAGTGTCCACATGAGCAGGTGACACAGAAAAAAAAATAGTTTTCCTGGCTTGGTTCTGGACTTCTTTGAGCCAACAGAACTTATTAAAATACTCGAAAATAGGGCAAAAGACTTGAAATACTTTGAATTCTACAAATACTAATTTACACTGTAGAGGAGAGTATTATTATTAAACTCAAACTCTAAATGTATTTAGAAAGCTATTACATAGAAATGCATTTTCAGATCTTGACATTTATTTTTGTAGTTTTATAATTTTGTTATGTTTAATTTCTTTCAGGACAAAAAGTGACTATTCATGACAAGACAGAAATTAATCTAGTCTCGTTTCGTCGTACAATTTACCTTGCTATTCAGTCAAGGTAAGATAACTAGCTGAGTTGATTTCTTATTTTTGATAGCATATGGGCAAGGAGATGGGATTTTTAGGATCTGATGACAGGAAACTTGATACTATTTCAGAGATTCTCAAACTACCTGCCTGTGTGGCCATGTCCCAAGCCCAAGCTGATAGATCTCCACTGTTTGTTCTTTGCTTCAAAAGCAAATTGTCTTTACTTGTTTGGAAAGTCTGTGTTACATAATTAAATGGTTTTGTTTTTTGTTGTTTTTCTTTTTAGCTATATAATTTCTTATAGTTAGATATCACTAATAAAAACTTGAAAACAACTGTGTATTACAGAGCTAGCACAGTATTTATGTACTGGAAAGTTAATATTTTATTTTTTTCTAATTTGTTTTTTAATTCTGGTTTTAAAGAGGGAAGTACTGTTGTTAACTTTTGAACACTGATTTGTTGTGCAGATGGAAATGTATATAAATGGAAGTAGAAACTCGGCTTAGGAAGGTTTTTAGAACCCTTTGAAGTAATGTTAAGTAAGAACTATATCATGTCATGAAACAAGACCTATTCCCTTTGAAGTCTGTGACTTTGGTTTTGAAAAAAGTAAAGAAAATGTTAAATGTTTTGAATATCTGTTGTTTTTTATGTGAATCAATCTATTGATTTAGTGGGCACGGTGTTTACATTTTACACTGAAGGAGGAATGTTTTCTCTGTTTTGCTTTGTTACTAGGTTTTGTATATTTCCATTTAGTATGATATGATACCTTAGTATGATGACTCATACGTTGGAGTCATCTTGTTTTCATTCTGTCTAAAAACTTTTTGGCTTAGATTCACCTTCAAAAAGAAATGTTAAACAGTAAACATTGTTAGAAATTTTTTGGTTTATCCTTACCTATTGCTTTGACTTTTTTATAGGAGACAAGCTATTAAATATTGTTTCATGCAAACTTAAAGTAGAAGATGATAAATTTTTGTTATAGATGCCTATTCTTAGTTTGATCTTTCATTTATCCTTTTTTAGAAATTTAACAGTAATGAGTAAACATCAGATTTAATATTGCTATTAACATTAACTTTGAAGAGATACAATGAAACTATTAGAATAATTACTTAAAAGCAATTTTTTTTTCTTAAGTTGACCTAACTTAATGATCTCTGAATCACACAAAAGACTTCAAAAATGAAAGCATTAAGAGACAGGTGACAGCCGCTATTACATAGTGGTATCAATCGTTGTAGCGGCAACTACTGCCTTATGTGTTGGTATTTGTTAAGAGTTCTCAGCCTCTAAATGCCTAGTAAAAATTTGTATAGGACAAAGATGAGTGTACTTAAAAATTTATATACATTTTAGGAAATGCAAAGACTTTGCTAGAAAGGTATTTAGAGTATATGGTTGGAAGATTCATGTAATGGATTATAAAACACTAAAAAGATTAGGTATCAATCATATCACTCTAGATAAGTACTATTGTCACTCATTAAAACAGCTGAAGTGGTTTACTTTATTATTTTATTAAAGCAACATCACTCAGTACTAATGACAATTTTGGTGAGATACACGTACTGATAGACTTCTTTATGGAAAGTCTTTTGGTAGCATGAATGAAGGGCTTCGTACCCATTCCATTTGAACTTTCTTTTTCATTATTATATTTCTTAAAGAAATACATATTGACAGAGAATTATATACAGGATTTTTCAGTGAAAAAAAAAGGAGATGATCTTACTGTTCAACACAGATAATCAAAATGTAGTTTATGCCACCATTGAGCATCAGGTTAATGGAGCTTTGTTATTGATGCAGATATAGTGTTAGGTGGGGAAAAAACTACATAGACTGCTACACAGTACCATGCCAAGTAGCAGTATCTTAACTGGATAAATAGGCAGATTTTAGAAATAATACGTTAGAAAAGAACATGTCACATTTTTTAATCTTAGTGCTAGACATTGTTTAATATTATCTGGTATAAAAACCTTTCCTGATGTAAATTTTTTCATTTTAGTTTTTTTTTTTTTAATTCTATTGCATTGTATCATCCTGAGTTATTACCCTGTTGTGTTTATAAAACCCAGTAAATAATAAGCTGAGGAATACAGATGACCAATAAAACTAAATTCATAATCATTATATGAGATGTGATCAAAAGATATGGTGAATGTTTAAATAAAAAAAAATATATTACAGTTAAAGTCACATTGCAATTAATCCCCCTCAAAATACCCCCCACACACACTTCAAACACACTTATCCCATCGTCCTTGCCACTTTCTGAAGCAGCTCTGGAAGTCTTCTTTCGTGAGTGTCTTTCCTTTATTCTCCATCATGACAACGATCCGTGTCACATATCGCTTCTGGTACAGCAGTTTCTGTCAAATAAAAACATTACAGTGTGTCCTCATCCACCTTATTCACCAGATCTGGCACTGTGTGACTTCTGGCTCTTCCCAAAAGTCAAAATGACCATGAAAGGAAAGCATTTTTAATTGATTCAGTACATCAAGGCAGCCACAACAGTGCAACTACAGACACTCACAAAAGGACTTCCAGAACTGCTTCTGAAAGTGGCAAGAATGATGGGATAGGTGTGTCTGAAGCAAGGGGGAGTATTTTGAGGGGGATTAATGGCAATGTGTCTTTTACTGTAACAATTTTTTTTTTTATTTAACATTCACTGTGATCTTTTGATAACACTTTGTATTTCAGTGGATGATTATATTACACTACTGTTATCAAAAGAATGCTAGTTTGAACGTTCTACTAAAAGTACAGGTATATTAACATCATTTCTGAATCAAATTCACATTGTGTTTGATAATTCTCTTAGGTGAAGCATATTGAAGATATTTTAAATGCAGTTTATATGAATGTTGTATAAAAGCAAAATTTTTCCTTGTGAGTTTGGTTATTTGCTATTTTTACACTTAGTTGTTTTTTGTTTGTTTTTTTGGTGGCGTTTTTAATATAGAAGACCTGTATTTGCATATGAATCAAAGTAACTTGTAAAAATGGTGATTAGGCACTAGATGTCATTCTGAGCTTCCAGAGCATCTTTTACCTCTTCCTGACTTGAATTAGAGAAGTAGAAATAGTTAGCAATATAATAAAAATTAAGTCTACTCTCTGTCTATCCTGGACATTTTATATAAATGGAATCATACTATATGTGGCCTTTGTGTTTGACCTTTTTCACTTAGCGTAATGTAAGGTTCATCCATATTGTAGTATGTATCAGTACTTCATTCTTTCTGGACTTAAGAACTATGTCTTTTTTATATACACAATATAATATGAAAATATAATAAATATTTAAAGCAATTATTAAAGTAAGGTTCTTGTATATAAAGGAATACTATCATTTAACTATGCTGCAAGTTTTTTAGCCTAATTATTGTGACCATTTTATCTCTACAGTTTAGATTTTGAAGAATGTGCTCACAAATTGCTGAAAATGGAGTTTCCTGAAAGCCAAACAGTAAGTTAATACTTTTTTTTCTATTAGAAAGTATATTGGTTATAAAAATGTTTAAGACAGTTAATAGGTTTCATTAATTGAAATAATAGCTTAGTACTAAATATTATTTAAATGTAGATTTTCTAAAATTTGAAGTAACTCAAAAAATTTGAAATAACTCAGAATTTAGAAGTACTGGACTATTTCGTCTATGTTACTCATTCCAATGAATTAAATCGACTGCTTGAATGGAATGTGGGAGAGGGAGGAAGTCTCCCTGAATCACCACACTTCACATAAATTTCTGAATGGTTGCCTGTAAATCAAATAATGGCTTAAATGCAATAGCAAATTTGTTCTTTAGTGAATTACTCGGTTTATCTACTTTATGCACTAAAGTATTCTTTAGTGGTAGAAATTGTAAAGATCATCATGCATGTTGTTACATTTCATTAATTAAATATGGAAGAATCTGTATCTTTTTTCATTCATTAATTCACTCAACAAAGTATATCCTATATGTTAGGCACTGGGCAATGTATCAGGGATTAAGCAATCCATAAAGTACGTATTAGCCCCCTCTTAGCTCATGGGACTCATAGTCTTATTACTCACTATATGTACTTCACTATTCCAAGTATCATAGAACTGTAAAGCCAAGGATACTAAAGACTGGATGAAACAGATTATCTTGGGTATTTTTTTCTAGTTGTGCTCCTGTATATGTCGCTCCCTGTCCATCCAAATTTTAGATCCTTGAAACCTGAGCTAAGGCTTTCGGGGTTTTGTTTTTCACACCTTGCTTTACATGTGCTAGACCCAGCATAGATGCCAGAGTCTGATAGGCTGTTTGGTTTCTAGTTCTTCAAAAAGATCTTCTTGACTATCTGAGCTAAGTTACCATTAGATGTTAAGTCCTTTGTCTTACGGCTTTAAACATGATCTCTTACCAGGGATTGGCAGACTGTGGCCCAGGACCACTACCAATTTTTATAAATAAAGTTTTATTGGGATACAGCCATGCCCATTGGTTGTGTATGGCGACTTTTGCAGCAGAATTGACCAGTTGCAACAGAGACGAACCATATGGCTTCTAAATCCTAAAATATTTACTATCTGGCCTTTGACAGAAAAAGTTTGCCAACCTTTATTTCTAGAAAATAGATTTATTCTTGAAATGCTGTAGTATGGAATTTTGAGAAGAAACTATTCTTTTCAAACTAAAAAATTATTTTCTTCCCTACTAAATTTTGCTTACTGGTATATTAATAATAGTATTAATAATAGTGTACCTGTTTGTACTCTAGATGTACTTGGTGTGCTGTCATTGGAAGGAAATAAATTAATGAATTAACCTTTAAAATTATAATTGAAACTGAAATTACTGTATGATCTTGTCACATTATTTGAGGAATATAATTAAGTCATAAATTTTTATTAATATTAATCAAGATGATAGTTGTTCTAGGACTAACCTCAACAAATTTCAGTAACATTTGGAAGAGTGTCTTAGTGCATCTATTTTCACGTACTCAGAAGACTGTTCTAAACTGCTATAATATATAATTAAAATGTTAAAATATTTAATTATTATAAGCCACAGGGAATAACTCTTGTAATTGCATTTGGTCTAGGGAGGAAAGTAATTTGTTTTGTAAGTAGTGCTGACTTTATTAGCAATGCTATCAGCATATTGCCGTGCTATACTGTTTACAACCTGATTAACTCTTGTTATTGTAAAATACAATGTTAGTAGAACAGCTGAAAATCCGTTTTAATATATCAAAGTAACAATAAGGTAGAAGTGAGAAGTCTTGTTAAATTTTTAGCACTATATTAAATTTTGACAAAGTACATCTTTTCAGAACTTACAAACTTACAAACATGTTATTTACTTGAGGTAACTTGTGACTAATTTTAAAAACATAATACGCTAGCAGTATAAGGACATCTGAAAATAACCCCACACTGTGAAGTGAAGCCTTTGAGTAGATTTTTTTTTTTAAGATTTTTTTATTGGGGAATTGGGGGAAGGGGAACAGACGAGTTGCTGTCATTTTGTTCTTCAGTGTAGTTGTGGAGGATGTTGCTTCACTGGCCCAAGTTGGCGCCATCATTGCGCTCTTCCTGGGTGAGGCAGATCAGTCGCCGGCTTCTGGACGGCTGCTCACGGCAGCTGCTGGCTGCTCACGGCAGCTGCTGGCTGCTCACGCTGGCTGCTGGCTACACACGGTAGCCCATGGCAACCCACTGCCGCAGGGGCTGCAGCCTATGCCATCCCCAGCAACTCATGGCAGCCCAGCTCCAGGTTGAGCTGTTGTTCAGCATCTTAGCTGTAGAGGGCAGTGTCACTGGCCCTCATATGTGGGATCCGAACCAGGGCCCTCTGGCGTCCCAAGCCAGCTCTTAACCAACGTGCCACTCGGCCGGCCCCTGAGTAGATTGTTTTATAAGTAAATTATCAGCTTCTAGAACTGCACTGTCCAACAGAGCTTTCTGCAGTGTTGGAAATATTCATCTGCTGCACTGTCCAGTACAGTAGCCACTAGTCACGTTGACTTTTAAGTACTTAAAATGTGACCACTGTGACTGAGGAACTAAAATGTTAACTTTGTGATATTAAATAATTTAAATAGGTACATGTGGCTATGGGCTACCATGCTGGACTGTACAATTCTAGTGCCTGTTCTCTGCTTCTCCAGTGTCCCCTGCCCTTGCACATAAGTATATGCAGTAAATATATATTGACCTAATTTTAAAAAATATTTATTAATTTAGGTCGCATCTTGTGTTATTAGATATGACAAAATGTGAAAATTGCTCACTGAAATATAAAGATAAATAAAAGTAAAAATGAACTGAGATGGTGTACATTATATTTTATAGGCTTACTTTCTGTTTGTAAAAGGCAAATATATTACAGTTTACTATATTTGGAAAAAAGTAATTTTAAATTTTCAGTAAGTGTTTTTATAGAAAAAGATACTTAGTCAATTCTACAGCAGTGGTCAGAGGATGAAGCTATGCTTTTTTCATTTTGTCTCCATTGATTTATCCATGTTGCCTGTGTTTCTTCATCTGTGAAATTGCTATAATCAATACATATTTGATTAGGATTACTTCAGGAATTAATAAATAATATTTGTTAACTATAAATCATTTGTGATGATGGTATTTCCTGATCCTAGATTTATTCTTGCATTTATTAGTTGAACAGAATTTTTACAGAGGAGTTTTCAAGGCACGTAAATAGCTGATTGGACATTACATACATTCCAGTAGTTATGGAAGGATTGCATCTATTTGTATAGATCCAACTATAGGCAGATCTATATGTGTAACATTTTGGGGCTAGAAAATTCAACCAGAGATCTTTGTTCTTTTAAATGTATTTTTTTCTTTATCAACCAGAGGGTCATTTAAGTTAACATTGAAGCTGTGCCTATTTATGCTTTTGTAAAGATTCATCATGTTCACTAACTAAATATATTTCTTAATAATTCAGTTTAAATCTTTGGAAGATGTCTAACTGAATTGTTAGATGTATTGGTGAGACGTCATATTGGTGATCTATTGTTAAAAGAATTCTTTATGGAATAATTTTCGAATACAGTATATTCAATCTCTTCTTGATATATCTGTTTCATATACTAGGTTTTCTTAAAGTGGTTCATAGTTACATGAATATAGAATTTTATAATAAATTTAATTAGCATATATAATATATGGAAACTGTCAGCCAGACCGAAGGCTTTTAAAAACTATAGGCTTCCCATAGATTGAATTTTTTATTTTGACTTAACTAAAGTTTACAAAGTTATGCAAGTTTTGTGTTTTTAAAACCTTTTTAAAAATTCAGGCTGCCTCTATCATATTGATAAATTATCATACAGCATGGATTCATTGTGTTTTGAATCATTAATGTTTGTTTTTCCAAATAGAAAGAGCTCTGCAACATGATACTTGATTGCTGTGCCCAACAAAGGACCTACGAGAAATTTTTTGGCTTATTAGCTGGGGTGAGTTCCAGCCTCATTTTTCATGTTGGAATTTAATAAAATCACTAAGGGAATTTTTAACATGAAGATTGTGAATTAATGTGTCTGCTTTGTGGTCTGGTCTAATATAGCATGGCTTTGCTAAAAGTAAGTCGTTCTCCCTTCCTCGGGTTTTCCACTCTCCATACCATCCTCCTTCCCCACTTCATTTTTGTAGCCCCTTACCATTGCATACCATTAATCCAGAACTTTCTGAAATTCTGCACGCATTTTTTAAATTTCCCAAAGGGGCCAATTAAATGCTGTCTTCTCAAAATCTGAAAGCAGCTTCCGAAGTCAAGTGCATGTTCAGGCAGCACAAATAGAGCATGAGCTAAAATAATTTTTAAATCCAAACTCAACCTATAAAGAAGTATATTTGTATAGTATACAAATGTATCTGTCTCTGATTTGTATAATTTGTATAATTTATTTTTGATCTGTATAATTTTGTTGTAGCATAGAAGTACCAGGTAGATAGGGATGATATATATTGACTTTTTTGAGCATCTCATCATGCAGCACAAAAAGGTTAATATTATATACAAAATATATATTGTTGATTGAACAAATCTAGAAGGATCTAATATGCTCATAATGGTATTGATATTCAATTTTTAATGGTATTGACATTTCATTTTGTAATTTATTAGCGATTTTGCATGCTAAAAAAAGAATACATGGAATCCTTTGAAAGTATATTCAAAGAACAATATGATACCATCCATCGCTTGGAAACAAACAAATTGAGAAATGTTGCTAAGATGTTTGCTCACCTTCTGTACACTGACTCACTTCCATGGAGTGTAAGTAGATGTTTATACTTTCTAATCCCCTATTATTCTCAGATTTTTATTAAGTATAATAGAGCCATACTTTTCCTATACAGGAAATGTACTTTAAAATGAAATGTGTAGCAAACTTTTGCTATAATGGCTATCTTTGAAGTTATGTTCATATAACATGGGATCAAAAAGCTAAGTAAATAGTACATGAGTATAAAAATCACCATCCTGGATGACAGTAACAGTCCAAACATCGCAGTGCTTTTTAATAATAATGGCTATGAGCATTTTCAGAGAAAATATTACAGATTTTTATTGTCTGTGTATACACACGTGTGCACACTCATATTAATATACCAATAGTTTTGTGGTAATCATCTCTGAATTACTGCTTATTTTCTGAGGGACTAACTAACTGTCAATGCTTCCTCTAGTTAGGACATGAGAGAAGTGATCGTCTTAGGATGTGTTCTTTTTAGCAGACATTGAATTTGGGTAAGAGAGAGGAAATAGTCCTTGTAGTCATAGTTAGAACAAGGGAAGATATTCTTGGTGAGGAAATGTGCACTGGGTTGGAATTTCAAATGCATTCATTAAGCTGGCATTTATTGTACAACTACTGTTCATTTAACAACCATTTACATAGCCACCAACTACATACCCAGTCACTGAGAGAGACACTGGGAATCCAGAGTGAATTATATATGGCCCCTGCTTTCAAGGAACTTAACTGTATAAGTGAGAAGAGGTAACATATGCCCATTACAGTGATACAAAATAAAAAGTGATAGGGTATAAGAAAAGCAACGTTGCCAAAGGAATTTAAAAAAAAGAAAAGAAAGAAATTGCATGCCGGAGGAAAGAAAGAAGAGGATCACATTGTAGAATACTGCAACCTAATGGTAGCATGAAGCAACATCATTAAGCTTACAAACGTTGGATAGATTTTTGTGATATTTTAAGTACTAAGTATGTCCAGCTGCATTAATAGCCATTTTGTAAGCTAATGTGGGAGCCAAATCATAATTTTTTTCTCTTTTTTTCCCTCTTTGGGAAAATGAAATTAAAGTTTTGGTTTTTTTTAAATAAATTGGGAATTATTCTTTTTTTTTTTTTTAATATTTTTTATTGGGGAATTGAGGGATGGGAACAGTGCTGGGGAATTGGGGAAAGGGGAACAGACAAGTTGCTGTCGTTTTTTTGTTCTTCAGTCTAGTTGTGGAGGATGTTGCTTCACTGGCCCAATTTGGCACCATCATTGCGCTCTTCCCGGGTGAGGCACATCAGTCGCTGGCTTCTGGACGGCCGCTCACTGCGGCTGCTGGCCACACACGGTAGCCCATGGCAACCCACTGCAGCAGGGGCTGCAGCCTACTCCGTTGCCGGTGACTCACAGCAGCCCAGCTCCAGGTTGAGCTGTTGTTCAGCATCTTAGCTGTAGAGGGCAGTGTCACTGGCCCTCATATGTGGGATCCGAACCGGGGCCCTCTGGCATCCCAAAGCAGCTCTTAACCATCGTGCCACTCGGCCGGCCCCTGAAATTAAAGTTTTAAACAATGAAAGCAAATGGACTCCTGGAACACATAAGTCAACAAACGGGGTTGCTTTTATTTTTATTTATCCTCTCTACGAGCTTCAGTTTTTATGTCTCAATCTTAGTATTCAGAAGAAGCCATCTCTCTTTGTGTCTTTACTCTTATCATGTTTATATGTGCTACACAAAACTAGAGCCTAATGTTCTAAGTGGCATTTTGCCCCAAACCATCATATACCAACATTTTGATGAGTGAGGTTTAGGAGCTAATCTTTGCTTCAACATTATACAGCCAATGCAGAATATATCCCTACTATAAAAAGCACATTGCTCAAGAAAGAGAATGGACTTTAATTCTATAGCATCTTAACATTTTGAAAATTAGCATAGAGAACTAGTCTTAAACTTTGCCAAGAAATAATACCAGCACAATAATATCAATAATAATATCAGCACAAGGGAAGATCTTCAGAGATAATTCTGATTGAAGATGAGACTAAATAATAATTTCAAGAGAAACTTAGGGTTATAAATATTGGTCACTTTGTCTTATCTTTTGAACAAAATTAAGTTGTCTTTTCTAATTTTATTTTTCAGGTTCTCGAATGTATAAAGCTGAGTGAAGAAACCACTACATCCTCCAGCAGAATTTTTGTTAAAATATTTTTCCAAGAACTGTGTGAATACATGGGACTTCCCAAGCTTAATGCAAGATTAAAGGATGAGTAAGTTTGTCGTTATGCACTTTTTCTTCTTACTGTCCTCAGGTGTTTTCTTTCACTTTGGTGGCATGTCTATCTTGGTTGTAAAAACAAGAGTTAAGCCTCTAGGGCTTACTTCATTCATTAGTTAATACGCTAAATCTCATGTTCTATGTCCCAGCACAACATGCATTTTCTAAAGATGTTTTTCAGTTCAGTACAGAAAACACAGAATTAATGCCATATTTAATTTAGTTAAAACACAGAAAATCGTTTTTGCATGCTCACTGGAGTTCTCCAGTGATGAATATTTGTAGTTTTATTTTCATGTTTACGCTAATTTTGAGCCTTGGAATGCTAATTAACTTTTTATTATCAATGGACAATTGTGAATATATACAGATGAATATGTCATATGATTGATCAGATTATTACACTGAACTAGGGTCTTGTTCTAGGGCTAGTATATAATCTCTATTCCAGCTTTCTGATTTCCTGTTTCTTCATATTGCCCATGGTCACTCACATTGGCTTCTGTTCCATTCACACTACTAAAATCATCCTTTCAAATTCCTTAGTGACTACATGCACATCAGGTAGTGTTGCTCAGTCCACAGGCCCTGTGACTTCTCAGCCTCGCTTTACAGCTGACCACTGTGGCTCCTCACTGTCTTGTCGTTCTACCTTCCTCTTCTTAGTGTCTGTCATCCCCTCAGCCTGCCTCTCCCCAGTGTTCGCCAGAGGTCTGTCGGGTGCTGCACGCTCTCCCGGTGCCATTCTATCCACTTCCCTTGGCTTTCTTTACCTAATGGGCCCTGTCTGCTCTACCAGGCTCGCCTGGTAGTGAGCCCTCTCCAGCCCACAAGCTGCACTCCACCCACACAGCACTGCCCAGCTGACTAAGCAGGTCTGGCTCATTCAGCCTCCCTCCCTCTATTTCCAGAGCTGGGAATCCCTCTCGTGTTCTATCCAGCAAACTCCTAATCATCTTCTTATTTGTCACCTTTTTCTATGAAACAGTTTTTCCTGACTTCTGGTTAGTCATTCAGTGCAGCACTGAAAACCACATGTCCAAAACCACATTGTATAATGTTTTTTGTTTATTCCCCTGCCTAGAAATAATAACTATATGCAGTCTTCATTCATGATTTCTCCCTTGTGTGTACTGCTTGCCCCACCCCAGTGTCTCACACAGTGCTGTGTGTGGTGTGTGTTGTATACTTTTAAAGACCCCTCCGTTGTACAATTACAGAAATTAAGTTCAGTAAATTATGACTTGACCCCACTCATTTCGTTTCGATAGCATGTAGCCTAACCTAATAAATTATGTAAATCATTTACTTGGTTGTGTTTTATTTACTAATTTAATACATAGAAAATCTGAAAAATTACTGTATAAGAACTTTGCCTTTTTACCTTTAATCAATCCATTCTCTTTTGTTCATTTTTTCCCTTTTTTAGAACCCTACAGCCGTTCTTTGAAGGATTATTACCCCGAGATAATCCCAGAAACACTCGGTTTGCCATCAACTTTTTTACTTCTATAGGTCTCGGAGGTTTAACGTAAGGAGAATTTTATTTTCATCTTACAAAATTATCTCACAGTTGCCTTCTAAGCAAAATCTAATAGAGATTATATTTTTGATTAGGGATGAATTACGTGAGCACCTCAAAAATACACCAAAGGTCATCATGGCCCAGAAACCGGACGTTGAGCCACATAAGTCCTCCGCCTCGTCTTCCTCTTCCGGGTCCTCCTCTTCAGAGTCTGACTCCTCTGCCTCTGACTCGGACAGCAGTGACAGCAGCCCAGAGTCTTCCAGCGATGAGAGCGAGTCTTCATCCACCAGTAGTCAGAGCTCTGCCTCAGGTACTGAAACTCACTTATAATCGATCGCGCTGGTGATGTTTACAGTGAGAGAAGAAATTAATTTGATTTTTTATTTATGTTAGGTTTTCATTGTTTAAAAGCCACAACTAATAATATAAATGATCCTCTATCACTGTTGGAGTCTGTAGTGAATTTAAACATTTACAATGCTAAGATTACCTTTTGGAAGACTTCATAGAAATGAAGATACTTCATTGGCAAATATTTATTTGAGTGATGACTGAAATACCATTCATATCTATAACCTAGTTTACTGGAGCTTTCCTGGTTTTCATATTTTAAAGACATTTTAGTTTTTACTTTTAATAGTGAAGCTCTGTGTGAGTTGTTGACATGTGTCACACATTCAGTGCGTACCTCATAAGTGTACAGCTATGTAAATTTTCATAAAGAGAACACATCCATGTAGCTAGCTCCCAGAACAAGAATTACCCCCGATGTCCTTGTTCCCACTCCCAGTTACTACCACCCCTCCCATGCACTGCCTCATGGCAGCTACTATCCTGCTTTGTAATTCCATAAATTAGCTTTGCCTGTTTTTAACTTTTTAGTTAATACACGTATATATGAACTCGTTTATATCTGGCTTATTTTTCAAAATTATTTTTGTGAGATTCATCCATATTATTGCATTTAGTTATAGTTCATTCATTCATTCTTTCCGTATAGTTTTCCACCATTTGAATATACCACAGAATATTTAACATCTTTTCACTCATTTATATTTAGATTTATAATTAGTGTTCATGTGAATACTTTTATACATATCTTTTGGTGACTGTGTGTGTGTGTGTGTGTGTGTGTGTGTGTGTGTGTGTGTGTACATATATACATTTCTGTTGCGTATGTACCTAGAGGTAGAATCACTGGGTTGAAGGTAGTATGTATATTTAGCTTTAATAGATACTGCCTGCCAGTTTTCCAAGTGGTGACTCCCAATTTATACCCCCATCAGCCATGTATCATAGTTTTCTGTAGCTCCTATCCTCACTAACGCTCTAACTGACCATCATTTTCATTTTAGCCATTCTGATCAATGTGTAAAGGAATTGTATTGTGGTTTTAATTTGTGTTTTCTTGATCACTAGTGAAGTTGAGCACCATTTAAATATTACTGGCCATTTGGAAATTTTCTTTTTGTTAAGTGGCTGTTCAAGTCTGCCCATCTAAAAAATTAAGTTCTTTTCTGTTGATTTCTAGTTCTTTATGTATTCTGGATATGTACCTTTTGATGTGTGTGTGTGTGGGGGGGGGGAGTGGGGGTGGTACAGATAACTAATCCCATGCCTGTCTCTCCAGCCCTGCCAGAGCTCTGCTGGCCTCTGCCCCTCAGCCACAGCCCTGCACCAGCTCTCTGATGCCTTTTTTTTTTCCTACTTTTTATTTTGAACTAATTTTTAACTCGTAAGAAAATTGCAAAAATAATAGAGAATTCCCATATTGTCCTTGCCCAACTTCCCCTAATGTTCGCCTCTTGCAGAACCATAGTTCACTCATCAAAACCAGGAAATTTGCATTTGAATGATACAGTTAACCAAACAACAGAATCTTACTTGCATTTCACCAGTTTTTCCACGAATATCCTTTTTCTTATTCCAGGATCCTAACATTTAATTGCATTTCTCCTTAGTCTTCTACGACCTGTGATGGTTCCTCTCAGGCTTTTTTTGTTTTTAATGGCTTTGACACTTTTTAAGTCCTCTGGTCACTAATTTTGTGGTGTCCTTCAATATGGATATGTGTCTGATATTTTCTCATGATTTGAATGGGTTATGCATTTTAGGCCAGAACACCATAGAAATGATGCATCTTAATGCATCTCATTGAGGAGTTCATAATATCAGTATGTTGTATTGGTGACATCACTTTGATCACCTGGTCAAGGTAATGTCTACTGGATTTCTTCATGGAAACTGTTTTTCTCTGTAAATTAATATTTTATAGGGACATAATCTGATTCTATGCAAATCTTCTCTTTCTCCTCTAACTTTCACTTTCCAATTTGTGTGTCTGTCTTTGTATCTTGTCTGCCCCCCCATTATTAACTTATATATTTTATCATTGTGGACTCATGCATATTTATCTTATGGGTTAAAGTCCAATACTGTCATTCATTTTGTTCAGATCATTTCAGCTTTTACAATTAGGAGTTCCTCCCAGTAGACCCCTTATTCTTTTGACATACCCCTATCCACTTCCTTGAGCACTGCCTTCCTTTATAGCATCTCAAGCTGTTCCAGATCTTTAGTGCCTTTAAGCAGAAGATTTTAAATTTTTATCCAGCATTTGTAGTTGTTTTCAGCAAGAGCACTGGTCTTCCACAACCTTGTCCATTCTGCTTGGAAGTGCTGTAGTAAAGGATTTGTTCCAAATGTGTTATTTTCTGCAAAGGTCTGTGTTGTTTTCCCCAGGTCAGCTCTGCTCTCTTCCACCATAGTATTTTATTCTGAATAAGAGATAGTCTAATTGTGTAAAATTCATATCATTTCTTCTTTTTCAATGCATATTTCAGAAAGGGGGCGCTTTTCCCTGTAGCCTCAGTTGGTTGGAAGCCTGATCTTTTCACTCTTGGTCTCTGTCTTGTTACACTTCAGAGCGTTTTACATACTGTGTGGCAGCCAGAATTGTGGACTCCAGTGTTTTGCATTATTAGAGCAAGATTCCACTTGCTCACAGGAAGTCGTCTTGAATTGAAATACGCTAACATTGTTCATTTAACATTCACCTCTTTTAATTCTAAAGAATTTGTTATTTCACGGTATCTGTTTTGAGAACAGATGATAACACAGCATGAATTTCTGCAATAAGGAAGTTTGCTGATTCAAAATTAATTTACATCATCATGCAATTTCAGTAGAGAGCTTTCAGTTTTATTAATAAAATATTAAATAGTATAAAAGCAGGATGAACTGCCCCAAAATTAGAACACTGTAAAGCAGACACCAAAGAGAGAGGAGATTGCATGTTATTATATGGCTCGTGTTTTAATGTCAACAAAGCACTGAGACGGCACCGAGTAGGGTCCGGGAGACATTGATTAGTGCAGAGCCAGATGGTTTCTGCTTGGGGAGCTGCAGGCCCGCTGAGCTGCCCGTGAGGAGCCCGAGAAATAAGTCCTTAGTGGCAAACCAACTGACTCTGCCTAGGGTCGGCATTTGGCAGGAGAAGTACAGGCTGCTACAGTGAGATCTGAATGGAGGTACACGTATGAATGCAACAGAAATTTTGCTCATCTTAGCACTTTTGATTTATGTACCCAAACTAAGTAACACAGATAAAGTGGTAAATTTGTTTCATAGCTCAACGTGGTAAGTTATTCACTGTAATTAATTTTTATATCTGTGATTATATCAATACAATTAAGTTGTTCAAGCCCTTTTTGGAAGAGTTTTCTCAGGAATCATGGCTTGTGGCTCTCATAAAACCTATGATTGTATATTTTGACGTAGCTTCTCCTACTGGTGCAGTTTGCGTTTCTCCAATAGCACTGGAGAGCAAACTGTTGATTCTGTAGGAAGAGATTTTTATTTGAAGTACATGTGGTCACATTGTTAAGCAAACCCAACCATCCCACCCCCCTCCTCACCTTTAGGAAGTGATGTTGCTGGCGTTTGTGTGATCACTGTATTTTGATTGTGTACCAGATCTGATATAATACTTCATATGACATAATGCACATGGACTGCAATTTATATCTTTGAATAAAATTTATAAGTGGAAATGTACGATGTTAGTTACTCCATAAAAATTTTTACATTTGCTATAATTATTTAAAGTTTGTATTCATTGTTTAGAGTCTGAGGGTTAAAACAGTACTTTGGTAACTAATGTTGATATATAAATTCACGGGCCGGCCAAGTGGCGTGATGCTTAAGAACTGGCTTGGGATGCCAGAGGGCCCGGGTTCGGATCCTACATATGAGGGCCAGTGACACTGCCCTCTACAGCTAAGATGCTGAACAACAGCTCACCCTGGAGCTGGGCAGCTGTGAGTCGCTGGCGAGGGGGTAGGCTGCAGCCCCTGCTGCAGTGGGTTGCCAAGGGCTACCGTGTGTAGCCAGCAGCCACAGTGAGCGGCCAGCTGCTGCAGTGAGCGGCTGTCCAGAAGCCAGCGACTGATCTGCCTCGCCCGGGAAGAGCGCAATGATGGTGCCAACTTGGGCCAGTGAAGCAACGTCCTCCACAACTAGACTGAAGAATAAAAGGACAGCAACTTTGTTCCCCTTCTCCCAATTCCCCAGCGCTGTTCACATCCCCCAATTAAAAAAAAAAAAAATCTTTAAAAAAAAAATCACATTTTTGTGAAATGTTCTGTCATCATACTTTTCATTCAATTTAGCGTTTCTTCCAGTTTATCTGAATTGGTAAACCTACAATGTATCAATAAATGTGATTGTTAAATTTTGAAATTAGATTAAAATTAAAGCTAACTATATTTCATTTTACATCTGCAGCTAAAGATACAAGAAAGAAGAGACAAGGGAACACCAGAAGTAAAGAAGTAGATAAATTGATCAGGAAACAACAAATGAATGATAGGAAACAAGAAGAAAAAAGGCCAGAGCACAGGCACCAAGAAACAAGGACTGAAAGAGAAAGGAGGTCAGAAAAACACAGAGATAAAAATTCAAGAGATCCAAATTGGAGAGATCCTATAACAAAGTACACCTCAGACAGAGGAGTCCCTTCGGAACGAAATAGTTACAGTAGAGTCATGAGTGACAGAAATCAAGAAATGCACTTAGATTTGGAAAATAAGCATGGTGATTCCAAAAAGAAGAGAGGAGAGAGAAGAAATTCTTTTTCTGAAAATGAGCACAGACACCGAAATAAGGACAGTGAAAACTTTAGAAGAAAAGATAGATCAAAGTCACGAGAAAAGAATAGAAAACATTCAAGCTCTAGGAGTGATGAGGATAGGTACCAGAACGGTGCTGAGAGGCGATGGGAAAAATCTAGCAGGTACTCGGAACAATCCAGAGAGTCAAAGAGAAATTAGGACCAGCGAAGAGAACAGTCTCCAACAAAGCAAAAAAAAACAATTGTGTAAAATTGCAGAAACTGAACATGCCTTATATTCAGTTGAAACAAATTATTTTTTACATTGATTAACGAACTTTATAGAGAATTCTTGTATAAAGTACTGGTTTGTATTTGTACATTTAAAAAATGTTGTCATTTTAACATGTTTTATATAACTGATACATCTCAAGGCCCTCCACATAAAATTATTTGAAAAGTTTCACCATAGAAGGATGTAATTCTTGCTTATATTTTGTTAATAAAATGGTCAAATGCTTATTGAATCAGTGATTTTTTTCATTGACAAAAGGTTTTTTTTTATGTTTCCAGTGGTTCATAGAATTATTATAATGCATTATTACTGGCTTTTCATTTGTAACTGAAGACCAAAATAAATGAACCATATCAGTTTAACATTTTTGCTTTATTAATGAGCTCCTATGAACCTTTTTTAGGAGTCACCCTTTTTTTTAAAGTAGAGGAATTATTTCAAGTTTCATATTATGTCTTGAACAAAAAAGGTATGTATAATTTTTTTCACAAGTATATTGGTGAAGCTTGCTGTATATTAATCTTTAAACTGATACACAGCTATATTATTTATAATTAAGGCTTCTCTCATTGATAATTCTCTCTGGACTGCTAGGTTAACGTTTAATTGAAATTCTTTGTGATTAGTGCTTTTTCTCAGCCTTGAAGTTAAATCATTGTTGGTGAATTAATGTGTATTTAGTTTTAAAGTTGGCATAATAGGTCATTGGAAAACATACAATGTGAACAGCCTAACTGAAATAATTCCAATTTTTATAAGAATTTTAAGTTTCCATCATTGTAACTCACCAATTATTATGTGACCATACTATTTATTACTTTTGAAATAAAATATAATCTCTGAAATTTTGGATTTGCTGAGAGACATTTAACCCTACTTATTAAATAGATACCTTGTGCTTTTTCACTTTAGAAGTTCAACAGATCCATTTTAGCCAATGTCTGCATTGAAGAATAATGGGACCACCATCTTAATATTTGGCTTTTAGGCATACTCTGATTTAAAATGTTTTCTATTTTTGTTGCTTAAAAATGTGAGTATAAGTAACAAAGTCCATGTAAATAAAGAAATATCCTCTCCTTCTATCTCCCTGCCCCCCTCCAAAAAAAGTATTAATTAAATATGGCACCTTTGAAAAATTCTTTTTAGCGTTTTCTCCTGCTGTGGTTAGAAGGTGGTGAGTCGTTATTAGAAGGAACCATCATGGACACAGTGCTGAAGCTCGGCAAATTGGATTTAAGGGGCACGTACGTGAGGAGCCTTTAAGGGAATAAAGGAGATTTTATTTTTATAACTGGACACCGATCTTAAGGGGTGGTAAGAAGGAGAAAACAGACTGGAAATTTTAGTTTATTTTCTTCACTTTAACCTTAGTTCATATATTTTTTTTCCTAGATGTAAAAATGGGAAACCATTCTTTTTATTTAGTACTTAAGACTTTAAAGAGTTACTGAAGTGGAATTTTTTAAATGTAACAAATATTTATTTAGCTTCTACTATATGCCCAGGCCTGTTCTAGGAACTGGAGATAAAACAATGAACAAAACAAAGTCTCAGTTCTTATGGGCTTATATTATAGTTGGGAGGAAGAAGGGTGAAAGGCAATAAACGAATAAATGTATAATACATCCAGTGGTGATAAGCACTGTGAAGAAAAAGTAAAGCAGTGAAAGAAGTGTGTGTGTGTGTGTGTGTGTGTGGTAATTTTACTTAGGAAGGTCAGAGAAGGCCTCTCATGAGGTGACGTTTGTCCAGGTAAATGGAAGTGAGGGCTTGTGCCCTGTGGATTGCTGTGGGCGAAACCAAGGCAGAAGAAACCGCTGAAGCATAGACTTTTATTTATAGTAAATATTGCCTGGAAATGTTTGTTAACGTTTCCTATCTACATATTTGGATGATTTTGCTTCTTACTGTGTTATTTACTTTCAACAAAAGCAGTTAACAACTCCCAACTATCTTCGAGCAGAAGTATTTGAGTGTAAGTGCCTCATGTCAGGACCCGGTGAACAGGAACTTGGGTGTGGACCTGGACTGTTCTGCCTTCATGATACATTTCAGCCTCAAACACCACGTGTTCACGTGCGGTCTGCCACTCAAGTCACATTTTTCACTTTCGTTCTTTTAATATGCAGACCAGTAATGTTGCCTATGTTTGCTATTTCTAATTTTATACTTTTTAGGATGAGCATTTCTTAAGGATCAGCTGAGTTCTGGATATCTTGCATGCGTTGGTCATTCTTTTTCAGTTTCTCAATTTCTTTGCCTCCAAGGTTACTCCATCCCTACCGACTATATCACCTCTTCCTTTGGTCATCCCCTTTATGTTCATTTGAAAATCCACACCACCTCTGAAATGTCTCCTGTAAGCATCACATTGCCCACTGCCCATACAGCTCACTTGCTTTAGGACTGCTACTCTAGGAATCTTTTTCACGTCTTCAAAACTTCAGATCTGTTGACTTTGTTTTAATTAGTTACCCACCCTTCCCACCATTTCTTGTTCTGTGGCTCATCATTTAATGGATGAATAAACTAATTTATAAAAACAACCCTGTGAAATTTGGCATCACCCCCCCATATTACAAAAGAGGAGACTGAGGTCCAGAGAGACTAACGTGGCTCGGACCACAAAGCTGGGTAGTAAGTAGCAGGACCGGGTTTACACTCGCATCAGCTTCATTCCAAAGCACAACTGGAGGATGGAAAGAAGCTTAAGGGAAGTATTTGAGTGCCGGCTCTGCCACCTAGCAACTGTGAACGTGGGTGAGTTATTTCACATCTCTCATCTTCACATTCATCTTCAAAATACTATTGATTGTGGTCACCTTACAGTTATAGTGATGTTTAAATGAAACAATGCAGTCAAAAGCCGTGAGTGGTGAGTAGCACAGGGTGGGCATTAAATAAATACTAGCTTTCTTTTTCCCAGTATGCAGCAGACTTAGAACAAAATTCAGGCTCATTAACTGACTCGTGATTGCTTTGTGTCATCTCATCTGTAATAACATTTCATTTGAAAAAAAGTTACAATAGCTACACAGAACACAAATGGATTTTTCTGGAATCACGATGTGACAGTAATTCTTCATCACTTCTGCTTTCCCAGATGTATGAGGTCTCTCACAATTAAGTTCACAAACTTGTTGCAACTATGTTGGTAACTTTTTTCCATATCTGGAATTATTATAAATTTGTACCAACTGGACAAACAGTTAACCCAAGTTTGCTATTTGGAAGTGCTGAAAAGGCTGCATGAAAAAGTTAGATGACCTGAACTTGGCTCTTATATCACGACAATGCACCAGCTCACATGGCACTGTCTGTGAGGGAGTTTTTAGCCAGTAAGCAAATAACTGTATTGGAACACCCTCCCTACTCACCTGATCTGGCCCCCAATGACTTCTTTCTTTAGCTGAAGATAAAGGAAATATTGAAAGGAAGACATTTTGATGACATTTAGGACATCAAGGGTAATACAACGACAGCTCTGATGGCCATTCCAGACAGAGTTCCAAAATTGCTTTGAAGGGCAGACTAGGCACTGGCATTGGTGCATAGCTTCCCAAAGGGAGCACTTCAAAGGTGATCGTAGTGATATTCAGCGTTGAGGTATGTAGCACTTTTTCTAGGATGAGTTTGCAAACTTCATTGTCCGACCTTGTATATATTCTTTTAGTTCAAGGAAACCACTTATACCCCTTATTTCACATTTCCCAAATGGCAGGGGAAAAAAAAGTTTCGGTTATCTGACAGTTATGAGTGAATTTTTTATTCTTAACTTTAATACTTTATGCCGTTTTCATCTTGACTCAACTGTTGTATTTTTTTTTCTCCTAATTCATGTCTGCCTCGTAATTTTATGCTTTCATGCATCAAGATTTTTTAGAACCCTGATTCTTACCTCCCCCGCCCGCAATTTTCACCTTTTCCAATGTAGTCTTTTCTGGTCTTTCAAATGGCTTCATTTTGTTGCTTGTTTATTCCACTGAATGTTTCTTCAGTCAAGCAAACTAACGCCTCCGCTGATGCTTTAGGAGGGAGCCCAGAGGCCCAGTGTGACCTTTAGGAAACCTGTGTTCACTTAACACACACACACACACTTCACATACACACTCCGAAACCCTATCTGAAATGCTCCCAAATGGTTTTCCTGGCTCTCCTTGTTCCAATCTCTTGTGTCCCCTCAGTCTTGGATATGCTTTAGAACTTCCATGTATACCCACCCACATGTGTCTTTTTAAAAGTCCTTAAAAACCTTTGAGTACATTGCATGTCTCCACTTAGAACATGCATTTCTTGAAGTGGGTCCTATCTATGCATTTTATTTTCTGGAGATAAAACCATGAGGACAAGTCCCTACTGTTACCACCCACCCTTCCCACCACCCAAAGAGAGGTGAAACTCGAGTTCTCCGTAGGCCAGCTTTGCACAGGTAGAAGTAAGAAACTTAGTACTCAGAGTCACATAAGTGTGTGCACGTCTGTGTGTATGCTGCAGAAAAGAGCTCAAGTCTTGGTGACCGAAGCTTTAGAAAAAGATTCAGGTTCATAGAGAATAATTTACTACTGTTTAATTTGAATACTCTGCACACTTAAGTCTGACTGGGTTTTTAGCTCACCTATCCCACTTGCTGGATGCTGACTTTTGGACAGGTCCTTTAACCACTCTCAGTTTTCTCATCTGTAAAATGGTGTAATAATAGGGACTCCCTCCAATAGTGAGTGATCTCTGGCTTGCTTAGATCTGGGCCTGGAACTAAGTGCCCAATGTGCTGTTATTACTATTACTGTTTTGGTTGCTATTATTGTCATGAAAGTGGGCATAGTACCACTGGGCCAGGAATTGCAAACTCACATACCTGCAGCGGCCAGAGAGATAAGACAGCAGAGACAAGTCGAGATGGGTAGAGAGTTGGAGTCATTTAAAGGAAGCAGCAGCCTCTCAGCTCCATCCACTTGTGCCGGTAGAAAACGCCAAAGGTGGACAAATCTGTTTTTCAAGAGCATTAAAGAATCAGAATTTTTTATGTATTTTCCAATTTTTAAATGTTGACAATGTTTTTAAGTTTAAAGCAGGCCAAAATTATGCAGTCCAAACAAAATCTCTACAGGTGAATAAGCTTTTGAGTAACTAGTTTGTGACTCCACTCTAGAACCTCAAAAATCATTATTTAGTTTTGAAGTACACCTGAAACCAATAACAAAAAAAGAAGGGGAAGGGGAAGAAAAAGGAGAAGAAGAAGAGACGCTATTATACAAAAAAAAAAAAAATCATTGTTTTAATCTGTGCTCTTTATAATAGTGGGAGAATAAGACCCTTCAATCTTTCTTGAGAAACCGTAGTTACTTTGCTAACCGCATTCATCTCCTCTAGCTAAATTGTTGTAAAACTTTTGTTTTTTTAGTTCTGCACTTAATGGATCCAAAAAGTAATTCATTTTTCCTCAAATCTGCATCTTTTCTAATTTAGCTACGATTGAATCCACCAATCTCCCATCACTTTTGAGTTTCTAAACCTGTTTTATCCCCAAATCACCAAATTCTATTAGTATTGCTTTTGGAAATCTGTAACATATATGTCTTGTCTTCACACCCAACCTGCCATCACCACGGTTCTGGCTCCTTTTACTTTGTGGCTGGACTTTGACAATTGTTTATTGATCATCTGTGTACCAGGTACTGTTCTGAGGACATAGTGAAATGCAAACAGGCCCTTGTTTTCAATTGAGCCTAAACTCTGTCAGGGGAAAAGAGAAAATAAAATTTAAACAATAAAAACTTATAGGACTTTGAAAAACGATAGCTGTTCAGAAAAGCCAAAAGAATAGTGCAGTGAACCCCTGTGTACCATCCGCCTTCATTTGGATTAATCCGAAGCATGATGGTCATCCTGTCACTCCTTTATGCACCTAAGTCTAATGCCTCCTCTAGACTATAGGAGAAATGTACAGTCCCAGCCTATTACTCTCATTTCTTTAAAGTTCAAGTTTAACCTATATCTCTTAATGTTTGTTCTAGGAGCTACTATCCTTTGAGCTCTACTGTGCAGCAGGCATTTTAGAGTGACCTAATTTTTACAACAACAATTGTAAGGTAAGAGATACCCTAATTTTGCAGCCCTAGCTCCAGTGTTTACCTAGCTACAACTTGGCAAAGCCAGGACTCCATTGGCCACGTTATTACTACATGACAGGTAAAGGCATTTTTCCTTGAGAGTTGCTCACCACAGACCCTGCTGTAGCCAGGCTGTTAATTTAACTGGCCTGGAAAGCCCATTTATACTGCTCTTTCTCGTCTCTGATTGCTGCCTCCCTCTTGAACCCTCTACATGAGATATCCTTTTCTGGTTGTCTATCCAAATCTTTCAAGCGTCCACGCACATCCGCCTGGCTACTTCCGTGAAGGTTGCTCTGATGTCAACTCCCACCAGTGGCTTTTCCTTCTGTAGCATTTGATGCCATTCAAGGCACACATGGCAAAGGCCTTGTAATTAGCACTTATCTACTGTAGACTGAGCTCATCTTTATTTTTTTTCTTACCCCCTAAATAGATTATACATTTATCAGGGGCAGGAATTGTGTCTTCAATATTGCCTTCCCATCTGCACTGTGCACTACTGACATTCTGGGTCAGTTGATTCTGCGTTGTGGGGGCTGCCACGTGTATTGTACAGTGTTTAGAAGCCTCCCTGGCCTTACCTGCTAGATGCCAGTAGCACCACTCTTCCAATTCTGACAATGAAAAATGTCTCCAGACATTTGTTGCCAAATATGCCTAAGTGTGCCCTGGGAGGCAGAACCGTCCCCAGATGACTACCACTCCCTTAGACCTAGCACTGAGTGTTGTCCACTCTTCAGGGGACCACAATGATCATGCTTGTTCTGGAACACCAATGTCTGCTCGTAGAAAGCCGTGTCTACTTACACTGCCCTCTAGTTTTTCTGAAAGCAAGATTTGTTTTAAATAAGGAACCCATCATTTAATAGAGTGGTGGACAATACTCCAACTATCTCAGTTTGGCAAAATATTCTGATATTCTAGAAAAGACATTCTGGTTGACATTTTAAGAGGTAGGTTGTATTCAAATGGAAGCACGATTCATCTGTTAATATAATTGTCTCATATAGGCTCTGGTTTCTCACTGTGGCTGGATTTTTTTTTTTTATAACCAACACATTTTAGAAATTGAAAACAGCCAGCTGAGACGACTGTATTACTTTGAATCCTGTGTTAGAGAATTAGATTATTCAACATTCAAACACCTTCATTTTTTATCAAACACTTCAGTGACAGTCAAATGGTTGTTAAAGTGAATTAACTAGTCATTTAATGAGTAATTTTATGCATTACAAGACCTAAAAGACTGGGCAAATGGGATTGAATCGGCTGCGAGTTTGCTTCCGTCCTGGAAAAAATCCCGGACCATGTTTCTCTGGTATGAATTAGGAGTCCTTATGAGCCCCATGCTTTACATGGCACCCTGTTTTGCTTAACCAGAGGTCTTCCCTACCCTGACACTATTTGTATGACCAATGCATGTGAAGCCTCTGTCAGGGCTGTACTGAGCATTTGCTTTTTTTGTCTGAAGATTATTCCTTCTCTCTGATCAGATAATTCTGATAAACCTGCCAACAAAAGAACTCGCTGGCCTGGCCATGCATAGTACCTGATGCCCCTGTGATTGGTTTAGGAGTGAGCATGTGACCTAAAGTGGGCCACTTCGAGTCCTTCCCCAGTGCTTTTTCATTTTAGATCATGAAACACAGGGCCACGTCTACAGGCACATGGAGCAAAGGGGTGTTTATTGAAGCTGGAGCTTCCACTGTGGAAAAAGCTGATCTGAGGAAGAGCGGATCAGTGCAGCTCAAAAGGAAGCAGAGCCCAGTTGGAAGAGAGTCCTAACAAACTGAATTGTAGCTGAAGCTACACTTTTCAGTTAAATGACACAATGAATCCCCTTTTCGACTTAGGTACTTTGATGTGGATTTGTACCACTTGCACGAAAAGCATCCATGTTAATTCAGGTGATTTCTGTTGATGGAAAGTTCAGGATCATTGGGGTGGTAAGTATAGCTCTTCTCACCTCACGAAACTTTTGCTTACATACTTTGCCTTGCAGCCCTTCCTTTAGACTATAGATGGAAATAAATATACACGTGGACCCAATAAAGATGGCCTGTGAAAAAATACAGGACATTTGGGTGGCTCTTAGTAATTTATGGAAACATCTAAATCAGTGATTTTAAATTAGGCTAATTTTATTAATAGTGATTTTAAATGAGGTAAATTTTAAGTGGGGTTAATTTTATTATCAATGTTCTATTTTTGTAAATAATGGAGAACCTCATTTTTCCTACAGCACTCCTCTCGGGCTTTGAAATGTATTTACAGATGTAACAGTTCCATTCACAAATGAAAATTGGTTTCATGTTACCAGTGAAAAGGACTAACTGAAGCTATTTTGGGAGCTGTAATACCTCCTTAAAACCACAAAGATACTTGAGTACATGACCTTAACAAATAATATATTCTCCCCATTATTTACAACATGAAATACTGAACAGTGAGAACACTGAACATTTTTAACCTTCTTACACATTATAAATGTCATCTCAAAATCCCGTTATACACAAATACACGCACAGACTCTTCCCTGAAATACAGAAAAGATGTGAAAAGTAAAAATTGCCACCATTCCTCAAGTTTTGAGAACAGTTTTGCCCATATCCTTAATGTTATTTTTATTTTTTTGTCCAAAAGAAAAAGTAAAACTCTTATATAGTTATCTAAAGCAGGAAACTCGAGGAGGGAAAATTCTGTTTATTGTTGAAAGATGCTACACGGCCTGCCCAGGCTGGAGGCAAGTATTGGTGAAATGATTGCTGAGGCGGGAAGCACCAGAGAGGAGCAGACTGTTACTGATGAAAAGACCTGTTTACCACTGTAAATACTTCTTGGAGGTCAGAAGTTCAATTTTATGTTCCTTTGTATCCCCAGGTTCAAATCTCAAATCTCTGTAGGTGCTCCATAAGCATGTGATGAATGAATGGGGAAGCAGATTATTTTGGTTTATTGGGAGGCAGAATGATTTGATATGTTGGGATGCTGGTTTTAGAAAATTTAAAATACTTGATCAGCTACTATTAACCCAATTAGAGTCCAAATGTAAGTATTTTTTTGATAGAGCAAGAGAAAATAGGAGGCAAAAAATGTATTAGCTTAAAGCCTAGGACACCAAAATGAAGATTAAATGTGTGTATAACAGTGTGTCAAAGGAACAAATGGATGGAAGTGGGAATATAAATGAGTAAATTCAGCTTAGAAAATTGCTGGGCAGTATCAGCTAAAGTTGAACATATAAGGTGCTTGTGAGCCAGCAATCCCATCCCTAGCTGCCCAAAAGGTGAGTGGAACAGAGAAGCTGCATAGGGGAGGCTGGTAAAAGGGGACCGATTTTCAGTTATAAGATAAATAAGGTCTGAGGACCTAATGTATAACATGGTGACTATAGTTGATTGCTCCGTATTGTGTACCGTATTTGCCAGCGTATAAGACGACTGGGCGTATAAGACGACCCCCTAACATTTCCACTCAAAATACAGAGTTTGTTATATACTCGCCGTATAAGACTACCCCCTCTTCCGCACACCTTCCACACACCAAATAAAAGGTAAAACAATATCAGATTTGATTTGGCCCACTGAAGTGCAAACAAGCGTATTGTATTTCGTGTCACCACATAACCGTTTTGGCGATGTTGAGCCACCATGTCTGCTACATGTTTTTCGAGTTCTGGCCAGTGTGGGGTGCCTCTTCTTAATGCACACTTACCCCTTGGCATACTCTTTAATGCTTTCTCATTTGATTTCCAGTCCCGAACCATCTTTTCTGTTACTCCATATTGTCTTGCAGCAGCACAATTATTATTTTCCTTAGCAAAGTTTATAACTTTCAGTTTAAAATTTGCATCATACTTCTTTCTTTTGGCTGGTGCCATGATAGGGATGATAGGGGTTTGACTGGTCGACATTTTCTATGCTGTACTGTACAATGGTGCAGTATTGTGGTTGGCTGTTGGCTGTATACAAAGCCTGATTTGATTGGTCCCTGCTCCCTGTTTGCCCGCCCTGTCACTATAGCAGTCTGGTCCACCCTTGCATCAGCATCTCCCTGGGACCTCACTAGTGCGCAAGTGCGAGCTCTTCAACATTCTAACAGGCACCATGATAGCGCAAAATCGCGAATCTTCAATGCATATGTAAAGAAATATACGGTAACCCGAATTTACCACACTCGCAAAATCGCACACAGCCGAGCATACACCCAGCAGCGCTGCTGATGCCTGAACGGTATGTGGAATGAAGTGGGCGGGCATCGGGAGGCCACTATGGCACGGGGCAAGCACTATGGGCAGTCTATCTGAAGTGTACCTGGTGTATAAGACGACCCCCCACTTGGAGGCATATTTTTCAGGGCCAAAAAATCGTCTTATACGCCGGCAAATACGGTAATAAAAATTTTCTAAGGGAGTGGAACTTAAATGTTCTCACCAAAAACAGGGAGGGTGAATATGTTAGGTGATAGATGTGTTTATTTATTCGATGGGGGGAAATCCATTCACATTGTACACATATGTATATCAAATTATCTCTTTGTGTACTTTAAATATCTTACAATCTTATTTGTCAATTATACCTCAATAAAACTGGAAGAAAAAAAAATTACATGTTTGGTACCTGGGTACTTGAACAGTAAAAACACTGTGAACATTTTCAATCTTCCTCCCAAAGAAGAAAATCTAATGGGCATAATGTTAAACCAAAGAAGTCAGACCCAAAGGAAAACACGCTATATGAGCCCAACTATTGGGTGGTCGGAAAAGTCATGACACATTTTTGCAACGAAAAACACAGAAAAAATACGTCATGACTTTTCCTACAACCCAATATATGAAATAAGAAGACAGGTAAAACTAATCTAGTCAGAATAGTAGTTCCCTTTGGGGAGGAGAGTGGGATGAAATTGGGAGAATGGATCAATGGGACTACTGGGGCTCTGGGATCGTTCTCTTTCCAGACATAGGTGTTAGTTACACATGGATCTTCATTTTGTGTTAACAGACTGAACTGTAAATACTTAGTAATCCTACACTTTCTGTTCAGTAGCAAAAGCAAGTTAAAGAAAACAGATAAATTTTGTAAAATAGTTTATAGTAAATTGAGCTTTTGACCTTCTTCCTAATTCAAACACAGCTGGAATCACTGCCTCATTTACTTTAAACTGCGTGATGTGGGACATTGCATCATGGCCACAAATGTCCCTAATCTCTGCAGGCTCCTTATCATTAAGAGGTATATTCTATTATTCCGCCACTGAGACCAAAAGAGATACCCAAAACAAATCTGAGTTTTTATCTGAACCCTACTTAGAATTTCAGCCTTTTTACAACAGGAATGTAGTTTTACACTTCTACAAGTGGTTTGAATCTAGACATATGACTTGGACTCTCTTGATGCTGGAAATCCTTCTTCCACCAAGTTCATGAGCCCAGGCTAGCTTGCCGGATGATAAGAGGCCATGGCCATCCCCCAGCCCACATTGAGCTAACTGCCGCAAATATAAGTGAGGCTTCCCCTGGACCAATCAGCCTGCCAAGCGCCAGGCATGACTGAACCCTGACCTGTCTGGCACAGACCAGAAGAACCACCCAGCCAACACTCAGAACTTTAGGAACTAATAAATGTTTGCTCTTTTAAGCTACTGGTTTTCAAGTACAGTAGTTTGCTATACAACAAAAGCTAACTGATACACATAATAATGATCCCTGAGCTTTTTACAAAGGAACTATTATAGTACAACACCACATACTATTACACTTAATACATGCTTTTAATAATGATGGAGATTTCTTTTATTTTTTTCTAATCTTTTCTCCTAAGTAGTCAGTTTTACAACATAAACCCCAATATTTGGCTTCACAAATGTTAAAATATTTTAAATGTCTGTTGCATTGTTTTGTCAAGGTATTTTGTTTTGTTTTGTTTTATTTTGTTTTAATATACCAGCCTCTTTGAAAGCTCCTGGAATGATCTTCAAATATGTTAAGGGTTCCCCCTCAAATCATGCTGATTACTGTTTTCTTTCTGTTTAAAAAATAATAGTCAAAACTGTTCTTTAGCAGCTGCACGATTTTTTTCTTTAAGGAATACATTTCCTGTCAGAGAAATATTGAACAAGTTTACTCTGGAGGGTTGTGGTTATTCTTTCCTTTACTCCTTTGAGAGAAAGACCTCTCCTTTTAGGGGTGTATCTTAAGGGTATCTCTTGATCCCTACCAACCCTATGATTCCAGCTTTATGCCACAAATGAAACAGGAAGAAGAAAGCCCAGAAAAAGTTGGCATGCATCACTTGCAATGTAGTAGGACTGCAATAAAGTTTATAATGTCCTTATCTCTAAGAGATTGCTGGCTTGTAATCTGAGTTTGTAGGAGAATCCTATATAATCAATCAATTCTGTTGACTGTACCATTGTAGGCTGTACCCCTTTCTGTTGGTCCTTGTCCTTCGGATGTGTATTACTGATCAGAGGTAACAGGACTGGGGAGACTGGTGAATGTGGCCTCAATGGGGAAACCTACCCAAGTATATGCTCTACTGATAAAGGTTTAGTGGCATAACCTTTACACAACTCTTAGAGAGTTTTTTCTTAGAGAATGCTATCATTTGTATTCTTTCTATTTCTACTGGTCTCGAGTACTTTACATTTGAAAAGGATAAAAACAGGCTTATGTGGTGAATATTTTGAAATGTGAACTGATATTTTTCTCTCTTTCCCTCCCGTCGCTTTCTATTACCTAGAGTACCCTTTTCTATAGCTAAGTCATTAGATGGGAGACCTGTTGTCCTCAATGGGGGCTACCCCAATAGAAACTGAGACCGAAGATGTCAAGTCTTGGCTTTGAGATATTAAAAGGTATAATTCAAGAGTAAGGCAGAGGGCCGTCCAAGTGGCTCAGTTGGGAGCGTGAACTCTGAGCAACAGGGTCGCCGTTTCAATTCCCACATTGGCCAGTGAGCTGCACCCGAGCTGAGCTGCCACTGAGCTGCCGCTGAGCTGTCAACAGGTGGAAGGATGGCTCAGCTGGTGAGAGCACGTGCTCCTAACAACAAGGTTGCCGGTTCGACTCCCCCATGGGATGGTGGGCTATGCCCAACCGCAACTAAGATTGAACACAGCACCTTGAGCTGAGAGGCCGCGATCTTCTGACAGGTGGCTGGATGGTGACTGGACTTGGAGCTGAGCTAGCTGCGCCCTCCACAACTAAGATTGAAGGACAACAACTTGGCTGTTCCCCTTCCCTAGTTCCCCAACACTGTTACCCTTCCCCAATTCCCCAATAAAATCTTTAAAAAAAAAAGAGTAAGGCAGAGATATTTGCAAGAATATGTGATGAACAGGAATTAGGTTTTATCACTCCCATTAAGATAATGATTCTGTGAACTTCAGGGGAGAACAGAGGGCTCCATATAAATTAGGGACTCTGAGTTAAGGAGTCCTGCACCCTGCTGTTCTTGGGTTTCATAGGAAAGTGACAAGCCCTGCAGAATTTTTTATATCACCATAGCACTGGAGAGTATACTAGAAATGTCAGAACAATGAGTAGACGAAAGAATCCTAATAGTTTCTTCCCAAGACTCATCTAGGAGAAGAAAATGCACAAAAGATTTTTCTGTGACTCTGACACTGAAAACCTGTGGATTTATGGTTTGGTGCCTCATTAGAGGGAGAAGAAGGTACAGCAGCAGATGCAGTATGAAACCCATTAGACTGCTAGATGGCAACTCAGATGTTGCAGGATCGCCAGTATAGAAGAACGGTGATAACTGAAAGGTTCCATGATGTACCCATGGCAATCCAGAATAAGAAACTCAATCTAGGGGAGAAAAATGAGGAATAAGAAAATCATGACTTCATTGAATTTTTCCAAATTTGACTAGATTAACTTTTCTGCCACTAAGTAGTGATTTCCAAGCAGAGAGTTGTTAGATGAAAATAAGATGTACATATTTTGATCTAGAATGGAGAGGTTGTAGATACAATTCAGGGCCCGATCATTAAGAGCGTTGTAAACTGTGTTATGAGGAGACATTGTAGGGTTTCAAAGCTAGATATCAGCTCTGTGTTTTAGGAATTATCCCAACAGTGTGTAGAGCGAATTGGAGAACAAGCAAGAGGGAGGGAGCCTAGGTGACGGAGTAAGGTGGTAGAGAGGCACAGGAGAATGAGGAGGATCCACAGTTGAGGGACTTGCTTAGGGTAATGTTCACTTATGTTAGACATAATCGCTATGATAGTACCTGAAGCTTCTATTGTATTGAAAGTAACTTCATCAAGAAAAGATTGAGGACCCCTTCGATCAAATCCAAGTTAATGTAATCATAGTCCTGCCTGGAGACAGGAGTAGTAACAAACTTATCTGAAGAACTTCATATTGCATTGAATTTAAGACAAGGAGTCTTATGTTATTTAAATACTTATGATGGCTCTTTTTACATCCAGTTGGGGTGTAGGATATAGAAAGTCACAAGAAAGAATTGCTTTTACCTTTACAACAATAACCAGGATAACTTACAAATTCATAGGTGTTTTTTTTTTCTTTCTCCCCCTTGGGGCACAGAAGAGAGTTGAGGATTTAAAGAAATCTAATGAAGTACAACTCAGAAAGTAAGAGATATACATACAGATGTGCCATCCTTGGTAGAACAGCTGGAGGAGGAGGAAGCTGCCACAAAAGCAGGTAAGAGCTTTTAACACATTTTTAAAGGCTGGTGTAATGATTCAGAAACCTTAAGGTCCCTCTCCATACACAACTTGCTCTCACCCATGAAATCTTTTCCACAGCCCTTCACTGAGTCATCACCAGAAAGACTGGGGAAGGGAATGAAAGTGGAGCGATTTAACTCCCATCTCTAAAGGTTTTCTGTATAGGCATTTGGATTACACTGGTGTATGCATTTGTTAAATCGGATTGACCTGTACACTTATATTGGGTTGTTGAAAAGTCATGCACTTTTGCAACGAAAAACAGAAAAAATACGTCATGACTTTTCCGACAACCCAATATCTGTGCATTTCACTGTATATTATTACACCTCAATAAATATGGCTGGAAACCAAAAGATTACGGCAGCGGTTCTCAACCTTCCTAATGCCGCGACCCCTCAATACAGTTCCTCATGTTGTGGTGACCCCCAACCATCAAATTATTTTCGTTGCTACTCTATAACTGTAATTTTGCTACTGTTATGAATCATAATGTAAATACCTTTTTGTTTTCCGATGGTCTTAGGCGACCCCTGTGAAAGGGTCATTCGACCCCCAAAGAGGTCGTGACCCACAGGTTGAGAACCACTGATAATTGCATTTTAGGCCACTTAAACGCTATACTTTTAAAATAGGAAACAGTATTCACCCTTAAGCACATTATATGATAGCTTATTTTCTTATGTTAGAAGCAACTTCCAATGAGATTTTTTTAAATGGTATTTCTTTGTTTCCCTTTAATGATTTTGCACACTGTAGTTTTATAGTAAGTCAAATACAGGACCTTAAAAAGTATTTTTCTTTTTAGAATATGTTTTTGTCTTTATTCAATTAGTTATTAAAATGCATTGAAGCCTAAGTAAATTCTCTATCTAAAAACCTATGGGTGTCAGTGCTTCTCTAACCGATAGGCCTTATTCTAACCCTTTCTTTCTAGAAACATATTAAGTAAAAAATTAAATCAATCTTATCTTTGCCACAGACTCTGAAACAAGTTTAAATCTCAGCAGTCTTACTATAATTTTACCAGTCCCAGATCCCTAATTAATTTGACATTAAATATAATTAAGAAACTGAAGTAAGTCAGTGTAAGAACCTGCATAAGTTCCAAAGAGTAATTAAAAAGCTTCCTTAAATCATTGGAAACTTGATGTTATGTTTTTACTCACGTAAAAACAGAACCCAGAGGAGACTTTCCATTTTGGTATGTAGCATTTAAAAAAATTGTCTATTTATCTGTAAATAAAAGACGAAATCCTAGAGAATAGGATCATCTGAGTTTGCTGTTTTATGCAGACATTTATCATGTTGGGAAAACATATGCTTCCTTTTTGTAAAGTGTATTTATCATTATAGTTTTTGAAAATTTACTAGTTTCATGAAATAAATTTTCAAAGTATCGAAAAAGATGTGAAAATAAAAATACTCATAGTCTCATGACTCCAGTGCAACTCCAATTAACACTGTGCAGTATTTCTTTCAGGCTACAATAAAAGTGGTTTTTATCAACTATTGACTATATAAAAATATTTATAATATTTTTTAAGTATAAAGAATAACAATAAAAAGGAACACCTGTGTATCCACCGCCAATCTTAATAGATGTTACCAGTATCTTTAAAGCCCTATATATGCCCACATGATCCAATGCTTCGGTTCAACCCACAAGTAACTAGTATCCTAAATTTAATATTTATAATTCCTATGCTTTTATTTATAGATTTACCATGTATGTGTCCCCCTAATCATTCTGTCACATCTCTTAACCTCTCTTACACATTTGCCACATCTTTGACTCTTTTTGCAGCATTTAGGATACTTCTTTTAGATCTGCCTTCTGAGTTTTCTAATTCTCTCTTAATCTGTGTCTAATATTCTGCTTAACTTGTCTTCTGAGTTTTTGATTCCCACTACCTGATTTCTTATTTCTAGAAGTTTCATTTGTTTCCTTCAAGTCTGTTTCTTTCTTCTATTTTAATAGAATCTCACTGTGTTATCATATTTACAATTCTGTTATATTTTTAAGAATATATTTAACTTGTTTTCTATTTGATGCCTAGCTTAAATATGTGAAACTTTTGCTGGTGATTTTGCTGTCCGTTGTTTCTTGGGTGTTATTTTCATTTTTTAATGTGAGCTAATATTTTTTTTACTTGTGCTAAGTTTTGAGGCTGAGTTATAAGTATGTTTCCACAGACAGGACTTACATTTGAATCAATCAGAAGCCTGAGGAGACTTATCAGTTGGGACCCCTTTTTATTTTTGGCTTAAAGTTTTATGAGCCACACAGGTAGTATGAGTTTCGGGTCCTAACATTTTCATGAGGGTAACCTTGTGGTTAAATTTTCAGGGATGATTATCTTGCCACCCCCACTCCTATCCCATCATCAAATTTGTTTCCTTGATGATCTTTTCTGTGGAATAGGCTTATTTCTACTTACCTTTTATACTCAGTATGTAGCTCTTTGGCATCCAGCTTTATGTGGGGTCTACAGTTAGACTCTCTTCTATAGACCTTAGGATTTGTTACCTAAACTTTGTGCTTAGTAATAAGTTGGTAAATGCTCAAGGATTGGCTTTCCAGAAAAAAAAAAACCACCTGATTTGACAAATTCTGTGTTGTACCAACATGAAGTCATTGGACGTGAAGTTGGGAAGAGGTATGTGCAGTCAGCTCTCAGGGCTGGTGGTAGAGAGCTCCATCACCCCACTGCTGACACTCCACACGGCTCTGAAAACTAAAGCCCGTTTCACCAGAGGCTGGCATATCCCTCAGAGTGAAAGATAGTTGAGGAATTACTTACCTCTTTGGATTTCCTCTTTGACTGCTTTAGGCTTCTTTATCGCTACCAGTTTGGCAAAATGTTTTCAAAGAAATGATTTTGTTTTATTCTTTCTTTAACCCAGAATTTCTTGTTTTTAGTAAAGGGACTGGGTAGGGTGCCTAGTCAGCCTTATTGCCAAAATAGAAGTTCTTTTTTTTGTTTGTTTTCTTCTTTTTAAAAAATGCAATATATTGTTTTGAATAATACATGTCAATTGTATAAAATTTGAGAAATATATAAAGTACAGAGAAGAACATTAAAATTATTCATAAGCTCATGACCCAAAGCTAAGTACTGATAACATTTTGGTGCATATCTTTCCCATCTTTATATTACATGTGTGCATGTGAATATCTCGGTGTGTTTTTATCTAGTTCCCATCGTACTGTATCTATCATTTTGTAATCTAGTTATTATTTCTTTGTAATATTTAATGAATTCTTCTCATGTCATTAAACATTCCTGTGCAACCCACTTTTATGGATTAATAGTGTTCTCTCATGTGAGTGAACCATAATGCTGATCATTTATATTATTTATATGATTATATGGATGTTATTTATATTATTATAAAGTCTTCTCCATTATAAATAATGCTGAAATAAACATAAAAGGTGTGCTTCTGGTCAGTTCCCTGGGGCAATGACATTTTTTTTTCCCTACTTGGAATTGGGACAATCTTCCTCTATAGTGTTAGACCAGTTTTTTCTTTTCTTATTTCTGCTTTGCTCAGCTGTATCTCCTTTTGCAGCAATTCACTTTTGCCTACTGTATCTCTAATTCTTCATCATTAGCAATTCTTTATATATCTATAAATTTGCTTTATCAGCCAAACGTATTAAACATATAAGAAATAGTATCATGAAACCATGAAGGGACATATATATCACCATATATATATATATATATATATATACAATACACACACACACACACACACACAGTACTAAAAAATGTATACACATTTTAAGAAAGGAAAACTGTATTAAAATTGTAATACTCAATATATACTGATAAGAAAAGATGAATACAAGTCACATTTGACTTGTAAAATTAAAAGAGGTGCTCAGAGTGGTTACCATCAGCATCCAGACACTTCTGATTATGGCGAACTGCTGCTTGAGCAACACTGACCAAAGTGTCCACGTGTATACATTTTTTTGACACCCTGGTATATGTGTGTGTATACACACAGACACACACACACACACACACACACACACACAGAGTTTATTAAAACGCCAAAGGAAAAATCTGCTAAGTAATTTTTCCAGTTCTGTGTTCTCTAAAACCAATATTGCTCCTGGATAGTGATGACTGTATGAACTATTGATATAGCCCCCTTGTAAACTATCGGAAGTATTGCTGCCCAGCAAGTACAGGTACTGCCAGTCCATTGTGGCCATCTTTGGCAAAGGTATACAGAGAGAGCAGAGCACAGGCACTTAAGCCAGTGTTTGCAACACAAGTGAGTCATCAGCTTATGAGAAATTACAAGGAGGTCTGTGCTTTCTTGATGAACACTTTTCATCTCTCCTGATGCCCTGTGACTTGTCTTGCTTTAATCCATTTGGGGTGAATCATCTATCAGGAAAGGACAAAGCAGGAGAAGTGAAGGAATGACCTCTAGAAAAGAATAAAATATTTAATATCATGACAATTTGAGGTAGGAAGGGTAGGTGATGTTTCCCAAGAGACTCATGGTCAAAAAGAGAACATTCGAGATTGTTATTTTGAATAATTCAATAGCAATGAACTATGGACTGTCTCATATTTAAAGCTAATTCATCTCAAAATGTCAAGTTGTAGAAATAAAAGTAACTTCACTTCTTTAGTAGAAATAGTCGGCAATCTCATATGAAATCCGCAGCTATTCAAATGACAGGCTTTAGCTCAAGAAGGGTTATAGATAATATTTTTGACCGAATTCAGTTTTTTTCTTCCCTAGGTGAGTGATATATCTGGAAAGACCCTCTTCTATTCACTTCCTTCTCCTGTACTCCATCGTAAGCATTAAATTACCCTTCTGTCCTATCCCTGATATTCAGTCCCATGTACTCAGATACATACTATATAACAATGACATACATATATTTTCTATTTGATTGATTCTTGTTAACCCTTGACCCAAAGGCAAAACTAATTTTGTTAATATCACTTGCCCTAGCCAAGTCCTAGTGTAACCATATAGTAGATGAAAAGGACATAGATTTCTTTTTAAGACAATATCAATTTGAATCCCAGACTGTCACTAGCTATCTTTGTGACCTTGGTGAAATTATTTAATATTTCTCCCATTTCTTCATTTGTAAAATGGGTGTAATGATGCCTACTTCACAGATTACCTCCAGGATTAAATGATATATGTAAAGTAATTAGCACAACATTAGGATAAATGGTCTAAATACCTTATTAACCATCAATATCTATTTTATATAGTCACACTCAATTCAGCTCATCTAGTATTTATTGAGGACTTATGTATGAGATAGCGTTTTGGCAAGAAGAGGATATGACACATTTAAAAAATGTATTTATTTTTAATAAAAATTATACACATTTAAGGTATACAACATAATGATTATATGTATGTATATATATATGATATATATACATAGTGAAATGATTACTACAATCAAGCTAATTAATATATCATCTCCTCACAGTTACCCTTTTTTTTGTAATGAGAGCACCTGAAATTTACTCTCTTAGCAATTTCCATTATTCAATACAGTATTATTAACCATAATCACCACAGTTACATTAGTTCTCCAGACTTATTTATCCTACAAAACTGCCACTTTGTACCTTTTTACCAGCATCTCCCCATGTCCCCCGCACCTTCCAGTCCTCCGGGGTAACCACCATTCTACTCTCTGCTTTTATGTATTTGACTTTTTTAGAGTCTGCACATTAGTGAGATCATGCAGTTGTTTTTTTTTTCTTCCTGTGTCTGGCTTATTTCATTTAGTACAGTGTCTTCCAGCTTCATTGCAAATGACAGGCTCTCTTTCTTTTTTTGAAGTCTGAATAATATTTTATCACATCTATCACAATTTCTTTATCCATTTTTCCATCAACAGATACTTAAGTTGTTTCCATATTGACTATTGTGAATAATGCTGTAATGAACAGGGAAGTGCAGGTGTTGATTTCATTTCTATTCAGCATATATCCAGAAGAGGGATTGCTGGATCATGAAGCAGTTCTATTTTCAGTGTTTTAAGGAACCACCATACTGTTCTTAATAGCTATACCCATTCCCACCAACATTGTGCAGAGTTCGCTTTTCTCCACATCATCACCAGCGCTTGTTGTCTTTTATTTTTTGGTAATAGTATGGCACACATTAGACATAAGCCTGCCTTCATTAAGTTTACCGTCTAGTTGAGGAACAAAATTTACACATTTTAAATATGTACATAACAATATAAAGCAATATATAATCAAAATATGATATAGATTTTTTAAAAGCTTTGATTTAGAAAAGGGAGTGAGATTTGTGTGGGCTGGAGAAATGGAAAGTTTTTCAAAGGAGATTTAACACTCTTAATTACTCTCAGAGTACAATGAGTAAGAACTGAGGCTTTGGAGTCAAATAAATATGGCTTGAATTCTGGTTCTTTCACCTCGAACTGTGTGATCTAGGACAAATTATTTAAATTCCTCAGGCCTCCATTTCCCTCAGTTTCTCAGTTTCTGCAGCATGCTGAGTGCTTAGCCATAGGGTTGCCTGGAATGTTACATGAGCTCGTGAATTAGAGTGTCTAGTGGAGTTCTTGACCAAGGTGGTGATGTGCAAATGTGGGGGTGGTGGTAGGAAATGCTGTCAATGAAGACAGGGATACGAATGAACAGAGAAGCCACACAATCAATTTTTTTTTTAAGATTTTATTGGGGAATTGGGGAAGGGGAACAGCTAAGTTGTTGTCCTTCAATCTTAGTTGTGGAGGGCGCAGCTAGCTCAGCTCCAGGTCCAGTCACCATCCAGCTGCCCGGCGGCAGATTGCGGCCACTCAGCTCAAGGTGCCGTGTTCAATCTTAGTTGCTGGTGGGCGTAGCCCACCATCCATGCAGGAGTCGAACCGGCAACCTTGTTGCTAGGAGCACGTGCTCTCACCAGCTGAGCCATCCTGCCATCTGTTGGCAGCTCAGTGGCAGCTCAGCTCAGCTGCAGCTCACTGGCCCATGTGGGAATTGAACCAGCGACCCTGTTGCTCAGAGGTCATGCTGTTAATCAACTGAGCCACTTGGCCAGCCCCCAATATGATCAATTTTTTATGCACCCCTATTTTGTTATTTTGTACTTGATATGATTTTAAAGTCAGGAACTTAATAAATACTACTTGAAGATTGTGATGATCATGCTTTATTTTCTATTCTTTATTCAACTTTTTAATAAAATACTGAGGATTTTTCAGGCTAAATTATTAAATTCAAATAAGTTTCAGAGCCAAAAGGCATCCATAAATCATTTTAATTCCTTATAGGATATACAGATTTTTAAAAACCTTCTGTACCATAACGTTAATTTTAAAATCAATTTATTTTCTAGTGCTCTGTTTCTATTAATAATTTTTACTTTATTCCATTTACTTTAGATATAATTCTACTTTATATAATTTTGTCTCTTTCTTTTAATAAAGTTATATTTATTCTCATACTAACAAATATACATTTGAATACAAAACACAAAAGCAATCAACAGTGAAGTTATTAATATACCTACACAATAAACAAGATTGAATTAGAGGCATTTACATCTCTGACAGATAAACTAGAGGCAAATATGTTGAATAATAAAAACCTGCTTTGGTGCACTATTAAATTACTGAAACTCCAAATGGTAAATGTTAGTATGTTAAAAGACTTGAATATTCATTTTGTAGAAGTACTTTTGTATTTTTCTCAGTTGACAAAAATATTATCATTTTCTTAATCCTGGCTATACTAAATATCATAAAGAAGTAGTTTTGAAGAATAATTTCATCATCCGAACTCAGGCTGCTTACTTTTAAAAAATCAGTTGATTCCTCTTTTTAAAATTCAGTTAATATCAGCCTTTACTCCCCAGTTAATAAAACTACTTTAGAAACTGAGAAAGAATCAGTTAATCATAAGTTTATAAGTGGCACTTGAATGGATAAAAAGAAATTCATTCAAGAGATGTAAACCAGTGAGTCAAGGTTAAGGCACAGCATGGAGAAAGGAAATGAAGAGAAATAAGCCAGTCAGAAGCAGGGCTGGCGCTCAGGGCGTGTTTCTTAGAAGGTGAAGGTGAAGGTGACTCCTCAGGACTGTGTGCTGAGGGCAGCATCATGAGCAGGATGCATGGAGCCGGGGCGAGCAGGGCCAGCACTGGCCCCCGCGTAGGCTGTAGTTGGGCATCCTTGGTGTTGCTTTGACGGGAATTCGCAGTGGAGATCGCCCCTTTCACTGTGGCAGCTCAGGTATTTCTGAGGTAGCCTTGTCACTGATACTGACTGTTCCCTGACCTAGGATGGGATATTCACTCTCCTATGAGGAAACCTTTGATTTCAAGGGGTGGGTGTGGGAGTCAGAGGAAGTCCTTCATATCTAAGGGGTCTATGGACGAACTGCAGGGCAATTTCCTCAGTTCGTTATTATCCTTTGAGGATTATGTTTCTTCGATGCAGGCCCTTTCTGGTGCTAGTCATGTCCCTGAGTTTGGCGTTGACAAAATCCTGGCTCTGAGACTCCTTGGTAATCCATTAGACATACAAGGGAAAGCATTACTCTTTCAAGTCAGTGACTACCTTTATTGAATTTCTGTTTTAAGGTATGGAATGCGTAGTCAGTCAGCCTGAGCACACATTGAGTAACTAGTACTATGTTAGATGCTGTAGGCAGGCAGAAAAGATGTGATAGATGATGTTGATGTCTCAATCTAATTTTGATATAGGAAAAATGAATTTAAAAGACAAAAGAGCCCTTGAAATTAAGCATAAAAATGGAAAAATGAATATATCACATTTTGTGTATGTAACAGTCTATCACTGATCATTCATATCGTTTATTTAACAAATATGTATTGCATGCATATGATGCGTAAGACCCTAGGCTGGTGCTTTGATGTGGTGAACTTTGAATATAGCACAGCCTGTTCTTAGATGCTCATAATCTAGAAATAGTTGTAACAGTTAGGCAACTCATTATAATATCTTCAATGTGCCAAGTAAGCGGTACAGATCTGAGATTGGTCTAAGAGGAGCATTATTAGGTGATAATTGTGTTGCGCTTTAAAAAGTGAGGAAGCTGCAATGGGAGGACACATTCAGAGGGATTCCAGACAGAAGTAAAACTTATAATAGAAGACAAAAGCATAGTCTATCTGTATTAGTTATCTAATGCTGCATAACAAGTTTGTCCCAAAATTACGTGCTTAAAACAACCATAATCATTAGTTACCTTTCCCTGGGATTAGCGTGGCTGGCCAGTGCTGGCCTGGGATCTCTCATGAGGTTGTAGTCCCATGCTGGCTGGGGCTGCACTCATCTGAAAACGTGTCTAGGGCTGGACTGTTTGCTTCCAAGGTGGCCAGCTCATGTGACTGATCAGCTGATGCTAGCTATGGCCAGGGGTCTCAACTCCCTTTCAAGCAGTCTTTCCTTGGGCCACTTTAGTGTCTTCACAGTGTGTGGCTGACTTTCCATGGGCCGCTTTAATATGGTGAGCAAGCCAAGAGACAAAGGTCAAAGCTGTGATACCTTTTGTATTTTTTTTTTAATGAAAGTTTATTGGGGTGACAATTGTTAGCAAAGTTAATAGATTTAAGGTGTACAATTCTGTAATACATCATCTATATATCACATTGTGTGTTCACCACCCAGAGTCAGTTCTCCTTCCATCACCATATCTTTGATCCCTTTTACCCTCATCTACCTCCCCCTCTCCCTTTACCCTCTGGTAACCACTGAACTATTGCCTGTGTCTGTGCATTTTGTTTCTTTGTTTGTCTTGTTCTTTTGTTGTTTTCAGTTTTGTATACCACATATGAGTGAAATCATATGGTTCTCAACTTTTTGTGTCTGATTTATTTCGCTTAGCATAATAATCTCAAGATCCATCCATGTTGTTGCAAATGGCACTATTTCATCTTTTCTTATGGCTGAATAGTATTCCGTTGTGTATATATACCACATATTCTTTATCCAGTCATCTATTGAAGGACACTTTGGTTGTTTCCATGTCTTGGCCACCATAAATAAAGCTATGGTGAACATCAGAGTACATATATCTGTACGGATAAATGTTTTCAGATTTTTGGGGTAGATACCCAAAAGAGGGATTGCTGGGTCATATGGTAATTCTATTTTTAATTTTTTGAGGAATCTCCACACTGCCTTCCATAGCGACTGCACCAATCTGCATTCCTACCAACAGTGTATGAGAGTTCCTTTTTCTCCACAGCCTCTCCAACACTTGTTATTATTTATCTTGTTGATGATAGCCACTCTAACTGGTGTGAGGTGATATCTCATTGTGGTTTTTATTTGCATTTCTCTGAGGATTAGTGATGGATTAGAGCATTTTTTCACATGTCTATTGGCCATCTGTATGTCCCCATTGGAGAAATGTCTGTTCAGGTCCTCTGCCCATTTTTGAATTGGATTGTTGGGTTTTTTTTGTTGTTCAGTTGTATGAGTTCCTTATATATTTTGGATATTAGTCCCTTATCAGAGGCATTGTTTGCAAAAATCTTCTCCCATTCGATTGATTGCCTCTTTATTTTGTTGATGGTTTCTTTTGCTGTGCTTTTTAGTTTGATATAGTCCCATTCATTTATTTTCACTTTTACTTCCCTTGCCTTTGAGGTCAAATTCATAAAATGCTCTTTGAACCCAAGGTCCATAAGTTTAGTACCTATGTTTTTTTCTATGCTGTTTATTGTTTCAGGTCTTATGTTTAGGTCTTTGATCCATTTTGAGTTAATTTTGGTACATGGTGACACACAGCAGTCTAGTTTCATTCTTTTGCATGTGACTTTCCAATTTCCCCAGCACCATTTATTGAAGAGGCTTTCTTTTCCCCATTGTATGTTTTTTACTTCTTTGTCGAAAACTATCTGTCCATATTTATGTGGGTTTATTTCTGGGTTCTTGATTCTATTCCATTGGTCTGTGTATCTGTTTTTCTGCCAATACCATACAGTTTTGATTATTGTTGCCCTGTAGTACAAACTGAAGTTAGGGAGTGTGATACCTCTAGCATTGTTCTTTTTTCTTAGGATTGCTCTGGCTATTCGGGGTCTATCGTGGTTCCATACAAATCTTAATGATTTTTTTGTTCTATTTCTTTAAAAAATGCCATTGGGATTTTGATGGGGATTGTACCCTTTTACAATCTCAAAAATCACTTCTGCTGTATGTATTTTATTGGTCACACAGACTAGCACTGGTTTATGTGGGAAGGAACCTTGTAAGAGGATAAAGATGAGAAGGTGAGGACATTGGCGATGATCTTGAAGACTGGATACAACACCATCCACAAAGAGGATGATTTCAAAATAATATATACCATAATTGGTTTCAGAAACATTTGTAGACCAGGGGTTTCATGGATGAAATCATCCTCAGAACAACCAGGAAGATCAGCTTATCGAGACAGACCTCTGAGTTGGCAGTCAAAAAAGCCTCACCTCCAAATGCTGTCACAAGGGTGACTGCACTGAGACCTTTACTGGACAGGCAGCTACTCTTCATCTTAGAATTTCATTAGTAAAAATGGCAAAGAATTTGTATTCAGTTATTTGTTGTATTATTTGTTCTTCATAACC